>NW_023270320.1:20892500-21230272 GCF_011800145.1 Mirounga leonina | reverse complement strand
GAAGGAAGGAAGGAAGGAAGGAAGGAAGGAAGGAAGGAAGGAAGGAAAGAAGAAAGAAAGAAAGAAAGAAAGAAAGAAAGAAAGAAAGAAAGAAAGAAAGAAAGAAAGAAAGAAAGAAAGAAAGAAAGAAAGAAAGAAAGAAATCTTGCCATTTGCTGTGACATGGATGGAGCTAGAGTACATTATGCTAAGCAAAGTAAGTCAGTCAGAGAAAGACCAATACCATATGATTTCACTCATATGTAGAATTTAAGAAACAAAACAGATGAGGCAAACCATAAGAGACTCTTAACTATAGATAACAAACTGAGGGTTGCTGGGGGTGGGAGGCGGGTGGGGAAGGGGCTAAATGGTGATGGGTATTAAGGAGGGCACTGGTTGTGATGAGCACTGGGAGTTGTATGTAAGAAATGAATCGCTAAATTCTACTCCTGAAACCAATATTATACCATATGTTAACTAACTAGAATTTAAATTAAACTTAATAAAATAAAAAATAAAACAAATGAGAAAACAAACAAAAAGCAGAAACAGACCCATAAATACACAAAACAAATTGCTGGTTGCCACTGGGGATGTGTGGCGGGGGTTAGGTAAAAAGGGTGTAAAGGGAGGGGCGCCTGGGTGGCTCAGTCATTAAGCGTCTGCCTTCAGCTCTGGTCATGGTCCTGGGGTCCTGGGATCGAGCCCCGCATAGGGCTCCCTGCTTGGTAGGGAGCCTGCTTCTTCCTCTCCCACCCCCCCTGCTTGTGTTCCCTCTCTCTCTGTGTCTCTCTCTGTCAAATAAATAAATAAAATCTTAAAAAAAAAAAGGGGATAAGTCATGGGGATAAAAGGTATAGCATAGGGAATATAGTCAATGGTATAGTAATAGCATTGTGCATAGTATAATGTATAGGCTTGTCAAATCACTATGTTGTACACCTGAAACTAATATAACATTGTGTGTCAACTATTCTTCAATTTAGAAAAACCTCCTAAAACATGAGAAAGAAAAAATCTAAAAAAAATGAGCAAGGTTAAAAAAAATGGACCATCTAAGTACTACATTATATTAAGAGGTGAATAGAGCACAAAATATATAATCAGAAGTTCTGTTCTTGAATTGCAGTACTGATTTCAGTTCAAGTTAACTAGCTGTGTAAACTTTTTGATGAGCACAATTGTAAGCATTTGATTTCTTTATCCATAAAATGGAGAAAATGTAATCCTACCCAATAATAATAATAATAATAATAATAATAATAATAATAATAATAATAATAATAATGTAATTATTACACTTACTTCACATTATTTGGGAAATCAAAGATAATGTTTGTGCAATAGTTTGTAAATAAGTACTATATAAATGTTATTATCATATAACACTAAACAACATAGTAAATAAGAAATCTTTATGTTTCCCAACCCCACAAATATACTGTTTCTTCCAAGAATTCTACATACTAGGAAATTTTACATGGTACAATCTTCAGTGTCCATATTGCAGGGAATGCCTGTGGTCTAAGAAGGCATTCTCCTTAATAACAAATTCATCATTCTAGGAGGTAAGACACAGAGTCCAATATAGTCATGTATAACACCATAATTACGTAACTTGAAACTGACCTATATCTAGTGCCATTATTTTGCTGGATTGTTTTAGAATTGTCCCTAGTTCACTGTAAATTTTAAAATATGGGGAAGATAACATGCACACACACAACTTGTGGGAAATGTAAACCAACAAATTGTAAATTGGCTATGAAGTGTGTTTGGATCACCTCCAAGGACCCAAAGGTGGACAAGCACACACAAGCTTGACCTACATAATTTAAGATGAAGTTTGAGGGTTGCCTGGTGAAATTGTGAACTCCTAGTCCCTGGAAGTGTTCAAGCAGAAACTAAATAACCCTCTGTAAGAAATATAGGAAAGAGTCCCATTTTCAGTCAGTCTCTATGACTCAATGGCTTAGCTGGTTTGGTGGGTTTAACTATACACTGCAACTAATAAATTGAATAACACTTACATAAATTTAACTGAAAAATATTTCAAGATTCATTCTCTCAGACCAGATCTATTATGATTTCCATAATCTAAATACAGGTTCTGTTTAAATATTCCCCAAAACAATAATTTTAAAATTTGATTTCCAACATTAAAAAATATGTAGGATGTAATCATTGTCAGCCATTGCTAGTTGAAATACAGGGGAGGGAAATTAAGAGACTTAAAAAATAGGGCTGCCTGGATGGCTCAGTTGGTTAAGCATCGGTCTCTTGGTTTTGGCTCAGGTCATGATATCAGGGTCATGGGACGGAGCCCTGTGTCCAGTTCCACACTCAGTGGGGAGTCTGAGATTTTCTCCCTATCCCTCTGCCCCTCCCCCTCTTGCGCATGTGCTTTCTCTCTCGCTCTCTCTCTCGCTCTCTCGCTCTCAAATAAATAAATAAGTAAAACCTTTAAAAAAAAGAAAAGGAGCCTGTCTTAAAAAATAATCATCATTTTTGGCTTAGCAACTCCAATTCTTAGAGAAATTTATCCTATGAATCACTAAATTCTACCCCTGAAACCAATACTAAACTGTATGTAAACTAACTTGAATTTAAGTTTAAAAAAAAGAGAGAGAGAAGAGAGGGGAACTGAAAGAGTAAGGGGAACAGAGGTCAGAAGCTGAGGTAGATAACAGTTTGCTTCCCAGATTAACCCTCAGCTGTCTCTGTTTGCACTTGGTGTGGCTATTGTCCATTCGGGAAAAACTGATTTTTTTTTCTTTTGTTCGTCATTGTTAATTATAAGCTGAACTCTAGCTCTTTACTCCCTGATGTGTGACCTTGAGCAAGTCACATAATCTCTTTAACCTCAGTTTACTTACCAATAAATGAAAATAATGCTAAAAGCTAGGTCCCAGAGTCAATGCAATGAGATGAGGTATAAAAGGCAATGCAATAGAACTGTGCCTGGAACATGGTAACTGCTTAATAAATGTTCATTACCATCAAAAAACAAAAACAAAAAAGAAATTTATCCTAGAAATGGTCAAAGGCATATACGAAGGTTTATATATAAAGATGCCTAATTAGAAGTTATATATACTAGTCAAAAATTCAAAATAACCTTAATATCCAGCTTATGCATATTCATATAATACAATATTCTGTAGTCCATTAAAAATCATATTTTATAAAACCCTATTAACCAAACGCAACACTTGTAATATATTAAATTTCAAAAACAATTTTAAAATTAATATAACAGTGATATCAACTTTGTTTTATATAAACATATAAAACAATATTTCTTTTTTGCGGTGCCTGGGTGACTCAGTCAGTTAAGCATCTGCCTTCAGCTCAGGTCATGATCCCGGACTTCAGGGATCAAGTCCCACATTGGACTCCCTGCTCTGCAGGGAGTCTGCTTCTCCCTCTGCCCTTCACCCTGCTTGTGGTTTCTCTCGCTTGCTCTCTCTCTCAAATAAAATAAATTAAATCTTTTAAAAAACTTCTTTTTTGCTTTATATGTATACACAAACACACAGGCCAGAAGACATATATCAAAATATTAATGGTGTTAGCTATCTCTGGGTAATAGAATTATGCACAATTTTTACTTTGTTTCTCATGTTTTTGAGAGCTTTCCCATTCTTCTATAATAAACAAATAATTCTCTGTAGTCAGGAAAATCATAAGTGACATTTTCCTTTTAAAGTTCTTCAAATAAGCCCTTCTGAATCCCATAGCCATCATTCAATTCGATAAACATATTTTGAGGATGAAGTTGAGCTAGTTTTTGAAAGTGTTCTTTTACTATCTTGATCATTACCATCAAAATAAGGTACGACTGATGGAGATTTTTAAAAGCTTTTATTATATACTTTGATGAAGTACTTAAATGTAATTATTGCTAATGACGGAGTTGCTCTGTATAATTTCTATACACTATTTAAAGATTCATACTATATGATATAAAATAAGGCACTCAGTATCTTATTTCCCACTGTATTTTATGTCTTGTGCATAATAGATACTCAGTATTTCTTAAGGAAAGAATGAAGGATGGGAGGGAGGGAGGAAGGAGTAAATATAGTATTTCTTATTAAGATGGGTATAATCTCCTCATACTATTTCTATGGAAAACTTAGATTTGACTTCTATCATGTCAGGTTATGTCATATTTTTCCAGACTATAACCCATAGAACAAGACAGAGACCGAAACAGGAGTGGTTTTCCAAAGCCTCAGAGTGAAGCAGTGACAGAGGAAGTTCGTAGATCCTATCTGAAACACACCTTGGCTCCACCAGGCCTCCATCACAAATCCTGTGCTAGTTGTGGACATGGAGGCTATTTGTGACATCCTGACTTTTCCCAGAACCAGTTTGGGAAAAGGCAAGCACAGGAGGGATAATTCGGTTGAGTCCTTAGTTCTGAGGTCTCATGTTGGGCAGCCCATTCCCTCCTACAATGTGGCTTCCCACATTCCTCCCACTGTGTTCCTCGTCTCTATGTACCAGTTGGCCTGCAGCTGCCGATGATTGTTACACAAGACTGGCAGTGTGTTCTGGAGAAACAAAATACCAAATTACACAGATTTAGCAAATATATATGGAAAACAAAAGAAAAGTAGGGCAGAATTTGGTTTAGGCAGCCCTTTGTTAAATAAACTCAATCAGTTTTGTTTCGGATGATCATGTACAGAGTTGGAAGGTTTGGGAAATGAATACATTTTTTTAAAGTCCCAGTAAACTCATAAACTTTGTTGAAAAATTAAGAAAGTAGGTGTTTTTTATTTATTTTATTTTATTTTATTATGTTATGTTAGTCACCATACAATAGGTGGTTTTTAAATAACAATAAAATGTCCATAAAAGTTCCACAACATTTCTGAAGAAATGTCTTGTATTGAGTCTCACTACTGGGGCCCAAGCTAAAATCCATTGGCGAACCTCAATAGAAATAAAAGACTGACAGATGGTTTGGGGAAAAAATACACGAGCAGTCAACATGTTCTCTCTCAGCATGGTTTACCTAAGTGATCTGAATACTTTCTCTAAGAGGCAAGAAGCAATTTAGTACGGCATTCATTTTTTTTAAGAAGGGATGGTTTCCATCAGAGCTGATAGTAGTTAATGGGATGAACGAAGATAGCATAGAAAATAGGAAACGCTGGCCTTCTGAATGCATCATTAAAAGTGAAAAGCCTCACCCCTATATGCAATTGGTTTTGAAATTCTCATGACTGGAAGTCAGAAATGTTAGAAGTTAATATACCGTTCAGGGATAAAGTGCACTTCTGATGTTCAGAGAGGATATTTTCAAGGTGAAACTAAAGCCTATAAACAAAAATCTACATCAGCTGTATTAGCTTATTCTTATAAATTCTTCATTGCTTGAAATGTCAAACTGAAAGCAAAGCCACATGTTGCTTGCTTCATTGCCTGTTGTAGCAGTTTTTAAATCCCTGCCTTCCTAGGAAGGGACCTCATAAGAAAATCTTATAACACTGTCATGTGGGGAAATCCTCATAACATTTGGGTTAATGCGCTTACACTGTAGGAGAGGTCTCCAAGAACATTTAATAATCAGAAAGTCCTAAGGGGACTTGATGTTAGCTGGGTCACGGAAGGATTTCTCTCAGTGCACATCTGGGACATTTGGTGGCATATTCTGTAGCAGGCCACGTGGCTAAATAGTTAAAATATAGGGCAGAAAGTTACGAGAGTTTGGGGATCATATAGCAACTGAGCTATTGACCGACGAGCTGACCCTAGACAAGTCATGACCTTGTGGTACTTCAGTCAGCTTAGCTGTAAAATTGGGCACAAAGGCTGGACTTTACCAAAACCAGATGTTGTTCTCCAGTTCTTCCTTCAATGAATATCTTTTTCTAATGCGACTGTCAAGTCTCAATTTTCTTCATATATAGCAAGGCAATGCGCTCTCAATAAGATTTGGACCAGACAGATAAGGTCCAAGAATGGTAGCCTGACCTGGTCCACACCCTTGTGCTCTCCTACCTGGCCAGGTTGATGTCTGTCAGAGAAGTTGCCGCAGCATGTACACACTCGGGGCCTATGGTCCTAAGTAAGTTACAGTTAGAATCATTTCTATGTGTCCCTAAGAAAGTCCCTACCCTTCTCCCATCCCAGGTACTGTTGGGTTACCATGAGCCAGTTGAGTTTGTACCCAAACCCTTTGTGCTAGTTGCAATTATACTACCTAAATTAAGGAACTATTATTGAAATTGATAAAGAGTGCAAAAAGAGAATTATTGTTTCTATTAAAAACCGAGGTGATTGTTTTGGAATAGCTCAATAAGGATGAGTTACCTTTTTAAAAGAGTTATATAATTAGATAAATCTCCATAAGGATTCAGCCTTCAGGTTGTCTGCAAGTATCTTTAAGTTCTCACTCCATTTTATTTTTTATTTTTTTTAATTATTATGTTATGTTAATTACCATACATTACATCATTAGTTTTTTTTTTTTTTAAGATTTTATTTATTTATTTGAGAGAGAGAGAATGAGAGACAGAGAGCACGAGAGGGAGGAGGGTCAGAGGGAGAAGCAGACTCCCCGCCGAGCAGGGAGCCCGATGCGGGACTCGATCCCGGGACTCCAGGATCATGACCTGAGCCGAAGGCAGTCGCTTAACCAACTGAGCCACCCAGGCGCCCACATCATTAGTTTTTGATGTAGTGTTCCATGATTCATTGTTTGTGATAACACCCAGTGCTCCATGCAGAACATGCCCTCTTTAATACCCATCACCAGGCTAACCCATCCTCCCACCTCCCTCCCCTCTAGAACCCTCAGTTTGTTTTTCAGAGTCCATCGTCTCTCATGGTTCATCTCCCCTTCCGATTTCCCCCCCTTCATTTTTCCCCTCCTACTATCTTCTTTTTTTTTTCTTAACATATATTGCATTATTTGTTTCAGAGGTACAGATCTGTGATTCAACAGTCTTGCACAATTCACAGGACTCATCATAGCACATACCCTCCCCAATGTCTATCACCCAGCCACCCCATCCCTCCCACCCCACACCACTCCAGCAACCCTCAGTTTGTTTCCTGAGATTAAGAATTCCTCATATCAGTGAGGTCATCTGATACATGTCTTTCTCTTTTTGACTTATTTCGCTCAGCACAACACCCTCCAGTCCCATCCACGTCGTTGCAAATGGCAAGATCTCATTTCTTTTGATGGCTGCATAATATTCCATTGTATATATATACCACATCTTTTTTTTTTTTAAAGATTTTATTTATTTATTTGACAGAGAGAGAGATAGCGAGAGCAGGAACACAAGCAGGGGGAGTGGGAGAGGGAGAAGCAGGCTTCCCGCCGAGCAGGGAGCCCGATGTGGGACTCGATCCCAGGACCCTGGGATCATGACCTGAGCCGAAGGCAGACGCTTAACGACTGAGCCACCCAGGCACCCGTATACCACATCTTCTTTATCCGTTCATCCGTCGATGGACATCTTGGCTCTTTCCACAGTTTGGCTATTATGGACATTGCTGCTATAAACATCAGGGTGCACGTACCCCTTCGGATCCCTACATTTGTATCTTTGGGGTAAATACCCAGTAGTGCAATTGCTGGATCATATGGTAGCTCTATTTTCAACTTTTTGAGGAACCTCCATACTGTTTTCCAGAGTGGCTGCACCAGCTTGCATTCCCACCAACAGTGTAGGAGGGTTCCCCTTGTTCCGCATCCCCGCCAACATCTGTCGCTTCCTGACTTGTTAATTTTAGCCATTCTGACTGGTGTGAGGTGGTATCTCATTGAGGTTTTGATTTGGATTTCCCTGATGCCGAGCGATGTTGAGCACTTTTTCATGTGTCTGTTGGCCATTTGGATGTCTTCTTTGCAAAAATGTCTGTTCATGTCTTCTGCCCATTTCTTGATTGGATTATTGGTTCTTTGGGTGTTGACTTTGATGAGTTCTTTATAGATTTTGGATACTAGCCCTTTATCTGATACGTCATTTTCAAATATCTTCTCCCATTCTGTCGGTTGTCTTTTGGTTTTGTTGACTGTTTCCTTTGCTGTGCAAAAGCTTTTTATCTTGATGAAGTCCCAATAGTTCATTTTGCCCTTGCTTCCCTTGCCTTTGGCGATGTTTCTAGGAGGAAGCTGCTGCGGCTGAGGTCGAAGAGGTTGCTGCCTGTGTTCTCCTTTAGGATTTTGATGGACTCCTGTCTCACATTGAGGTCTTTCAACCATTTGGAGTCTATCTTTGTGTGTGGTGTAAGGAAATGGTCCAGTTTCATTCTTCTGCATGGGGCTGTCCAATTTTCCCAACACCATTTGTTGAAGAGACTTTTTTTCCATTGGACATTCTTTCCTGCTTTGTCAAAGATTAGTTGACCATAGAGTTGAGGGTCCATTTCTGGGCTCTCTATTCTGTTCCATTGATCTATGTGTCAGTTTTTGTGCCAATACCATACTGTCTTGATGATGACAGCTTTGTAATAGAGCTGGAAGTCCAGAATTGTGATGCCACCAGCTTTGCTTTTCTTTTTCAACATTCCTCTGCCCACCACTCCATTTTAAAGAAAGAAAATGGTATATGGTGGTGCTTTCTGGAATAAAGATAATCAGGATTCCAACTAGCCAACCAGCAATTTTTAAAAGGCCCAGGGGTGCCTGGGTGGCTCAGTTGGTTAAGTTCTTGATTTTGGCTCAAGTCATGATCTCAGGTCCTGGGATCTAGCCTCGCATCGAAAAAGCCTTGGACCTACATCAAAAGATTGGCAAATATATGTGTATACATTTTAAGTTCAAATAATATGTATGTATAGCAAGTACTTATATACATAAATACATGTATGGAGATAGATGCATACATTTCACACATCAAATAACTTTGACTATATTGATTAATCAATAAATGATCAATCCTAATCTTATCAGATAATTTCTGAAATATTTTATTGTTCTCCTGATTGATATTCTCCAAACTGATTGGAGGAGAGATCTGTTTTCTGACTTCCTTCCTATTCAAGTGTCACAAACTGCCAATGGCTCTGGCAGATCTCATCTGGCCTATGGAGTGAGGGCTTCAGGCAGCAGAAGCACACCCCTCTTCCCTGGAGCCAGATGGCAGGGAGACTTTCCTTGGGGCTCTAAGCCAGGCAGAAGGCAGCCCTGCCATGGGGTGAAGCTTCATTTAATACAACAGCTCCCCTCTGCTCAACACTCACACTGCCCTGGCAAGTGAAAGCCAAGGCCCAATCACGCCAGATTCCTGCTGCAAGAAGAGGAGTCACAGCATATTACAACTGGATCAAACACCCATAATATCCCCTTCATTGACTCAAAGCAATCAAAGGCCAACTGTAACATTCAAAACTAGATGGTTGAATCTCCTGTCCCTGGCAATTGGAACCACATATTTTATTAGAAAGTGCAGTTGACTCCAAAATCCAAGAGTTATCCATCTGTACACTCAACCAGAAATATAAATAAACAAAGAATCATGCATTTTACTAATCTCTTTGAAAACTGTTGACTCTTGGCTGCCGGTGGGTAAATGCTCATAGTGGCAAAAAAATGATGAGCAATATATTTGTTCTACAAAACTCAGGCTGGACCATTTTTACAAAGAAAAGAATTGCCTCCTGATTTTGGTGATTCTGTTGGAACTTGTAAGGCAGTTAGACATGAGAAGTTAACAGTCATTCCCCACAGATAAACAAAGATGAAGGAGTATTCGGGACAGCAACAAAAAACAAGGCACTCATGGGAAAACTACACTGTTCACAGGCTTTTGCCACTGTCCTATAGAAATAGAGAACGAGTAACTGCAAGACTGCTCTCATCTGACGCTATTATGCCAACACCTGAGTGACATTTAAAATACAGCACAAAATTTGGAACTAAAGGAAAAATCACTTATTTGAAAAACATTGACATTTACAGGTAGTTATATTTTTAGCAGCTCTTTGAGCATTTGATCATGTACCAGCTGCCTCAAGCAGTTTGCTGCTTCATGGGAAAATCTAGACCCGGAGAGCCAAAGGTACTGTAACCAAAGCCTCAACGACATTATCACTGAGAATGGCAGCAACATGGGGTGGTAGGAATAATCAGACCTGAGGAACTCAACATTCTCCTTGGAAATGCCTTATTTGTTTTTCTTTAGACCTAGTCATTGACTCTTTCTGGCTGTCTGAGGTGGAACTCTAGCCCAGGTATTTCTTATGATGCAAAATCCTCTAACCACAGCCTGGAGCATTCACCCAGCAGACATTTTTTCACAGTATGAAGCAATTAAAATTAACTTCAGCCACGTTCTTTACAGGGGAGAATTTGGTTTGATAAAGTTTGCTATTTTCTGTATGAAATGAAGTATACCTTTTAAATTGCCTGGGAGGGCGCCTGGGTGGCTCAGTTGGTTAAGCGACTGCCTTCGGCTCAGGTCATGATCCTGGAGTCCTGGGATCGAGTTCTGCATCGGGCTCCCTGCTCGGCAGGGAGTCTGCTTCTCCCTCTCCCGCTCACCCCTCTTGTGCTCTTTCTCTCTCTCACTCTCTCTCTCAAATAAATAAATAAAATCTTTAAAAAAAAAATTAAAAAAAATAAATTGCCTGGGAGTTTGATCTATTACAAATATGAGCAGGATAAACTCTTTTGGCCCACAGCCTAAAGAAAATAATAACTCTATAGAACTGGGATCTAAATATAGGAAATGTAAATTTCCTGCATAAATAGTGTGGAGGAGTTTGAGACCTCTGGGTCTCAATCTCAGCAAAAATATTTCCCCCTGCTCCACTGTCCACCAGGCTGAGATTCTGAATGCACCAAGGTGGCTCATTCTAACATGGGCTACCATTATAGTAGGTTAGTCAATATGCCTTAACAGGGAACCAGTTCTATGTGGGTATCATTTGTACATTTGAAAACCTTAGGGACTGCTGGGTAATAATGCATCGTTATGCACTGCATATACTAGCGTATACAGTTGGGACATTTAATAAGCTCAGCCTTGGTTTTCTCTATGTAACGAAAGAGCTTTGTACTGTCAGAGAGCCTCAAACTTTAGATTGAATAAGAATCACCTAGAAGGTTTGCTTTGCACGCAGAGGCAGTAGGCCTAGAATGAAACCCAGATCTCATGTGCTTAACAAATCCTCCAGGTGATTCTGATGCTGATGGGCTGTAAACCACACCTGTTTAAACAGAGCTCAAGCTTCCTGGGCACACCTGGGTTCTAAGTAGCCAACATACTAGTCAGTCTCTAGCAAATAGAGCAACAAAGCTCAGGAAATATCTTTTTGCACCAGAGTAAGCCGAGTTAAGGTGACAAATTTCCTTTAAAATCCTGATTATCAGTGGTATCAATATGATTATGGCATTTATTGAGCAGCGTAGTCACATTTGTACATGCAGACTATGAATGTCACCTGGCAGGCACTACCCTTCAAATCTAGGGAAATATAAGATACTTAGGGTCAATTATTTTAAAGAGCCAAATTTTATTAAAACAATTTACGGTACATACTTCACCCTCTACATTTTATAAAATCCTTTCCATAGAAAAGAAGATTATGGACCAACCTACCACAGCATTACCTACTGCCAGTTACTGCATTCTGTGGTATATTAAGTTGTCCTGGTTAAAGTTCTACTCTTGATTGCCTAGTGCTATATCCAGCAACAAATTATATGTGTATTATAGGACATTCAGACTGATATGAGCTCAGAAGGCACCTGTATGAAGCTTTTCAAAAGAACAGTAATAAGTTTTACTAGATGTGACAAACCTTATAAAAGTTAAATAATGTCACACTTTATAAGCATTTCATTTAATACATCTGAACACATGGAGGGCATTGAGGATGATATTTAATTTTTTCCATATGTGGATTTAATACCACACAAAAGTTTCAGTCCCAGATTGCTAATTTTCTACCATGTGGTAGCCATTTAGTTGAATTTTTTAAAACACTTACCAAATTACAGAGTAGAGTTTCAGAGGCAACAGCTATGAGTAGGTTTAGGGTGCATGGTGTCCCTCTGGCTTAGTCCTGGGTCTCATGAAGAAGCAGTAAATCTTGACAGTATTTTTATGACAGCACTCACTGGTTTTTATAGGAATGAAATGTGAGTTTGCAAAACCACATGCTAATGTACTTCTAAAAATAAATTTGATTACTGCAACTCCTTCCAATTCTGACCATTTTTAACCACCTACAGAAATACAGGCCAGCATCTAAATTCAGCCCTTTTAGAACATCTATGGATTACAAGGCTTTCAAAGAAATCCTTACCAGCAATTTTAAAAAGTGAGCTGAACCCAGAGTCTTAATTGCTCATTCTTGAAAAGTGACCTCAGTTATGTCATTTAACCTCTTCTGGGCTTGAGTATATTTATATCTTTAATCAGGATGATTATATTTGCCTTCATTTTCATGCCATTGAAAAAAGTAAGACAGTGAAGTTAGAGGAAAGACACCACCCAATATCTTCTATAACCACAAACAGGGAACTTGGATCTTCTAGAGTAGGAAAGGCCAAGGGTCTATTTATTCATTTTTGTCTTATCCTAAAACAGCTTTGAGTAACTAAATCAACTTCATGA
This sequence comes from Mirounga leonina, assembly GCF_011800145.1. Lineage (NCBI taxonomy): Eukaryota > Metazoa > Chordata > Mammalia > Carnivora > Phocidae > Mirounga > Mirounga leonina. Next base: position 21,217,697 of record NW_023270320.1, on the reverse strand, counting down.
AGAAATTCTTAGAAAGAGAAAAAACCCCATGGCAGAGTGTGGGGGTCAGTAAGTGAAGTCACAAATCATTCACTACCAGCGACACCATTTAACGTGATAAACGTACATGAAGGTACTGTGAAAACATTAAAGCTGCAGCCAAATGTTAGTAATTATTATTAATCCAGTGAGACTGACCAGAAACCTGGAGCCACTAGCTAGAGTCTCCATCTGGATTCTGTGGTCAGAAACAAAGATACCGCACCATACACCTATTTGATGATTCATGTCTATCTGGTCCAGAATAAAAACTACCCTTTCAAAATCATCAACTCCTGGGGAACCATATTTTATCTCCCAGAACCAATTATAGTTAATTCTCCTGAGTTCAAATGGTTTGGGACCAAATCTATTTCACACATAACAGAATACTCTGGACAACTTACCCAGGAAAACTCAAAATATATACATGGGACTCTCTACGGAGCCTCATAACACATTTGGGCAACGGGCGTAGCAATCCAATTTCAGGCTTGCAAAATTAGTAGAAGCAGCCATAAGGGCAGGATGGGGGTGTGGAGGGGGGTTGTCCAGTGAGAAAGACTGCCTGCCAGGATTCTGGAATGATCTCTGCCATCCCTCTGCCAAAGAGTATGTAATGGAATCAAAAGTCATATACCCTTCTATTCAAACAGAAAAAATGTAACAGCTTCATTTCTATAACTGAGTCTCTCAAACCTCCATCATACTAGGTTACCAAACTCCTCAGTATTCCTAAAATAACAATAAAGAATGCAGTCAAAATCTCATTTGCACTCAGTAATATAGTTTGATAGTTTCTGTTTTTAGAATATAGCAAGTTTATTAATTACATTTTTCACTGCAAGTGCTAATAATAAAAGACTGTATAGGAAAAAATAAAAAATTATCCTCAAGAACAGATTTGGGGGTTTAATTATCTAGATGCTGTCTTCAAATATGTACCTCATTATGATATAGTCACCTGAATATATGGATACTCTTGATGTAAGAGAGAAAATTAGTCATTTGTCTTTTGTAAATGTAGATAAACATCATTTTGGCCATAGCTTTTAACTAAAAAGGCCTTCTAAATCTAGTTCAATCCCACCAAAAATGACCCTCCTAACATGCCTCATGCTTGTGTCTTTATCTCTTATACCATTCCCCACTGAAAGAAACCCAGGCTCCTTAAAGAAATGGCTGATTTCAGGGCTAGAGTGGAGTGGATACAAGATGAGCCTGGAACATCTTGTTATGCTGGAAAGTAAGAAAGTGCTTTAAAAAGATGATGGGAGCATCACAAGGACACAGGAGGGAGCTGGAAGAGGCTCCAGTGGGCCTAATCTGGAAACATTTAAACACTAGAATAATTAAGGACAGTAATGAATTATAGACCATTAAAAACAAGAGTTAATGAGTCCAAACAAATAATAAAAAAATAAATCAGTGGGGAGGAAAGAGGGCTCTTGCTTATGGTAGAACACTGAGTGTTGATTGGTAAATGTGGAGGAAGTGGTGAACATAGAAAATCATAATTTTGCAGCCATCATATTAAGCTTTAGCTCAGGCATGAGTCACCAGTAGATGCCAAATCTCAGCAGAAATTTTCATGAGCAGTGGAATATTTTCATGGTCTCCCCAGATAGCTTATTAGCTGCAAATGGCAGGGGGGTGGGAACAGTAAAGGGATAAACTGGAGAATGCCTTGACCAGGTTATCAAAATTAATATCAGTATCAAGGGGCAAATGGGTATCATGTACCTCTGGAAAAGAACACACATCACTTCTGGCCTGGAATTCACAACCTGAATGGAACCATGAGGAGCCATCAGATAAACCTGAAATGAGAAACATTCTCTTTTTTAAAAAGGGACTGTCTTCTTCAAAACATCAATGTCATAAAAAGCAAAAATAGGCTGTGGAAATGTTCCTCCCAGGTTAAAGGAGACTAAAGAGACACGACAATCTGTCCTTAAACTGTATCATGTACTGCAGGGGGGAAAGGGCAATGAAGGACATTATGGGGTCAACAGACAAAATTGGAATATGCATATTAGATTAGATAAAGTTACTGTAACAATATTAAATAGTAAAGTTGATAACTGTAATATATTTAAAATAATATCCTTGTTCTTTAGAAATGCATACTGATGATTTTAGGGCCAAGATGCATGCAGTTTACTCTCAAACTGTATAATACAGAAAAAGAAAAACTCTAAAAGGCACACATACAGGGGCACCTGGGTGGCTCAGTCGGTTAAAAGTCTGCCTTCAGCTCAGGTCATGATCCCTGAATCCCAGGATTGAGCCCCTCATGGGCTCGCTGCTCAGCAGGGAGTCTGCTTCTCCCTCTGCCCCTCACCCCACTCTTGTGCTCTCTCTCACACTCTCCCTCTCTCTCAAATAAAATCTTTTAAAAAATAAAATAAAAACATAAAAGGCACACATACACACAGAGAGGGGGGAAAAGAGAGAAAGCACATGAGAAAGCAAATGGAACAAAATGTTAACAACAGGTTAATCTGGATAATGAGCATACTGCTGTCCTATGTACTATTCTTATTCTTGTCACATTTCCTTAAGTTTGAAACCTTTCAAATTAAAAGTTTTTAAAACTTCTCTCCTTGCTTTACATGCATTGTACACTCTGGTGGCTTTATCATGACCTACACTTTCAGGAAAAAAAATCAGACTGCTCCACGGATAAATAAGATAAACATAAGATAAACTTAAGATAATGTTTTTAGATAATCTTTAACAAGAAACAACAAAAAAATAATAATAAAGTTAAGGGAGAAATTAAACACTTGAAAAACAAACCACAGATTTATATCTAAAAGCATGAATCTTGATTTGATCAGGAAAAAAATCTAACACCTAATGGCAAAAGAGTGAAAACGTAATATAAAGGTGAAAAATGTAAAACTAATAGAATGCGTAAATAACTCCTGGACAAAGCTTACATTTCTTTGCCATTGGATTACAACATAAAAGCACTATATTCCTGCTTAAATGATCAAGGTTCCTTTAGAAGTCTCTGACAAAACCCCACGAGACTTTTTCAGATAAAAGTCAGCTTTCAGGGGCGCCTGGGTGGCTCAGTTGGTTAAGCGACTGCCTTCGGCTCAGGTCATGATCCTGGAGTCCCGGCATCGAGTTCCGCATCAGGCTCCCTGCTCGGCAGGGAGTCTGCTTCTCCCTCTGACCCTCCCCCCTCTCATGTGCTCTCTCTCTCATTCTCTCTGTCAAATAAATAAATAAAATCTTTAAAAAAAAAAAAGTCAGCTTTCACCCATTGTCACTTTCACAACCAAAATCATCCTCCAAGAGCTGGGGAGATGCCTCTCTCCAAGCCACATCTTTCTAACCCTATAACCTCACTCTCGAGAGCTTTCCTGGCATCATATCTCCCATGGATTATCATCAGCCCCGCACACTCTAATCATCCATTTAAAATGCAAAAACCTACTTTACTATAGTGTGAAGTCCGTGGAGGTAGCAGCTCTCTGCAGGCAGGTAAAGTGCAGATACACAAAATCCTTATCTTGTGACATAACTTTTGATCCACTCTAACACTCAGGGCCATGCCCAACCTACAAGGACCCTTCTGGGAATGGAGGTGCCCTTTGGGGTAGAAGCAATGCTGCAGCGCCTGTCATGATTCTGTAGGTTGTTGAGTTCAACTGGGTGGTTTTTCCATTCCATGTGATAACAGCCAGGACTACCGTCATCTGGGGCTCAGGGCTGGAATATCCAAAATGGCTCATTCATATGGGTGACACTGGTGCTGGCTATCAGCTTTCAGCTCATCTGGGGCCTCTACTAGAGCATTTTGATTCTCTCCCCCATGGCCTCTCAGTACAGCTTTGGCTTCTTACAATATGGCGACTGGTTTCCAAGAGTAAGAGTTTCAAGAGCAAGTATCGTGTGGGTCAAAGCAGTCACAAGTCCAGACTGGATTCAAGTGGAGGAGAAATACATTCTGCCTTTTGATGTCAAGAGCAGCAAGCACATGCCAAGAAAGGAGGAATGTTGGAGACCATCTTAGGAGCTTAGCCATCATCCCACACAACCGATAACCTGGCAGCCCCACTGGCTTCCATTTCCTGGAATGCTCTGCCCTTTCTTGCTGGATTCACAGTAGAATCAGGTTCAGTCCAAACTTCAAATCACCTGAACCTTGACCTCATTTTTCTGGTAGTCCTGGAATTCTGCATCCAAATGTCCTAAAGAGTAGTCATGGTCTATTTACTCACATTTAAAGACATGTTTTAAAATAATTCTTTCCTTGGGCGCCTGGCTGCCTCAGTCGGTAGAGAATGTGAATCTTGATCTTGGGGTCATGAGTTCAAGCCCCATGTTGGGCATAGAGTTTACTTCACAGATAAATAAATAAATTTTCCGAAAGCTGCTCTCTGAATCGGTCACCCTTGTATGGTTTCGTTGTCCAAGTGCCAGTCTTACCATTTTTCCCCTATGGTCTTCTCATCTGCCAGTCATTATAAATTAGCATGTCAAAAATTCACATTTATATGGCACAACATCACATCCATAACATGATTTGTGCCTTCAGTGAAACAGTTATACTTCAAAGGCAGACATCATTAGTAAATGGTGAAATTTCATTACATAGCTAAAACCCCTTTTTGCTGGTAAAAATAAAACACTCACTAGCAATACTTCAGAGCTGGCCTTAACGTCTTATAAAATATAAACGATAAGGCAGAAAAGGAGGAAAATATGTTTCTAATCTGTCTTAAATCTAGTCCCACTGTGAGTAAATCACTTTTCTTTAGATTTACAAGAGTTTTCCTATAAATGCATGACACTGCCTTTGAGTAATTGCTACCTAATAAATAGCTCTAACTTTCTCCATTCTTTATTAGTGAGGGACAAAACTCCCAGCAAAGAGATTCATTTGTAGATGGTAGCCACTCTCAGCATGAATCTATGAGGACACAGCCTGGTGCAAGGTCATAACTGAATTAGTGAGGCAGGGACCCTTCAGGCCAGCCTACAGACGGTGCTGCAAGGAAATATGAAACCCTCTTACGAAGCACTCTTTCTAGGGAAGGGGATTATCCCCCAATATAGCCATGCCAGTCCCTGGGAGAGCTCAGATGCTCAAGAAAAACTCAACATCTATGACTTTAAGCAACATCTGCTTGTGACCACCAGACATAATAAGCTGTAAATGATTTCAAAATTCCAGACTTAAGAGGGTGATAGCAACTACAAGAGGGATTTTTCCTATATAGTGACCAAATGTAAAAAGAGTAAACAGAAAATAATAATATACAGAGAAATTAGAAGTTATATGTGAAGTTAGAAGATACCAGTAAAAGTATGATTAACACAGTCTTATAATAATTTTCAACAACATAAACGGATATTGGGTATGTTGCCATGTACTCTGTCTTGTTTAATTCTCATATTATCACTCTCTTTCAAATAAGGCTGACTTTGTGTACTAATTTTATTTTTAAAGCATTTTCACATGTTCCTCATGCAGCCCTGAGAGGATATCAGGGCAGGGATTAGTATTCTTAGAATCAGCTTTTAAATGAGTTGCTGTTGGAACTTTCCCTTACGGAATCACATCTAAGCAATTCAGCAAAGAAGTGAACGATACACATACTGAGTTTTTTTTTTCACCATGTTTTATTATACACTCAAAACAGAATGCAAAACAAAAAGAAAAGAAAGCAAAAAAAAGGCATTTTAGAACAAATTAAAATATGTTTGCTTCATGTGGACACTAGAAATTAAACCTCCTCCCAAGTTGAAAGACAATTTTTCCATTTAAGAAAAGGGTTAACCCTTGAATATTGCGGGGGTTAGGGGTGCTAAACCCTGCACAGTTGAAAATCTGAATATAACTTTTTACTCCTAAAAAACTTAATTACTAATAGCCTACTATGACCAGAAGCTTACTGATAACATAAACAGTCAATTAACACATATTTTATATGTTATATGTATTATGTACTCTATTTTTACAATAAAGTACGCTGGAGAAAAGAAAATATTATTAAGAAAATCCTAAGGAAGAGAAAATACCTTTACAGTATTATACCGTATTTACTGAAAAAGAAATCTGCATATAAGTACAGTTCAAACCCATGTTGTTCAAGGGTCAATTGGAGTATCTTTTAAAATGAATATAATAATAATTGAACAGTACAAGATGTCATCATTACCATTAAAATCCTTTTGTGAGATAAAATGTCTTAACAGGCATCAAGAAATAATTCACTGCCAAGAGAAAGAAAGGCAAACCAAGAAACAGACTCTTAGCTATAGAGAACAAACTGATAGTTACCAGAGGAGAGGTGGTTGGGGGGAATGGGTGAAATAGGTGATGGGGATTAAGGAGTGCACTTGTTCCGATGAGCACCAGGTAAGATATGGAATTGCTGAATCACTCAATTGTACACCTAAAACTAATATAACACTGTGTTAAATGTACTGGAATTTAAATTGCCTACTTCTCAGTAATAAGGAAACAATTACATTTGGTGATAAGATTAAGTGAGGTGAATTAATCATTTATTTCATAATTAAGAATGCTAGCGTCACAATCTGGATAACGCATTTAGAGGGGGATAATGCACTTTTAATTTCTAAATTAATCTTTACAAAGAACTCAGAGCCCCCTGTGGCGGGCAACTTAGATTTATACTAATGATCTGAAGGATACCTGCCACCAGCCAAATGAAGGTAAGCACAAAGAAAGGGGGTCCAAGATTATCAGTATAATGCATATATAGAGTGCCAGAATTGATTGATTTTGCTTGAACTGAGGCAACCTGAACATACCAGCAGGATCCAAAACTGCTTTAAGATATGATCTCATCGAAATGATCCAGGTCTGCCAGCAAGGGATTTGTGCCTTCAGTGAAACAGTTCAAGGGAGAAAGGAATTCATCAGGTTTGTGTTGCAGCAAGCACACTGTGAAAACAGAGCCAGCCTTCTCCTGTTAACCTACAGAATTTCATGGACTTAACTTTTGTGTTTTCTAGCTCAACTTCTATATCCTGTATATAGGCATTTTACATTTTACGTATCACTCCCTATTCTCTAAAAGTAGGGAAGCAACTTTGCGAGAAGTAGTAAAATTGAGAGTAAACTGGAAGAAATGTTTTGGATAAAATGCTGGTAACATTTTTTTTTTTTAATTTTTATTTATTTGACAGAGAGAGCACAAGCAGAGGGAGAGAGAGGGAGAAGCAGGCTCCCTGCTGAGCAAAGAGCCCGATGTGGGACTCGATCCCAGGACCCTGGGATCATGACCCGGGCCGAAGGCAGCCGCTTAACCAACTGAGCCACCCAGGCATCCCAATGCTGGTAACATTTAAAGCAAATTGCTCCGGTATAAATTCAGCCCTGCACTAGAGCCACCTCATAGATCACAAAGTAGACCGTCGGTGAAGTTGATGGGATATTGATTCCAGCAGGAAAATAAAGGGCGATAAAACAAAAGCTGATTAACATGAAATCATTCAGTGAAGCAAAGTCTTAACAGACTGGGAGTTGTTAAATAAAACAGAGAGTGGGTAAACGAACTGAGCTCTCAGATCACTTAGAATGGAATTCCTTTTCATTACATATTAAAATTCTCCTGTGTGTTTTACTTTCCTGTGTATTACCAATTCATATTCACCCACTGAAAAACACCTGAAATTAACATGTAGGCAAAAGTAACCAAATCTGGGACTCCTCATCAATCAGAGTGAAGGCAATTCAGAAAGCAAAGGCAATTAGGGCCTTAAAAACCTATAAATACTGTCAGAAAATAAAGTCTTTCTTTCTTTCATTTCACGAATCCCCACTAATGTTTTGCTACTATACCATGTGCAACTTTTTTAATAAATGTTGCTGCAGTGCAGTTTTACGAGTTGATTTGTTGCTTAAAATATTCAAGACTCAGTGAACAGGTATATTTCTAAAGCATTCTTCAAGTTTTTCAGTCAAAGTCACTCTACCAAGGAAACACTGCATTTCCTCCACCTCTCAAGATACACACACCACCACCACCACCACAATTCCTAAGATATTATTACCAAAGAAGCTTTCTTTGCTCAGAAAAAAGGCATCACTGAAGCATTAACGGTTTCCTTTCATCAAAAAAAAAAAAAAAAAAAAGGCAGCTTTTCCAAATCAAAGTCAAAGGGATTAGGAGAGTACAGAGTTTTCCGTGTCTGGTCAGCTACTGGGGATCAGTGGGAAAAGGAGCAACCTTAGCTCTCCATGTGCCAACTTTCACAAGCAGAAATGCTGTTCTCAACTGAACAAATCCTGCTTATGGGAGAACTTTTTTTCCGGAAGACCTCAAGGGCCCTGCAGTACATTCAGATATAAAGTGAAAACATGAAAATATTAAAACAAGGTTTGCACCGAGGATTTTGCCTTGGTAGAGCTTCAACTGAACTACTGATAAAGGTTAACATAACCCTTGTAAAGTTTCTAACCATTTCCATACTCCACAAAATATCAATGACTAAAAACACTGTTTGATATTAGTGAGATTTGACGAAAAGTCTAATTATACAAGGCAAGTAGATCTAAGCACTCAGTACAAGTTGCCCCAAGGTTTCTCCTTTACCCATTTCATTTGAGTTTTCCCTTGGCCGCTGAGGAAGTGGCTTGAAACAACAAACCCAAATCTTTGTACACAAGGAATTCATTCTTTGTATACAAGCCTCTCTGATTTAACTTAGAGCTGCCAAATTTAGCAAATAAAAATACAGGATGCCTAGATAAATTTGAACTTCGAAAAATAAGGAATACTTGTTAGTGTAAGTATATCCCATTCAGTATTTGGTACATACTTATAATTTTAAACATTATTCGTTGTTTACGTGATATTCAAATGTAACTGGGTGAATATTTTATCTGGCAAACTTATTCTGTACTCTCTTATAATTGTATTTTATTGTACACATTGTATTTTAGAACATACACCATCAATAAAGGAAATAAGACAGCTATCAGGGATAGAAAACATGGAAAAGTCCCAATTTGTGAATGAGAAAATGCATATGAAAGTCATTTATAATTTTATAAAGTGTAACACTGGTAGTTCTGAATGGATCATGGCAGGGAAGAGGGAAGGAAGGATTAGAATCACTGAAGAATACTTTCCCTCTGAGACCACAACACTGTACAAATATTGTATAGTACTTCATGTTACAAGTATTTTGTATAGTACAGTGGTTATAGGCACAGACTGTAGAGTGAAAGTGACCTAAGTTTGAACCTCAGCTCTGCCACTTCCTAGATGTTTGATTTTAGACCAGATTTAGACCTCCCTAAGCCTCCCCTTTTTCATATTTAAAATGAAAGTGACAATACCCACCCCATAAGGCAAGGGTAAGCACTCAAAGAAGTATGGCCTCTTTTTAAAGCACTTAGAACATTACCTGACACACAGTAAGCCCTTGTTAATTGAATGTTATTATTCTTATCATATTGTACAAATTGTTTTTACCATACCCATTAACCAAAGATAAAGCTTCCTGGCAATAATAGTCATAGAAGATCTTCGATACCGGGTTATCTGTGAACAGAGTTTTGCTCAGTTACAAATGAAAAGAGCCAACAGTCACTTGTAATCTGAAGAGTATCTGGCTCTGAATAAGCATTGAATACGAAAAAGTTCAGGAGTCCAGGGAAAGTCAGGGTCCACTATAAGCCATTTAGCCTTTTTTACGCTGACTATTTTGAGAAGACCTGTGGGCTGAATTCCTTTCCCACTCCAATGGACAAAAGCAATGAGTCCACCAGGTTTCCAAGTATAGAGCTCCCTCTAAAATTCCATTCTAGAATTTGCTCTGTGTGGTCAGAAATAAGTATTTCAGTGTGACATTCCTGCAGATTCTAAAATGGTTCCCTGTAGTCTGGTTCTGCTCTTGGAAGTCAACATGCTTCACACCTGATCTACCTCTCTTTTTCTCCACATGACAATAGAATTGGCTAGAGCACCCTCCCTACCACAGCTAAGGTGCTGCATGTCTGGGGAGAAGTTGTCCCATTGCTCCAAGGCATTCAGTTTGCATAGGCAAGCGTCTCTGATCATATACCCTCAAGGCTAACACTGCATTTTCAGGCTTGATACCTTATTAGAACCAATAGCACAGCTGCTTCCCTGAAAGAAATGATGGGAAAGCCCAATTTATAAAACGTGTTTCATTTTGAAGTCTGTGGCTTATGGGCAACAAGGAATTAGCAGAAGCAACTTACAAAGTAATATCAAACTCACTCTGAATCTGGAGTTTCTCTTAAGGATTTCTACCTTTCTAGCATGCTTGAGGAAGTGAAGGACTACTTGTAAAAGTCCGCTACCTACAGGGACAGCAGATGTCAGCACTTAGAATTGATACATGCTGTGGGTGCTTTGCCCCCTGTTGCCCTCACACCACATGGATATTGTGCACCTGATCACTTTTAAACCTTTAATAGACACCTACAATTATACCAACATAACAAATAGATAAGGGTACAGTCTCTTGAGTTTTCTTACAGAAAGAGAAAATGATTTCCTAGGACTCAGGATTCTGTTTTTCAAAAGCACTCCCATCTGCCAAACTAATTAGCAGAGATTGCACATCCTTTGTTTGCATTACATTCCTAAGGTGTTCTTTCAGACAACATGCTTTCCCCTGATACTTAGGCAGAGAAGGCAATAAATAACTAGATGGTAGACAAGTCACATGCACAGCTAAGTGGTACGTGCCCGGTCATCCTACACATCCCTCTTGAAAATGCTCCCTCCCTCCACCTTCCACTAACCCCACATTTAATAGGGAAACAATGGAGAGAGTAATTCTTATCCTCTCAATGATATACTCCTGCCTTTACTCAGCAACCCTGCACGGAACATCTAGGGAGCCAATCCATCACTCCTTCAAATACACACAGTTGGAAGTAAATAATAATATATATATCCAGTTTTTAATATTATTTAATAAATTTTGATTATCTTTGAAAATCAAGTTAAAGACTTTCTAATACAGATAATAAAAATAATTTCAGAATGCTGAAAAGTCAGTCAACAAACGCTGAGTTCCTAATATTTGCCAGGCACAGTGCTAGGCAATTGGTGTAAGCTATAAACAAGATGACCAGAATCCCTGCTCACATAAAGTGCATGGTCTACCTGTTGAATTTTCAGATTTTTTAAATGTATAAAAAAATTAAACCACATGCAGTTTCTTTTATTTTCATGTAACTGAGATTCAAAACTGCTTAATATTTGAGAATGTTTTCTTGTTACTTCCTCACATTTAGTGTACTGTGCCTTAGAAGATCAATACCTAGAATATAAAAGAATACTTCTTCACCAGAGATGTGTAGTGAGCCATTCTAAATGTGACAGAATATCCCTGAAAATAAGCAGAGTTGACACAAGCGACTGTCCTTAACCCCTCTGATCAGAAACACAGGTCTGATAAAAAGAGGTGATAGAGGGACGCCTGGGTGGCTCAGTCGGTTGGGCGGCTGCCTTCGGCTCCGGTCATGATTCCAGGCTCCTTGCTCGGCAGGGAGCCTGCTTCTCCCTCTGCCTGCCCCTCCCCGTGCTTGTACTCTCACTCTCTCTAGTAAATAAATAAACGAAATCTTTAAACAAAAATAAATAAAAATTTAAAAATTAAAAAAAAGAGGTGATAGATGGTACAATCTCCAGAAAGAAGGTACACATCTAGGACAGCCTTGTTAAAAATGTAGACTTAGAAGTACTGTGATGTACTTTATGAAGCCAGCTCCAAAATAGAAATTTTAGGCATGGAGCAGATATATGACACAGCTAACTATAATCACATAGCTACCAGGTCTTTGGGTTTTACACGTGATGGTATTAAAAGAAAAAAACATATAGTCTTCCAAAGACCATTGGAAAAAGGACATTGTCTGGAAGGCAAGATGCCTCAGAGGCTCCTCAAAGTTTACCAGCTTTTAGCACTAGAGTTAACTCAAAGCAACAAGCCTTCACCTGAGTTTATCAGTAATGAGCACGCTGCATCAGGATATCAAAATGCAGTGATCTGGGCTACCATAGTTAGCCTAGAAGAGAAAATAGGGAGTCTGAGAACCAAGAGATAGACTTTGATTGTTATTCCACATTAACGACATTCAATCATTTATTTAGAAAATATTTAAGCCCTTAGGATGGGCCATGCACTGTGCTGGGCACTGGGAATGCAACCCCTAACAAAACAATGTGCTCAAGATCTCTGCCCTGCTCTGTGCACCAACAATTATGGTAAGGGCTGCGATAGAGAAGTGTGAAAAATTGTAACATGATAGATCCAATCAGTTAATCAGAAAAACAGCTCTACAGTATGGAGCCTGACTTAAACACCAGCGCAGTGGGCAATTGCTAGGTTTATCCATTCCTTGCTCACATATTACCGAGAGCTTACTAGATAACACACCCTAGATGGTATGATCTGAGGGGCAGCCTGAAACCAGTTAGCTTATAAATCCCAGGCCTAACCCCAGTGCATGAAGGTGTCTGGCTATTATTTCCCAACATTTGGCCTCCATTAGCCACCTCCAGCCACACACACCAGCACTCACATACCCAGCCACCTGCAAATCAGGAAAATACTGTTCTCACTCAGTCCCCCTAAACCAATTTAAAACCTTATACATTTGTCTCCAGCATCAGCCTCAATCAAATTGCTAAATAGGCAACATGGATTGTACTTTCTCATATTTTCCTTCATCTGCTAGCCTGCCCAGACTCTGCCCCACTCTCCGGCTCCCAAGCTGGCTGCCCAGGCCTGGCGTGTCTACATTCCCTGTGTTCATCCATTTTTGTTAACCGCTTTCCTTCTTTTCCCTTCCTCCTTTCATTCCTTCAGAAACCTGCCCAAGATAATAGCTAGTTAATTTAGATGAAATTAAAGAATTATGCTTGACTTCTCCAGGTCATATATTTGCATTCGTCAAATGCATTCTCAGCAAGCAAACCTCCTCCAGTGTTCCACAGGTATTGCCTGTTTTAGCACACTACAGACAGTAAGAGTTTCCTTTGGGGGTGCCTGGGTGGATCAGTTGAGAATCCAACTCTTGGTTTTGGCTCAGGTCATGATCTCAGGGTCATGAGATCAAGCCCCATTTTGGGCTCCATCCTCAATGCGGAGTCTGCTTGAGATTCTCTCTCCCTCTTCCTCCCCCTCTACCCCTCTCCTCATGCTCAGGCATGCTCTCTCTCTCTCTCTCTCTAAAATAAATAAATAAATAAAATCTTAAAAAAAAAAAGTGTCCTTTGAGGGCTAGAAGAGAAAGTAAGTTGGAACAGAGGCAGTTAGGTTAGCAGTTAAGGGGACCCATTCTAGAAGCAAGTGATTGGCGTCAGAATTTCTCCTCCAGTGCTCACTAAATTTGCCTGTTTAACCTCTCTGTGTTTAGTTTCTCCTCTGCGAAGTGAGAACCGCAACACCTAACTCAGAAGGTTATTATAAATATTTAGTGAGTAAGTCAAAGACAAACACCATATGATTTTACTTATATGCGGAATCTAAAAAACAGAACAAACAAACAAAAAGCAGAATCAGAGCTATAAATACTGAGAACAAGCTGATGATGGAGGGAAGAGAAGTGGGAAGAAGGGCAAAATGACTGAAGGGGAGTGTGAGATACAGGCTTCCAGTTATGAAATGAATAAGCACAGAGATCAAAGGTAGAGCCTAGGGAATATAGTCACTAGTATTGTAATAGCACTGCATGGTGACAGATGGTCACCACACTTGTGGGGAGCATAGCATAACACATAGAGGTGTGTTGAACCACTATGTCGTACCCCTGAAACCATTGTAACATTGTGTCAACTATATCCAAATGTAAATAAGTACGTATATAAATAAATGTGAGAGGGTACATGTAAGACACTGAAAACAATGCATGATACAGAGTAAGAATGCAATAAATGCCAGATATTCTGTTACCATTGGCAGGATGCACCATATAATTTGTGGCACCCTGTTCAAAAATTAAGAATTTCAAGACATCGACAGCAAAGCTTTAAATCAAGTGCAAGATCCTTCTAAGCATAGAATGCTATGCAAGTGTATAAGTTACACACCCACTAAGTCAGCCCTATCAGGTCTAGGGCAAAACCATATTGCTGACCCTTAGATCTAGGAACTTTTGTAGGTGAACATTTAGAAAAAGCCCTAGAAATCCAAATTTCTTTGCCCTTAGGGGAGGGGATGCTGGAGAGAAAAATAGCTAGCACTTATCAAAAATACAAATAAAATAGCCTAATACTAAAAAAAAAAAAAAAAACTCCAAGTAAGTTTTGCAATTGGCAATCACTTGAACAACTCTGTGATGAAAGATCTGGGATGAAGATAATTTCTTCCGATATTTCATGAAAGCTGTTCTTCAATGGTAAAATCTTACCATAAATCCATGTTGGTCATATACTGTAAACTGCTGCAAACAAAAGCTTTTGCTAAATAAAAGGAACACTAGAACAACAAAGTATGTTTTAAGAAGTTTGAATTTTTCCTGAGAGTTTAAAAAACTGCAGCTCTTTAAATTCATTTATTTCTAAAGCCATATCCTTTACTGTTTAATTTTGTGGTTTAAATTGCCTGTCAAACCATAAGAAAATAGAGCCCAGATCCAGAGCTGAATAAACCAGTTTTACTTTCACATGCAATTATAGTTTTTTTAATCTTTTTCACCAGCTCATTTCCAACATCTTTTTATTTTATCACTTGTAATCAAATTCTCCACAATTTACTATACAAGTGTTATCAAATGCCTTCCATTTATTTTAAAGATCTAAATTCTGATGAAGTAAGACTACACGATCACTGCTGTAAATCACGATATGACAGTATCTATCTGGAGGCTGAATCATCCTAACTAGTCCACTTTGTTGACTATCAGATTGCAAAATCATCATAAATCATATTCCTTTCTCCTTTTTTCTTCCACTTCACATCTTAGGGAAAACATATTCATTTTCCAAACTCATCATTTCTAGCAGTGTTCATTTTCAACCTTAATTTCCTGGCCAACCCTATTCATTCAGATGCCTTTTTTAGAGGTGGTATTCGTCTGAATACACTACAGCCAGAAATTTTTTTAGAGCTCTTCTCACCTGCTATATAACCTCTGACAAAAGGTTAATATATCCTTATATATTCTTTGTTCCAAATCTCTTCCTATTCCATGAGCTTAAAATCATATTAAGGTAAGTTTAGATCACTGGAACTATGACTCTGTGCTATGCCCCTTAGCTCTGTCCTATTTTGGTTGATGATGATGGTGTTATATTAATTTTCAGTCCCCAGAAATAAAAGTGGCATACTTAAAATTAAAAAAAAAAAAAGAAAATGAAGGCAAAATATATAACTTTTTTAAACAAATAAAAACAGAATTTATCATCACTGGACCAAAATAAATAAATATATAAATAAGTAAATATTGTCAATTATCATATGGTTTCACTTATTTGTGGAACATAAGGAATAGCATGGAGGACATTAGGAGAAGGAAGGGAAAAATGAAGGGGGGGCGAAATCGGAGGGGGAGACAAACCATGAGAGACTATGGACTCCGAGAAACAAACTGAGGGTTTTAGAGCGGGGAAGCGTGAGCCCAGTGATGGGTATTAAAGAGGGCACTTACTGCATGGAGCACTGGGTGTTATACGAAAACAATGAATCATGGAATGCTACATCAAAAACTAATGATGTACTGTATGGTTACTAACATAATAAAATTAAATTAAATTTTTTTAAAAAGGGGGAGAAACCAGGGATAAGAAGAGGAAAGGCAGAGGAAAGGCCAGTCCATATAACCATATTTCATCTGATCCTGGACCAGAGGTGAGCGATTTTTGTTCTGAGCTCTCTAGTGGCCAAGGCAAAGAGAGAAACCTGGTCAGTTACAGGATTAGTGGTGTCCCTAAAAGGAAAACAGGCCTGTTGTTCACAAGTGATGCATTTGTTTTAAAACTCTTAGCTTCTACAAAAATGTCCCCAGCTGCTATTAACTACTACTACTACATGATGGTTCACATCATCATCATCATCATCACCATCACCAACTAACATGGTGTTTTTCAAAGTAAATGTGAACTCAAGTTCATGGCCATGGTCAGAAAATTTTTAATAAAATAGTATAAAATAGGGCGCCTGGGTGGCTCAGTTGGTTAAGCGACTGCCTTCAGCTCAGGTCATGATCCTGGAGTCCCAGGATCGAGTCCTGCATCGGGCTCCCTGCTCGGCAGGGAGTCTGCTTCTCCCTCTGACCCTCCCCCCTCTCATGCTCTCTCTCTCATTCTCTCTCTCAAATAAATAAATAAAATCTTTAAAAAAATAAAATAAATAAAATAAAATAAAATAGTATAAAATAAAGCATAACTGAACAAAAAAAAATTTTAAATATGCCTTTTACAGTTTCCTAAAAACTACACTTTGAAAAATGCACTTCTGGAAAAAAATTATTTAAAATTTTTATTTTAAAACAAACTTTTAATACAATTAGTACAGATGACATGATACTTTATGTGAAAAACCCAAAAGATTTCACCCCCAAATTACTAAAATTAGTACGGAAACTGAATGTCCCATGGTTTGGGAAAATCCTTTTAGCAAGGTACTTTTATCAATAGACTATTTTGATTAATAATTGGAGGAACACACACACATTTAACTTCTTGGGTGATATTGCCTTGGATGTTAGAGAAGTAATAATTAGGAGATGGTTTTAAAACCTTCCACTGAGGGAACCTGGGTGGCTCAGTCGTTAAGCGTCTGCCTTCGGCTCAGGTCATGATCCCAGGGTCCTGGGATCGAGTCCCACATCAGGCTCCTTACTCGCCAGGGGGCCTGCTTCTCCCTCTACTGCTCTGCCTGCCGCTCCCCCTCCTTGTGCTCTCTCTGACAAATAAATAAACAAAATCTTTAAATAAATAAATAAATAAAAACCTTCCACTGCTATGTCCTTCTTTTTTCCACATAATTTTGAATGGTAGTGTCAGAGACAGGACTCTGGGGTCCATTAGGAGAACTGAGCCCTGCCCATATTCATACATAATACCCATTACCCTCTTTCATGCAGTGGCATCACATCAGCTGTGAGATGATTTGTATCCTTGAATTCCAGGCCACACAGCTTCGCGCAGTGGCAGTATCGTAGCCAATGAGGTTTATCCGAGGCGCGATTATTGCTAATTGAATTCCAGGCCACAACTAACAGCAAAATGAATGGTTGCCCAGAGCTGGGCAGTAGGGAATGCGTGACTTGGAGGAACATTGGCCAAGTAAGGAACTGAGGAATGTTGACCCACTTTCCCAAATATACAACAGAAGAGAAAAGATAGTTTGGGGATTTAAGTGGTTATACGAACATCTCTCACCACAACTCTGGGCTCACTGTGAAAAGGGCCACATCTTAGTCACCCTTAACTTCTAGCAGTTCTGAGCACAGGCTACATCCCATAATGCAAGGTCCAGTTGACCAAAGTAGTCAAGTTGGAAAAAGAATTGCTTCCAGAGTTACCAGTAGCTATGAAATGGTGAAGCATTAAAAGTTTAAAGAGTTGCAGCCATAGGGGTATTTGATCATCATATACGGGAAATGCTGGAACATTTTCTGATGGGCAACCTTTTTAGTTCAGCATTGACCTTGACCTCTGAACTTACCCCTCCCATCAACAACCCACAGAGCTCAGAAGACTGTCAGACTGCTAAAAGAGAACCAAGCAGACAGCCTTGCTCAAGGTATTTTCAAGATAAAGTGGTCAACTGTATTTTGTATGATACATTAAGTGAAATCACCCTCCTTAGAAATATTTAATAAAATATGCTACACAAATGAGTACATAGGGCATTATTCAATTTTGATGAAATTTGAGGACAAGCAAAGCTAATGTATATTGACAGAAGTGACAGTAGGGTTTGGGAGATGGCTGGGAGGGGGATACACTGACAATGGGCAAGAGGGAACTTTCTGGGGTTACATAAATGTTCTACATCTTGGTTATGTTGCATGCATTTATCAAAACCCATCAAACCCTACCCCTAAAATGTATGCCTTTCAGGACGCCTGGGTGGCTCAGTCAGTTAAACATCTGACTCTTGATTTTGGCTCGGGTCATGATCTCAGGGTCATGGGATCAAGTCCCACATCAGGCTCTGTGCTCAGCACAGAGTTTGCTTGAGATTTTCTCTCTCCTTCTCCCTCTGTCCCTCTCCCCACTCTCTCTCTCTCCCCCTCAGATAATAAATAAATCTTACTTTCATTGTATATAAGTTGTATCTTCATTAACTTGATAAAAAGCAGCTGCCTTTAAATATAAGTTTGAGAGCTTTCAGAAAACCATAAAATCTATACAATCGGTATCCAATGCTGGGATACACATAGGAGAACTATCCTATCTGGCTCAACACAGTACAGAGGTCATACTGTAACACATAATCTAGATGACAAACTGTCTTTGCCATTCCTGGATCTGATTTTCATTAATTCCAAAGACAAAGGAATTCAAAGTTAACACCATACCCATAATGTAGAGTATATTCATTTAGTTGACTTGTTATGAATTTATGTTTATGTTTCCTGCATTTAAAAAGTATATATTGTTTTCCTTATATATTTTAGGTTCATTCATTCTGTTTCAACTAATCCTTCTACCGCCTTTTATTTTTTTTTTTAATTTTTATTTATTATTTATTTTTTGAAGGGGCTGGGGCAGAGGGAGAAGGAGAGGGAGAGAGAGAACCTTAAGCAGGCTCCACCCTCAATGACCCTGAGACCATGACCTGAGCCAAAATCAAGAATCAGAAGCTCTATTGCCTTTTAAAATATAGAATAAGAACTTACATTATGGATGTCTAGACTAGATGAACTCAACTGACAATGGCATAATACTCTTGATGGTCAGACTAGGTAGATCTGACCAGAAGTACTCCTTAAAGACCGATATCTTGAGAGGTCTTGCCCCTGTTGGGGGATGATGTACTTGACTTCTGGGGCACGCCCAAAGCATCCTAAAACAAACTGCATGAACGGAACTCACTTGTCTCTAGGTAGAAAAAGGTTTTGTTTGTGGTTGTCTTTTTCCTTTAAATATGTCAATTTAATTCAAGCTATGGGCCATTCTTCACTGAGCATAGGACACAAGGAATCTTTCAGATGTAGCACAGTTCAGTGCAAAAGCATTGAGCTGACTGATCATCCAAAGCCTTGGGTTCTAATGCTGGTACCCCTTAACTGAAGACATTGCTTTCAGCAAATCAAGGAACCTCGTGAGGCCTCATCTATTAGATGAATGGGAAAGGGATACACAAAATACAAAGAAAGATCCATTCTAGCTCTAAAAGTCTGCAATTCCATATGCAAAGCTACCAGAAGGTCCCAGACATCAGCTGGCCTCCTAAAGTTCCTACAGTTACAAAAAGGATCCAAGCCTGTTCAGGTCACATATGGACTCACAACAATAAAGTCCATATTCCTGGCCCTCAGCCGACCCCTGCTTTAAGCAGGACACCTCTACAGAAAAAGACAACACATATCACAACTGCCTATCTTGAAGGAGATCTTCTGAATGGGTACCTCCTTCAACCATAGACCACATCCATCAGTAAACATTTTACATAAACCAGCTAAAGGGTAGAGCTATAGACCTCTACTGTTTTTCTACAGCACATTTTCATGGTACAACCTAGACCATTCTCATCATTTCCACATTAAAAGCAATTATCAGTTTTGCTCAATGCAAATTTAGGCCTTCATAACATCTGCAGAATTTGGAAAACATGTAACGCAACTCGACTATATGGCTCCAGGTTTAAAGGCCATCCACAATATTCCTTAGGGAATCCATCAAGGGGTCATTTTAGCAAAGTGGCATATCTATATTTGGTTCTCCTCTGTGTATGCTTATTTTCTTCAACACTGTTACAAAGTTTTCTTATGAAATGAGGTTAGCTAGAGTGGGTTGTTCTTTAATGGAGTAGACCTGAAGTTGAATGTCGTAGTTGTTACTTCAGTTGTATTCCCTAAGAATTCCTCGGGTGCTAGGGCCACACTTATTTGTGACATATTTTGATTTGTAGAATTGTGCCCTCCGAAATTTAACGGTCTCAGGGCTTGAGTACAGAGAAAATACTCAGGAAATAGACATCATTTAAAAGGTGAGTTCACAGCTGCTCTAAAGGTCAATAAGCTGGCCTTCTGCCAGAGCAAGGCAGGTGGAGAATTCCATGATATAGGCCTAGTAAGCCACATTCTAGAAAGAATTTTGAGAATTATCTAGAAAATCCTGAATGACCTTAAATATTTCCTGTAATTAAGCACAAATGACAAGTTTATATTAAGTTTTTAAAGAAAGTACATGTTTTATAATATCTTCAGTGATTGTTTCTGCTATTAACAGAGTACTGACTTTGAACATTGAACTAACTTAGCTTAAATAGTACCTATTATAAGCAACCAGTGAAATATACCAATTGTACTCTATATGGCACTTCAAATATATTTCAAACTGTGACTTTGAGTGAATGAAGAGTGGTTGCTCTTTGAATACTATGACATTTATAATTAACCTGTCAGAATATCTATATAAGTAAAAATGATTGAAAAAATTTGCCCAATACTCTGTCTCCAATTAAAAAAAAATTGAAAAATGGATATTTTTATCTTTGTGTCCATCCATCTAATTACAAGTCTTTTTTTTTCTTTTTTTTAAAGATTTTATTTATCTGAGAGAGAGAGAGAATGAGAGAGAGAGCATGAAAGGGGGGAGGGTCAGAGGGAGAAGCAGACTCCCCGCCGAGCAGGGAGCCCAATGCGGGACTCGATCCCGGGACTCCAGGATCCTGACCTGAGCCGAAGGCAGTCGCTCAACCGACTGAGCCACCCAGGCGCCCTAATTATAAGTCTTAAAATGTGCTTTCATTCATTTGAAAATATTTATAGCATACCCAATGAGGGTAGCTAGGGAAATAGAGAAGAGTAAAACAGACATGGTTGCTGCCTAATGGAGCATATAGTCTAGTGGGGAAGGCAGACATTAAAAAGAAAATCCTACAAATAACAGACACATTCCAGTCACATCTGATAAATGTTAGGAAGAGGGAAAAGTACATGAGAATACATAACGAAGGGACCTAAGCAGATGGCTGCTGGGGGGGGAAATATTATGGAAGGAATCTTCGAGGAGTGACTTTTACCAGACATGAAAGATGAGTAATAGTTACCCAAGCAAAACATAGGCAAAAATGTCTCTGAGGCAGAGAGATCAGCATATACAAAATCCCTGAGTCAGACAAGAGCTTGGCTTGTTCAAGGAACCATAACAAGGCTAGTGAAAGTAACAGAGCAACGTGAAGCTAGAAAACTAAAGCGGGGAAGCTCAAAAGGGTGTAACAGACCATACCAAGGATCTTTTATTTTATATTAATTATAAAGGGAAGTGTTCATTCTGCAGTGTCAATCAGCTTGTGTCTAAGCCATATCTCTGAAAATACTTGTTCTCAGTTTTCTCTGGTCTGTTGTCCTAGTATTAACTGGTCCATCTGTTTACCGGTGTATTAGTTTCCCAGGGTGACCATAAAAAACTACCATAAATTGGGTGGCTTAACACAACTGAAATTTATTCTCTCACAGTTCTGGAGGCCAGAAGTCTGAAATCGAGTTGATGGCATGGTTCACCCCTATTTGGGGGCTCCTAGAGAGAAACCATCCTATGTCTTCTTCTAGTTTCTGGCGCTCCCCAGCAATTCTTGTCATTCCTCAGCTTTGGCAACATAATTTCATTCATCACATGGCTTCTCCCTGGGTATCCCTGTCTCCATCTTCAAGTTTCCTTCTTATGAAGACACCAATCTGTGGATTAAGGGCCACCCTTATCCAGTATGATCTCATTTTACTTTGATTACATCTGTAAAGTCACAGGTACCAGGGGATATGATTTGACCCACAACTGGAAAGTATTGAAGGACTTTTACTGGAGAAGTGACATGATCATATTTGCATTTTACCATCACCTTGCCTATTGGAGGGAGAATGGATTGGAAGTGGAAGGGGGAGACGAATTAAGAGACCAGTTAAGAGGGTATTGTGTGCTCTGGGTTTTTTTTTTATAATAGAGTAGAATAAATGTTCTGAAAAATTTTTATCATATAAACATACAGAAATACCAAGGAAATATTTTAAAAGTATTTTAAATTTATAACTGAGATAGACATAATAATATAATTAACTTTAAAGGGGGTAGGAATGTTTAGGAGCCAAAAAAATTGAAGGGAGGACTGAAATCCAGAGTGGTTACTGTCATTACAGTGTGATCAGGCATTTGCACCAACCTCTGGGCCTGAAGGCTTGAGCTTTGTATGCTGTATAGCAGACCATAGGCAAGGCACTATGTCAACCCAAAGAGGGAGAAATTAAGATCTATAAATAAAGCCAGCGTCCACAGAGTTAATTTAAAAAACATGTCCATTGCATTAAGGAGGGCACAAGTTGTGATGAGCACTAGGTGTTATATGTTAAGTGATGAATCCCTAACAAGACTAAATCAGAGAGGGAGACAAACCATAAGAGACTCTTAATCACAGGAAGCAAACTAAGGGTTCCTGGAGGGGAGGGGGTCGGGCATGGGGTCACTGGGTGATGGGCACTGGGGAGGGCACGTGATGTCATGAGCACTGGGTGTTATATAAGACTGATGAATCACTGCCCTCTACCTCTGAAACTAATAATACATTAGTTATACATGTTAATTGAATTTTAAAAATTTTAAAAAGTAATGAATCCCTAAATTCTACACCTGAAACCAATACTACACTATGGGTTAACTAACTTGAATTTAAATAAAATCTGGGGGGGAGGGGAGCACCTGGGTGGCTCAGTCGGTTAAGACTTTGGCTCAAGTCATGATCTCAGGGTCCTGGGATCGAGCCCCACATCAAGCTCCCTGCTCAGCAGGAAGTCTGTTTCTCCCTCAGCCCCTCCCCCTGCTCATGTTCTCTCTCTCTCTCTCTCTCTCTCTCTCTCAAATAAACAAATGAAATGTTTAATAAATAAATAAAATAAGATCTTGGGGGGAAAAAATGTCCATCCACTGACAAAAAGAGATGACAAAGAAAAATGTCATTCTTGGTCTGGACTCAGGAAATGAATGAATGAATGAATGAACAGAAGTTTTCCATGACAATAACCACAAGGATGATGACATACTCCAAAGTTTGGGTTTAAAATGATACTACCTAGTAGGTCCAACAAAACTCAAACAAAGAAACTATTTTAAGTCACCCTGGGTTGGTTATACTTTGGAATGTCCAAGAGACACAAACACAAATTCTCTGCAGAAGGATGAACCCTCAACATTATGATTTAAACATGAGCTCAGTCTAAATATAAAAAACTATATATAAGAGTTAGCAGAACAAACAAAAGCAGCATTAAACCACAAAGTACTTCAGATATTAGAAATATAGGATATAAAATAAATATTTTCAGTTATTCAAAAAAGAAATTGAAATCATAAAATAGGAACAAAGTACTACTTTTAAAAATCAGGATAATTTGAAAAAGAATCAAAACCTCTCGGGGCGCCTGGGTGGCTCAGTCGTTAAGCGTCTGCCTTCAGCTCAGGTCATGGTCCCAGGGTCCTGGGATCGAGCCCCACATCAGGCTCCCTGCTCAGCGGGAAGCCTGCTTCTCCCTCTCACTCTGCCCCTGCTTGTGTTCCCTCTCTCACATTCTCTCTCTGTGTCAAATAAATAAAACAAAATCTTTAAAAAAAAAAAAAAGAATCAAAACCTCTCAAATGAAAAATGTGATCACTAAAGTTAAAAATTCTGTAGATCAGATAAATAAACAATCATACAGAGCTGAGGACATAATGATTTTTTTAAAGATTTTATTTATTTATTTGAGAGAGAGAGACAGAGATAGCGACAGAGAGCATGAGTGGGGAGGAGAGAGGGATAGGTTGGCTCCCCACTGAGCAGGGAGCCTGACGTGAGGCTCATTCCCAGGGTCCTGGGATCATGACCTGAGCCAATGGCAGACGCTAACTGACTGAGCCACCCAGGTGCCCCAGGATATAAAGACTTATACAGAAATTATTCAGAATGAAGCTCAGAGACATAATGAAATGCAAAATATGAAAGGGAAGTTAGGGGTGCCTGGTGGTTCAGTCAGTTAAGCACCAGACTCTTGATTTCCGCTCGGGTCATGATCTCAGGGTCCTGAGATTGAGACCTGTGTTTGGGAACGTGTTTAAGATCCTCTCTCCCTCCCCTTGCTCTGAGCTGCTTCTCTGGTGCTACCCTGGGAATCTGATCCCTGAGGCCCTCCGGCTGCTGAGGTTTGGGGACACCCCCACCCCCCACTACCCTGCAACCCAAGCTGGGGAGATAATGGAGCTCCGAGTGCTGGTGGGCAGTATTTCTGCCCACCTTCCTTCTTCCCCACAACAGAGAAGACCAGCATCCCCACTGAGGGACCAGCTGTCCTGAATATTCTCCAGACTAGGCCTCTGGGCCCCAGGACCTACCCTCAACAGAGGACACTGAATCCCACAGAGTCCTGGGGTGGAGGGGGCAGGAGGGACAGGAGCATGGGAAGGGAGGCATTCCCCCCAGAACTGAATAAAGATTGATGAGCAAAAAAAAAAGATCCCCTCTTCCTCTCTCCCTCTCTCTCTCTCTGCCCCTCCCCCCTCCTCCCTACCCCTGTGTAGGGACATCCATACACATACTTGCTCTCTCTCTCTCTCTAAAAAAGGGAAAAAAAAAAAAGAGAGAGAAGAAAGGGAAATTAAATTACAAATGAGCAACATGCTCAAGTTTAACAAATGTGTGATTTATGATTCAAAGCAGGGAGTAGAGAAAATAAGGGAAGCCAAAGATTCCGAAGCAGAATAGAGGAAGGAAGGAAGGAAGAAAGAAAAGGAGGGAGGGAAGAAGGAAGAAAGTGAGCATATCTAGGCATGTAGTGAAATTGCAAAATACTGAAGAAAAGGAAAAATCTTAAAAATAACCAGAGAAAAGTTTATCTACAATAGAATAACAGTTATATAGAAAACAGATTTTTTTCAAGAGCAGTAGTGGATCCAGAACACACTGGAACACCATCCTCAAATTGCTAAAAGCAGGGGCGCCTGGGTGGCTCAGTTGGTTAAGCGACTGCCTTCAGCTCAGGTCATGATCCTGGAGTGCCAGGATCGAGTCCCGCATCGGGCTCCCTGCTCGGCAGGGAGTCTGCTTCTCCCTCTGACCCTCCCCCATCTCGTGCTCTCTCTCTCTGTCTCATTCTCTCTCTCAAATAAATAAAATTTTTAAAAAAATAAAAAAAAATTGCTAAAAGCAAATCATGACCATCTCAAGTTGTTACTCAGCCAAATTATCATAAAATAATCAGGGCAAAACATATGCATTTTGGGCAAACAAAAATCTGTGTTTAACATAATCAAACCCTCACTAAAGGAATTGCTAAAGAAAATACATCTGTAAGAAGTAAAATAATTCCAGAGAAAAGGTCTGGGATGAAATAAGTGATGGTAAACAAAGAAACTGGTAAATATAAACAAATGTTGAATATATAAAATAACAATTATGTAAATATATGAAAAAAGATGGAATCTAAATAATGCCCAAAATTCTATATAAGACAGGAAGAGAATGATCAAAATTAGGATATTGCTAGGAAGAACAGAGATTAATTTGGGTTTTGTTAAGATTAAGAACAACCAGGCAATAAATAGAAGGAGTTTATAACTTCCAAATCAATTTAGGGGGAAAGAAACGTTTTAAATCAAAATTCAGTCAGAAAAAAAAAAGGAAGGATGGGGCACCTGGGTGGCTCAGTTGTTAAGCGTCTGCCTTCGGCTCAGGTCATGATCCCAGGGTCCTGGGATCAAGCCCCGCATCAGGCTCCCTGCTCAGCGGGGAGCCTGCTTCTCCCTCTCCCGCTCCCCCTGCTTGTGTTCCCTCTCTCGCTGTCTCTCTCTGTTAAATAAATAAAATCTTTAAAAAAAAAAAAAAGGAAGGAAAGAAAAGAGGAAAACACAGTCAAAGTAGGAAAAATATAAAGCACAAAATCAGATAATAAAATAAATCCAGCAATAAAAGAAATCATATAAAATATAAACAGATTAAAATCACCAGTTTAAGAACAAAATTTCAGATCAAATTTTTAATTCAGCTCTAAATTACTTACAAGAGACATATTTAAAACATACAAGTCCCTTCCCCCACCAAAAACACTAAATTAGATGGTAAAAAGCAAGAAAGGGAATGAGCCTTCGTCAAGTAACTACTGTAATAGAGTCTCCATAATTTTGTGTCAAAGTGAGAATTTATTATTTCCACATTACAGAGTGGGGAACTAAGACACAGTGAAGTTAAGTGACATACTCAGAGTCATACTTGATACTTACTTGTGGAAAAAGAACTTTCAAACCCAGTTCTGTCTATTCGCAAAGACTTGGCTCTAGCTAACTTCAGTATACTGCCATATGAGACAAAAAGTTTTCCAACTTTCAGGTGGGGAAGGTGGTACTGGTCAAGTCCCCATGAAAATCAAGTAACAAGAAAAAAGAGAGAAAATCTCTACTGATTGTCCCATTAATTGACTGTCAGTGTATCTGGTTTGATTTCTTTGGAACCGTAAATCCATAGGCTACTGAATACAGAAAGTTTTAAACTGTAAATTCCTTTGTTCTCCATGTATTTATTAATTATGAATTATTACACTTTACAATTTGAAGAGCCTCAGATGATATTTTTTTCATCCTTTTTTTAGAAAGGTTTACATAAGGAGTTCAATGTGCATGGTAGGAAATGGTCTAGCCCACTGGCTGGTGGCTGAATATTAAAATTGTCCTGGAAAACTGAGAAGAAAGCAACTGATGCTTCTACAGAGAACTTATCACTAAGGAGGAAAGGACACTTTACATCTCCTCCTCCCCAATAAGCCGTATTGTCTTTAATGGACTAGGATGTTAGCTATGTTTCTTCTAAAAGTCACACACATGTTGGGGCAGTAGGAACAAAGCAGGAGGGGAAAGAAACAGAATATAGCTTGATGCAGCTGGTATTCTCTTTTTTTAAAGACTATTTATTTATTTGATAGGGAGAGAGAAAGCATGGGGAGGGCAGAGGGAGAAGCAGACCCCCTGCTGAGCAGGGAGCCCAGTGCGGGGCTTGACCCTGGGACCCTGGGATCATATTGAGCCGAAGGCAGTGGCTTAACCGACTGAGCCACCCAGGTGCCCCATTCTAATTGCCCTAGCAATATCCTAATGGTATTCTAATTCCATAATGTAAAAAGCTACATTCATGTGATATTTCTGTTTCATAGTTGACACCTTGCATCTTTAACAAGGTTTAATTTGGGGGGGAGGGAAACAAATTATTAAAGTAATATAAAATGTAATACTTCATAAAAAACCATTTATAGTTTATTGCTGAATTTATAATTTTTTTTAAAGATTTTATTTATTTTTTGACAGAGAGAGAGACAGCGAGAGAGGGAACACAAGCAGGGGGAGTGGGAGAGGGAGAAGCAGGCTCCCCGCTGAGCCGGGAGCCCAATGCAGGGCTCGATCCCAGGACCCTGAGATCATGACCTGAGCCGAAGGCAGACACTTAACGACTGAGCCACCCAGGTGCCCCTGAATTTATAAAATTTTATCTTTTGTCTAAATAGTTGGCTAGCTGTCCTTTGTCCTCTGTGTGTGTGTATGTGTATGTGTGTGTGTGTGTCTGTGAGTATGTATATGGACAGAGAGAGAGAGAGAGTGATTTGGAATGATGTTCACCTTATGATTATTATTTGGGAGTAGTAGGATTTTAGGTGAAATTTGTTCTCTTCTTAACCTTTCTGTATTACCTGAAATTTTTAAAATGAGAATGTACCTTACTAAAATCTTTTAAAAGTAATTCATGGTTATTGTAGGACATTTGGAAAATATTAAAAAGTATGAAAGAGAAAAAGAAGTAGCACTCCTAATTCTATTTGTTAACATTTGGTGTGTTTCCATCGCGACTGATTTGAATATTCAATTTGAACTTCTGCTTCTCTACATAAAGTGTTTTCCTGTGTCATTAACTATTTTGGGGTATTGGGGAGGGGATTCTACTCCAGTAGTTCAGATAATACAGAGATGATGGTGATCCGGTCTGGTGATGAGTTGGAACACAAATAAATGAAGAAATCCACGAATTATTTAGAGATAAAACTGACAGAACAAAGTGATGGATTTGATGTGTGTTTTGAAAGAACTTTCAAGCTATATGTTCTAGTTCCACATACATCAAGGTCTTGCATAATTTTAAAATAAATCAAGCAAAGAACACAAGAATAATAACAACTCATTGGAAGTATATGAAAATTCCTTACAAAGTCATAATTTGAAATGTTGAGTTCATGTGCCAGGATATTTACCTAACAAGTCAAAAGAGCAGGTTTATATGAAGTATATTTTCTAATAATTTTACCCAACGGTCTGGAAGTCTATGTTCCATTCTAAGCATCACTAGAAACAATAGGATCAAAATAATACAAGAGGAGAAGAGACTTCTATGGCGTATTTCTGTCTTCACTACATAACAGTGAAGTCTATTAAAAACCTAAAACTAAAGCAAACTCAGCTCCTCATGCTGCTCTAATATGAAGGCCGTTGCTATGTACTTCAAGTGTACTGTATTTTCAAAGCTAACTGACTGATTTATGAAGAAACACACATGTGGTTTTTTTTTTTGCTTCACAAAAGCAACCAAAAAGCACATTTGGATATTATTAAACTGAAAAGATAAAATATTGCACAGGTCTGAAGAATTAATTTTAAAATATTTCTTTAAGATAAACAGCGTATCAACTATATCTTAAATGTCATCACTTTGGATGACTGACTACAAAGATTTACAGACAACTGTATGGCTGAAAAGGAATTATTTCAGTCTATCTGTCAAAAGCTATTATGTTCAAAGACATGAACATCATATCCATCCACTCTGTAAACAGTGGAACCCCCACTGATAACAAGGGAGAGGTACTCTGTTCATGCAGAATTCTTTGACGTATTTTCTCATCTTAAAATTGGTTCCAAAATGACTTGTTGCAGAGGGGAATAAAATCCTAGCAATCACAAGGAAGAAAGAAGGAACGACTGTCAGCATTCCACACTCCAGATTGTAATTCAGAGCTGTTATACAAGTCACATGCTGGTCTTACCAAAAATCTGTTCTTCACTTTTCTATACACATTCTAACATATCTTCACATAGTTTGAGTTTTTTCTAATGATATAAGAACTCTAAAATATAATCATTGGTTGCTTGTAGATACATTATTAACCAAGTCTATGGCATTCAAAAATTAAAGTATTTGGGCATGCATGTGATGAGTCTGAGAAAGGCTTCCACACCCTGCCCAGCACCCTGCCCAGCCAACCCTGTGGCACTCTGCTGACTGGCATTTCTCTGCAGGGTTGTTGCAAACACTCCAAGACCTTCTGGATTCCCAACTACAGCTTCTTGAAGAATTGCAGAGTTTGGCACTCTAGGCCACAGAGTTCTGCTCCCTCAGGTACTGAGCCTGGAAAAAGGTGAGGTAAGCCGTTCTTCAAATGAGGGAATAGAAAGGCATCCGTGCAACTCATTGATAACCCTTCCTCCCCATGTAGAGGTCATTGGAGATCAAGCTCCAATAAACCCATATCCTACAGCTTTTTTTTTTTTTATTCTACAAATATTTACTGAGGTTCTACTATCTAACAACACTATTCTAGATATCAGGATGGAAGAGCAAACAAAAGAAGCAAAGATCTCTTTTTTCATGGAGACCTACATTCCACATTTTGGAAGTCCTCTACTCCCAGAAAGGAGTCGTTCCTTCTGCTTTAGCATCCAAAGAGACACGTGAACCCTTTACAAGACGTAGGCCCAGAAAGGAAAATCAGAGCTCCTGGTCATAAATGATAACCAATAACGAAAGCTAAAATAGCTGAAAAATTATATTCCTTCTCCAAAGCTAGATTTCTTTAGTTTTAGTACAAGTACAGCTGCATTTTTCTTAGGAAAACAAAAAGTATATCAGAGGATGAATAATTTGAACCACTTGGAGTGAAGTGTAAACAGTCTGGTACTTAGGCTTAACTCTTCTGTTTCTTAAGAGGAGTTACCTGTGTTCATTACTTTGGAAGGGAAAAAAAAAAACGCTGTGTCACAGATGTTGGGAAAATAAGTATTATATTAGTAATAGAAAACCACAGTAACGTGAGGAATCATTCTCAGAAAGACTTTAAATCCTCTCTCACCTTCCAGCACATGGGAGGCCTACGGATCTTTAAAAATATCTGAGAGAAGGATGGATAATATCTCTTAGCACCTTCACTCTCCCACAAACTCAGGATAAAAGCTCAACGCTGGGGCTCCATCTTTCAGCAGTTTCTACTCATTTGTAAGAAAACAATGCTTTCTTTCTTATGTAAAGAATAAGCCTTGTATGCACTGTAAGTGAATTAATCTTCACATCTGATGAGGAATGGAAGCTACAGAGGCAAATTTGAAAGAAAGAATATTCTATTTTATAAGCTTGATTTGAATCTAAGCCTTATATTCATGCTAACTAAATCCAAGAATAAGGTTATTCAACCAAAACATAGCAAGGGAGGATCAGTTTTGAGTTTTCTCCTAATTATAAGGCCCAGCAGAATAATAATAGGGGAAATTTTGTCATGGAACTGGATCTTACACAACCTAGAGATAAATATGTAAACTAAGAATTACAATTTACTCCAATTCTTTTTTTAATCCCCTTCTCTTTTTTAACACATCTAGCTGTCTATATTATATATTCTCTCTATATATGTGAGCCATCCTTTTGATATATGTAACCCAAATATTTATGTTATTTTTTTTTCTATACATGCAAAGTGTTATATAAATATAGTGCTTATTTTTGTGGTTAGTAGACCTCAATAGGTCATTAAATTAAATTTTTAGATGACTCATTTGAGATAGCAAAGAAGTCATTCTTCAACACAGAAGCAGATTAAGATCACTTTGCAAACCTGATCAAAGATATCAACATTCAGAAACATTCAGAAACAAGGCTGATTGGGGAAGCAACAGGGATATTTAGTAACTTGACCACAACCCACAATTTGTGGGCCCAGAGCAGAGCCTTAAGGTAATTCACTGGGCCCTATGTAACTAGGATTTAATTCTTATTTGCTCAGAGCCTATAGGTTCATTCTTTTTTTTTTTTTTTTTAAGATTTTATTTATTTATTTGAGACCGAGAGAATGAGAGACAGAGAGCATGAGAGGGAGGAGGGTCAGAGGGAGAAGCAGACTCCCTGCCGAGCAGGGAGCCCGATGCGGGACTCGATCCCGGGACTCCAGGATCATGACCTGAGCCGAAGGCAGTCGCTTAACCAACTGAGCCACCCAGGCGCCCCTATTGGTTCATTCTTAAGAACAACACATAACACCCGAAAGAATTCCCTGATTTCTTGATCTTGGCATTGAACTGAAACAGTTTTGAAGAAATACAGCATTTGCTTGAGCACCCTGAGAGGAAAAATAGGAGAGCATAGCTTTCCTGGTAAAGGACTCAAGAAGCACTTCTCAACTCTTCCTGTGAGCAAGGAAATCTCCCCAGAATGTCCAGAGCAACAGTTCTCCCAAACTCTTTATCAGCTCATCCTAGGAGTTCACTGGATGCCTTCTGCTCAGTGTCATTAAGGTTTCCCCACACTTGGTGGCTCTGGCCCACAAAGATCCAGTATCACATACAACTGCAAGACACTCCATTCTGGGTGCAATCACACCAATCTCTCAATACAATGGGTCAAGAGTAGCAGATCTGCCCATCAGTTATTAAGTATAGGGAATAAATAAAATATATGGAATGGAATTGTCTCATTGTGTTGAAAATACATATAATGGTCTTTTTTAATCCCTTCATTATTTGGAATATAGGAGGTATTCAACAAATATGTTTTGTTAATTGGTGGATACCCAGTGTATCAGATCATATTATGCACAACTGACTTTATGACAAACATAACCAAGTAAATGGGTGCCATATATGCTTACCACTTTGAGTTCTAAACACTTCTTGCTTTTTTCAGAACCAATAAATGAACCACACAAGAAAAGTAAGTGTATCGCTTTACAGTAACCCTTTGTTTTTGACCCAACAGAATATGATTCAATCTCATCTACCATTTTACTTACCAGACTTAACTTGACAGGTTTTGATTATTTCACAAAAAACAAACACTTCCCTCCCTTAATGATATCCAAAATAATGTGCCGTAGGGTCCAAAGGCATTTTCAAAAGGAAAATTCAGAGAATGCTTTGAGCTAAGAAACAGTTGGAATAAGTATGTAGCTCTCCAAGGCGCCACACACACACACACACACACACACACACACAAATACACACACACGCACACACGCAAATGGCAAACCATGACCGAGAATGCAACGCTTAGTGTTTTTACTACTTGACTTGTTACTTGATTTTATGTATTTAGGCTACATTCTGGATGTGTAGGGAAAGAACTCATCTTTTACACATTTTAAAACATAATGAATACAGAGTCTGCTCTCTAAATAATCTTGTAACTTTATCATAGTGCCTATTTCACAGTTTTGATTTAAAGTTTCACATATGAGTATGCATATCCTTTAAAATTTTACTGAAAGTACATCCTTATGCATTATTTCCAAATGGCTTATATTACACTGAACCTTTTAAACTAAACTTCCTTCCAAGAAACTCTTTAGATTAAGATATCATTTTCCTAACAACCAAATTATTCAGCTAAAATTTCCAGAGATGTTTTTCCTTTGCAACTATATTCTTACAACCTAATTTTTAAAGTAATTTTCTCTAATTTATTTTTTCAAAAGCAAAAGTCATGATGACATATTGATACCAGACAGAGATTTCAAGTCTTTTTTAATTGAAATCTTTACTGAGATAATTATAGATTCACATGCAGTTGTAAGAAATAATAGAGAGTCTTTGTTTATTCCAATAGTAACATTTTACAAAACCATAACACAAAATCCTAACCAGTAAATTGACATTATATAATCCAGTCATTTCATCCAAATTTTCCCAGTTATACATGTACTCATTGTGTGTGTGTGTGTGTGTGTGTATTTATTGTTTGATACAATTCTATCACCTGAGTAGGTTTATGTACCCACCAGCACAGTCTAGAAACTGAATAGTTAGTTCCGCCAATACAAAAATCCCTTATAATTTATTATTTTTCATTTAGCAGTCAGCTACACTGTGGTAAATGGAAGACACCAAAGTGTTGCCTGCTTTTTATGTGTTCAGTTATCACCCAAATGGGATTTTTCACAATAAGTGTCCATTTTCAAACCATTTTTCATAATCTTCCATCTCAGAAGGATCTAGATTACAACTGTAATTTTTTAAAATCAAGTCTTATTTTCAGCAGACCATACTTGGCTGCACATCATCGTCAGAATGGAGAACAGGGACATTTTTAAGATAGCATAAACTATGAAGTCCCAAGACTGACGAATGGTAGAGTCCCCAGCAAAGTGGATAACCATAATCCATATATTCCTTTGTTTTGGGGCCTGCTGCCATGTCTTCTTCTCTCTACTTCTATAATCTGTGTTATTCTATCCTCATCCTTACTTATTTTTAGGGAGATATTGACAAGTAAAAGAAGTCAAAATTGTTTATTTTGAACTCCTAACATCAGAAAAATTTGAAGCCAAGGCCAGGAGTTGATACAGGGTAAAGGATACAGGTAATCAAAAAGAGTAGAAGGAAAGAAGGATGGTGGAAGGAGAATGTTATCAGCGACCATCCAAGTAATTCCACCTTCATGAAACAAGGAAGATTCTGGTACAGCAGTAGTTTTTAAAAGAGAGAGGATGGGGAAAACAGATCAGAACTGAGCATGTATATAAACTAAAACTTAAGAATATGAACAAAAATGTTTGCATGTTGAAGTTAAGCAATGAGCCTACATTGGAGCTCCTCAATCAAACACATTACAGACCACTCCACAGTCACAGGTACAGCTTATCCAGAGAGTGAACTGCACTGTCTCCGCACCAAGGGCATTCCTACAAGGTTCAAGGCCAGGATAGTCAGGTCTGGACAGCTGGCTTATCTTAGCCAGTGTCCTTGGGAGGCAAAGCCATCTTTAAGTGATTCAGGATTGCATAACACACTTCATTCCTGGGATTTACCAAAAGCACCAACCTAAAGGGCACTTCTTAAAGTTCATTAGAGAGAGATACTCACTTCCCAGTAAGGGAAGGGGCTGGACAGTCCCACCATACATTCTCTGACTTAGACCTCACAAGAGATGCAATCCGGGGACAGATATCTCCTCTCTCTCAGTCATTAAAAATAAACCAAATGAAGTTTACCCTCTGAAATATACATGTTTAATTGCAATTTCCACTACTGATACTCTTTTGTATCTCCTTAATTCTGTTCACCGACTAGATAAATTTCTACCAAGTACCTACAGTTGTGCAGTAAAGAGAAATCAGTGAATAATATTCAATAGCATTCTTTCTACAGCTTCAGGTTGCATTGTATTTATATATGTTTTTTTTTATTTTATTATGTTAATCACCATACATTACATCATTAGTTTCTTGGGGGTTTTTTTGTGTTTTTTTGCATCTTTTTATTGTTATGTTAATCCCCATACATTACATCATTAGTTTTAGATGTAGTGTTCCATGATTCATTGTTTGCGTATAACACCCAGTGCTCCATTCAGTACTTCTTATCACATTTTTATGTGAATTATATAGTGTACCATGTGTTTTCAACACCCATGCTAAAAACTCCCCATGCTTCTTCCTCCTTTGCCTTACAAATTATTCTTTATGCTAACAAATACAACTAAAGTATTAGTCTATGCTATAACCCAAGTAAATTAACATTCGATGTTGATTTACCCAACTTTTTTATTCCATTCCAGTCCCATAGGAACTGCTACCTGTTGCAAACAAGATGTGTTCATTATCTAAGGAAGACAGATTGTCCCCCAATGGGTTCCCACACTTTGAGCCTCCCAAATAATAGCACTGATCATCCTGTACTGAAATCGTCTTTCCACTTGTCAGCTAATTCCAGTATAACATGTCTGCAGAGTAAGAAATGTGTCTATTTTATGCATCATTGCCATCCCACTGCCTGGAGTAAATACTCAGCAGTTCAATGAGTGACCACAGGCCCTGTTTGTTCTTCATGCATGTCATCTGGTTCAGACTGATGACCAGTACACAAAATTATCCCTCGCCACTCTGTTGCAGAGAAGCTCAACCATGCCTTACCACTCTTTGACCCCTTTCAATATCCTTTCCCAACTGCAGTTTTCTACTCCTTGAAAGCATAACAAATCACAGGACCTCTCTTTTTCAGTGAATTCTAAAAAATAATCACCTTACAAATCATGCCAGGTGAACCTCATTAAGTTCTTCTGATGCAGTTAATACCAATTCATAAAAGAAAATGTCCTAAGTCTTGACTTTAACAATGACGAAAGATCAGGGACTTGTCTAATTCAAATCACAAAATTGGACCCCATCTCTTTTGCCATGAGCATAATGAAAGGGATTCAACTGGCTAAATGAAGGAAAACAAAAGGAAAGTTTAAGTAATGGCATATTAAATTTGTTTGGGGGTGGGGAGACTTTCTAATGCTATAATACAGGGATTACTTTTGAACTGGCTTTTCCCATCCTTATTAATGACTTTGGGGAGGAGAAACAAATAGCATCTTAATAACCTCTGCAGGCAAATGACAACATCCATCTGTGCAGTGTTGTTAACATTCAGAGCTGAGAAATGAAACCAAATAATACAGTCAGATTAGAAATGGAAGCAGGCAATAAAAATAAGATCCAGCCTAGTAAGCTAATATCTCTGTAGGGAATGTTATAAAACACCTTTCTGTAATGGAAGGAAGGTCCTTGTGAAGGTAGAATAGTAAAAGAGACATAGAACTGTTATAAGAAACTAAAACAAGATTTACAATGAGTAACGACAGATTTAAAAAAAAAAAAAAAGCCAATCAATGACTGAAGTGTGGGTGGTATAAATACAAGCATCTATTCCCACTTAGAAGTGGCATGGTCATCTCAGAAAGGACCCAGTGAATCAGCATCACTGAGTTATGTATGCTTAGTTCTCAGGACTCCTGGTGAGAAAAAGACAGACAAACAAAGTAAATTTAAGAGGCAGAAAATAATGATAAAAAAAAACCTCAAGGAATAATTTATATGGAAAGATTTGAAAGATCAGATCTGTGTCGTTTGCCTAAATGTCTTTGGAGAGATAGAACGATCTCCAGATGTCTATAGAGTATACATATTTAAGAAAACATAAAAATTCTTTACAATGCTATAGAAAACATATGAAAATAAAGAAATAGAATGAAATTGAGGGAAAAAATTTATGTCTTTATTTGGATTTGGTAATAGTCTTTAAACAGACATGAAGCAAATTCCACCAGGGGCTAACTCTAAAGTCTTGCATTCCATGAGATTTAGGGGTATTTTATGGCACAAAAGAAAATTAAGGATTCTTCCTTTTTCATAAATAACTAAGGGTACATTTCCCCACCCTTTCTTTTGGTACTAAACACCTGCGTTACCTAACCTGTGTTGAAAATGTGTGGAAAATATTTAAACCTCCATCCACACTCTTTTTAAAAAGATTTTATTTATTTATTTGAGAGAGAAAAAGTGAGCCAGAGAAAAGAGAAAGCACAAGCCAGAGTCGGGGGTGGAGAGGTAGAGGGAGAAGCAGACTCCCCGCCAAGTAGGATATCCGACGCAGGGCTCCATCCCAGGACCCCAGGATCATGACCTGAGCTGAAGGCAGCTGCTAACCAACTGAGCCACCCAGGCACCCCTCCATTCACACTCTTAAAATGGAACATATAACACTTCTGTCTAAATATTTGTCAGTTGGGACCCCTTCAAGTCTTGATACTAAGGTTGGCATTGATGTTAATACATCCAATTTCCAACAAGCCAGGGGGTTACTAAGTCAGATAGAGAATTTACTGTATAGAACAAATAAAACTCAGAGTAGGAGGCAAAGAGTACAGGTGAAAATTTCCAGGTTTCTTCATTAAATTCTGCTTTACCCTAACTTTTTGACCCAAAGCCATGCAATGTGCAATATGGCCCTAATCTTTAATCACTTGTATGCACTGAAGACATAACTAAAATAGATTCTAATAAAACCAGGTTTAATTTATGTGTCAAAATCTTATTTTTATGCCTCCTACAAGTATAGGACCCAGTCCCTATTGTGAAGACATTTATAGTCTTCTCACCTCTAATGATAGGGTAATATTAAGCAGAATCTTGGAAAAAGAGTGGAAGTGAGCAATGGTGATATCTGGTGGAAGAGCATTCCAGGCAAAGGGCACCACAAGTGCAAAGACCCTGAGGCAGACACACATCTTTGGTATCTTTGAGGATTGCAATGAGAGAGGGGGACATGATTGAATGAGATCAGGAAAGTGTCAGGGAACAAGATGATTTAAGGCTCTGTCAGCTGTGGCAAGATATTGGCTTTTACTTTGATCTAGAAAACCACTGGAAGGTTTTAAATAGATGAAAAACATGATCTGTCTTATGTTTTAAAAGTCTTTCTCTAGCTGCTCAGTGAAGAATAAAATGCAGGGGGCAAGAGTGAATAAATGAGAAACCAGTTAAGAAGCTGCTATAAAGGGGCACCTGGGTGGCTCAGTCGGTTAAGCACCCAACTCTTGATTTCAGCTCAGGTCATAATCTCAGGGTCCTGGGGTGGTGCCCTGCATCAGGCTCCATGCTCTAGGTGGGGAGTCTGCCTGAGATTCTCTTTCCCTCTCCTTCTGCCCCTCCCCCAGCTCACACACATGCTCTCTCTCTCAAATAAATGAATAAATCTAAAAACAAGAAGCTGCTACAATAATGCGGGAAAACAATGATGTAAAATGCAGTACAGTGAACTTAATGGATGTGGTGAGAACATTCTGAATGTAGTTCGACAGTGTTTGTTGACTGGAGTGTAAGAAACAAAGAGGACTCAGGGTGAGTTTTCTGGCCTGGCAACTGGTATCCTGGAGCTGACATTTGCTGAGATGGGGTAAGTGAAGGGCAGCACAGGCGTGAGACCTAGTTTAGGAGTGGGGGACCAAGAATTCTCTCATGGAAGTATAATGTTTGAGTTGTCTATTAGTCTTCCAAGTGGTTATAAATAGTAGACAGTTGGAGATATGAGTGTGGCATTCAAGGGAGCAGTCAGAGCTAGACATCTCCATTTGTGAACCTCCAGTACATAGATGATAGTTAATGCCATCAGGCTCACCATGGTGGCTGAGGGCTGAGACCTATGATACTCCCATTAAAAGATGAATGAATTTGAATCTATAGAAATGATGATAAAATAGTCAAACACTGAAACTCTGCTCAGTTCACAGTAAAACAAAATTCCTATTTTACCAGGTCACTGAATGGCATTTAAAGTTCGGAATTTTAGCAAGGGTCACAAATATCCTAAGAAAGGTTAAAGCCTAAGCTCAGATTGCTGGCCAGGACACTGCCTTTTATAATTTTTTATAATTATAAAATATCATAGCTAAAATATTTATGGATCCCTAAGTAATATTGCAACACACTCAATGTAGAGCCATTTTGTCTACTGGACCACTGTCATGGACCTATAGCAACAAAATAGATTAGAAATACAATCTGGGGAGACTGAAAAATAATTGAGAGGATAAGCAGATATGAAGCTTACAAGTAACACCGTCAACCAGAATCTGGCAGATAAGCCTGAGGCAGTCCCAATGGCAGAACAAGGCAGGTAGGCAAAACAAAAATCAGGAATGTACAAATACCAGAAAACACAATAGGTTGGGGTTCCAAAGTTCAATAAAACAGCCAGGTACTAGTCAATCAACTGAAGTTTAAACAAGGAGGAGTTGGCCAAAGGGTAGAGAGAGAGGCATGGAGGTCTGCAACAGGAAACAGGCTGGTGCAAGTTATTTGATTAGTTTGGAGAGTAAGGTGCTTTTCTGAGGCTAAGAAAATAATTGGGAGCCAGAACATGGAGGACTATCTATACCATATTAAAGAGTTAGCACTTGATTCTGTATGTGCTGAGGACCTGTGCAAGTTTCTTAGCAAGTGAGTGGCATCATCAGGTCGCATCACATTTCAGAAAAAATAAATATAAATTGGTGAGAGACAGAGGCAAGGAGACCAGGTGGAATTCCTTACAAGAAATAGTAAGGTTCTAAATTACACAGTGGCCATGGATATGGAAAGAGAGTAGACTTAAAAAGGCAGAACAAACAGAAACTAGAAGGGAGAGATACAGGAGGGGAGATGGAAGGTAGGAGACTCACAGCTTTCTGACCTGAACATCAAGGTAGAAATAATAGGGGCTACAAGAATAAAAGAAATAGTCCCAGGGATGAGAGGTAGGATGAATTGAGTTCCATTTTGCACAGAAGGAGGGGGAGAAAATTCTGGTAATTCATTTTGATCGTTTAAGCAAAAAAAGAAAGTAAAGAAAAAAAATGAACCTGAACATTATTGAAGTGACAAGAGTATTTTACAATGTTGAGGTATAGAAAACAGGCCCAAGAAAGCAAAACATTTCATGTTTCTCTTCTGGTTAACAAAAAAGAAATTTTCTTTCCTGTTAAAGTTTGTGGTAAACTATTGTTTCAATTAATAAAGGTAGGCAGGGTAAGTATGGATTTTAAAATACAAATAAAATTAGTTGCCTCTTTGGAAAAGATGCATCAATATTTCCTATGGTCTTAAATCATCCCTCAAAATGATGGGCTCTGAGACAAATGCGATCCTATTTATTTATGTAGCCTTTTCCTTGATAGAGTAAAAATTTACACAAAACCTTACATCACAAAGACACTAATACACTCTATTGCTAATCTGCAGTACACTAAATGTACAAATCAAGGGAATTTTAAAACTAGGCATGCTGTTCTAATGGGAAAGATTATTCCAAAATTCTTCTGCATGCTTTAGAAAAATTTCACAATTAAAATCCCTGTACTTTCTAAAATCATCTTCTAATATTTAATAAAGCATATCTATAAAACTAACAATTACCTAACAGTTTATAAAGTTTATAACAGTTTATAACATGCTTTCATTACTGCACCGCATTTAAGAGAAGTCTGTATAGTCACTATATCCATACATGTGAGAAAACAATAGCTTTGTAGGACTGCATTTGTTAGTGCAAATCACAAAGCTTAGACTATTTCTGACCCCTGCTATAGGTTTAAGCCTGGGAATTGTTATTTGTTATCATTTTGTCCATAAATAAATCATAGAAGGAAAACCATCCCCCCTGGAAGTTTTGGGGTAGCATAAGGTTCCAGTGCCAAAGGCGAAGGGTTGTAATTTAGTTCAATCATGCATTTGTTATGAGAACTCTGACAAGCTTCAGCTCTACAAGTAAACTTGGCAACACAGAGAAATTCTGTGAAAAAAAATACTGTACACAAAAGATCACTCCTCTCTTCTCATTCTGAGATAGAAAATGTGAGTTTCCCAAGAGCTGATCTCTGAAGAGCAAATGAAATAGAAATTCCAAACGAGTACCTAGGAAGAACGTGTAACTAACAAAATGCCTCTTCTGTTGGCCTCATAAAATCAAGGTCTTTAGAGTTTCATAAAATCCAACTCATTCTTTAGGCAAACTCAAACAGCACCACCTCCATGACACCTTCCCTGTTCCTCCCACCAGATACACTTGCTGACCACATCCCCTCTCCAGAACACATTGTACTTTCTACACTTAGACAGTAACTGAATGCCTATGGTCAGGGATTCTCCAACCCATTTTGTGACACCCACTACAATTTTCCTGCACCAGGCACACAGTAGATGCTCATAAACGTTGGTGGAACACTTTGAAACCCTGGAAAGCTAAGTAGTCATTCCATCATGGCTAATGATTTTTCAAAACATTTTGGAAGTTCTTTTGGAACTGATTTTTCAGATTTTTAAAATATTTCCAGTGATAGCAGGTCTTGCCCTTCAAGTTAGATCTTACTTTATTTTAGAAACTGTCAAAAGTCATGCAAAATCATGTCCACAATAGCCAAACTGTGGAAAGAGCCAAGATGTCCATCCACAGATGAATGGATAAAGAAGATGTGGTATATATATACAATGGAATATTATGCAGCCATCAAAAGGAATGAGATCTTGCCATTTGCAACAACGTGGATGGAACTGGAGGGTATTATGCTGAGCGAAATAAGTCAAAAAGAGAAAGACATGTATCATATGACCTCACTGATATGAGGAATTCTTAATCTCAGGAAACAAACTGAGGGTTGCTGGAGTGGGGGGTGGGGTGGGAGGGATGGGGTGACTGGGTGATGGACACTGGGGAGGGTATGTGCTCTGGTAAGTGCTGTGATTGTGCAAGACTGTTGAATCGCAGATCTGTACCTCTGAAACAAATAATGCAATATATGTTAAGAAAAAAAAAAAGAAGATAGCAGGAGGGGAAGAATGAAGCAGGGGAAATCGGAGGGGGAGATGAACCATGAGAGACGATGGACTCTGAAAGACAAACTGAGGGTTCTAGAGGGGAGGGGGGTGGGAGGATGGGTTAGCCTGGTGATGGGTATTAGGGAGGGCACGTTCTGCATGGAGCACTGGGTGTTATGCACAAACAATGAACCATGGAACACTACATCTAAAAATAATGATGTAATGTATAGTGATTAACATAACAATAAAAAAATTTTTTTTAAAAGTCATGCAAAATCAAGCCTGTAGCTCTGTACATTCTTCTTTCCCCTTGACACTAAAGAATAGTCCCTTTCTCTGCCCAGGGCAACCATTCCACAAACAAATGTGTTGAATGAATGAAAAAGTGAGTAAGTGAAGTAAGTGGGAG
Organism: Mirounga leonina; assembly: GCF_011800145.1. Taxonomy (NCBI): domain Eukaryota; kingdom Metazoa; phylum Chordata; class Mammalia; order Carnivora; family Phocidae; genus Mirounga; species Mirounga leonina. The sequence continues at coordinate 21,175,740 of NW_023270320.1, read as the reverse complement.
ATCAAATTGTATAAGGGTATATTTATCCAAAAATAAGAGATGTGATTATCAAACTGCTATAATCAGGGTCTATCCTAACCTTGGCAACCCATGGCTTTGACAATGAAGAGGAAAACGGACCAAGTCCCTACCTGCCCCTGGTACTCTAAAACTTTCCCATTTGCCCAAAGAAGATGCCCTTGTAGATGAGAAATTATGGTGCAGAGACCTGATCAGAAATATGGGAAGATGGGGTGCCTGGGTGGCTCAGGTGGTTGAGCATCCAACTCTTGGTTTCAGCTCAGGTCATGATCTCTTGGGTCATGGGATAGAGCCCCACATCAGGCTCTGTGCTCAGTGAGGAGTCTGCCTGGATTCTCTCCCTCTGCCCACCCCCACTCTCTCTCTCTAAAATAAATTTAAAAATCTTTAAAAAGAAAAAAAGTATGGGGAGAATTTGAATTGCCCATGAATTTGACTGGGACAGAAGAAATTAATCTAGGCTTAACAGGAAACAGAAGTTACTGGACTCTTGACAAGGCACTAACTGCCATCCATCTTTTATATCTGCTATTTCCTCAGGTTCCAAATAACTCAGCACTAGAAACAGAAATACCTTGACCAGAGACCTCAGTCTAATACCGAAGTGGCTTTCAAAATCATCACTTCCCCCATGTTCTGATCTACCTCACTTTCCTCCTAGGCCTTACAGGGACCTCCAGCATCATAGTTACCATTCCCTGGTTCCCTAACACCCAAGTCTAGCTCCTCATTTTCTAGTAAACATCAAGCTTGACTGTGTCTAACCTCTGAGAGGTCAGACCTCATAGTAAGCCTTGATGAGAAATCAGGGGCAGGGAAGAGGGAAGGAGGCAAAGAATACACTGTACCAGATTCATATACATGACCACATTTCATCCACACAACAACCCTATAAAGTATGTGTTGTTGTACCAGAAAACTGAGGCTCAAGAAGCTTAAAATAACTCTTCTAAAATCTTATATCTGCCCTGAGAGGAGAGCCTGAATTCTAGACAGTTATGAGACCCTGAAATCCAAGTTAGTCCCACGATATGTGACCCTAAAACGCAAACCAGTAAGATCAACTTCATCACTGGACTTATCACTAGCTTTGAAGACCAATTCAATAGAAGAATCATCAAAATGCTTTTTGAGCAATTATAGTATCATCAGAATAAGTTGATAAATTTCCAGGGTAACTATTTGAAAGTCATTTGAGTTTTTTCTCATTATATGGAATCTGAGTAAGAAAAAAGGGATCTAGGGGCACCTGGGTGGCTCAGTTGGTTAAGCGACTGCCTTCGGCTCAGGTCATGATCCTGGAGTCCCTGGATCAAGTCCCGCATCGGGCTCCCTGCTCGGTGGGGAGTCTGCTTCTCCCTCTGACCCTCCTCCCTCTCATGCTCTCTCTCATTCTCTCTCTCAAACAAATAAATAAAAATCTTTAAAAAAATAATAAAAAAAAAAAGAAAAAAGGGATCTAAAAGGATGGGGGCATGGGGCTCTAACAAGGCTGAGCCTTACACGTGTTGACCAGAGCAGATAATGTTAGAATTTTCTCTCTCTTTTTCCAGACAAACCCAATAAAGATGTCTGTATCTGTTATCTAAAATCAACTTGGAAAGTTTGCCCCCTCCCACCTTAAGTGACTTTGAATAGAGAACATAATTCAACTTTAGTACTGACAGCAAACTTATTTCTTTCAATGTTTTTATAATATCATTCAAAGCAAGTTTTTTTTTTTTATTTTATCCTTGGCAACTATAAGCAGAATGTCAACAATGTTCAACATATTAGCTATATTAGAGAGAAAGCACAATGAAACTCTAAAGACCTTGATTATTGGGGCAATGAAAAATTCATGCTCTGCTCTAGTGGAGCAAAGCTTTGGCAGGGTTAGTGAGACACCTTCAAAGTATACCAATGAATTTTCCAACCTGCTGTTTCAGATAAATGGTTTTCATTTTTCTGTTTGCTTGTGTTTGATAAGGTTACTGGATTGATTCAAGTTGTTTGCAACGCCTTGAAGGCAAAGGATGTTACAGCATCCAGTGTCCTCGTGATTCACTATTGCTTTTCTTTCTTTTTTTTTTTTTTTGCCTTTATTTCTGTTTTATTTTTGCATTTGGCAAATGTATCCTATATAGGTCAGATTTCTACATTTCTGCATCCTGGCTGCCTTAAGGCACATATTGAGATATCAGAAGAAGAAAGGAATGTATAACAACATGGAATCATGAAATGTTAGAGCTTAAAGGTCACTATGTTCAGCCCTGTCACTTTACTACATCTAAGAGACAAGAAATGACTTGCCTAAGGTCACACAGTGAAATAGTAATTCTTTTATGTCATTATTCTTCCTCGGAAACATTTTGATGTCTTCAGTATTATTGACATTTCCTTGGAAAGAGAATAATTTTTTTAAATGAAATCTTTTCTCCCAAGAGCCAGTGCCATATATCCTAGGCTTCCTGATGGAGATGGTAGAAATGATGCAGTGGAGGGAAACCAGAAAAGGAGTGTGGGCTCACCATGTGTGTGTGTGCGTCAGCCATTCAATTAACTAATCCCATAACAGCAAAGATGTACCTAACCAGGTCAATTTCTTCAAATTAAATATTGAGTCACTGTCTTCAAATAATTATTTCTTGAGCATCTACTTCATGCCAACAGTGTGCTAGGCTCTGTAAAGAAATAAATTTTTTTAAAAGATGTGTTTATTTATTTTACAGAGAGAGAAGGACAGGGGGAGGGACAGAGGGGAGAGGAAGAGAGAGTCTTCTGCAGGCTCCACATGGAGCACAGAGTCCGATGCAGGGCTCGATCTCACGACCCTGAGATCACTATTGCTTTTTCAAGGAAGGTTCTGGTCATAATACCTGAGATAGCAACAGAAAGTATTCCACTTTTTATCCTATATTAATTTTGCTCTGGAATAAGTAAATATAATTACCAAAAATGACCAGTGAGGATTCCATGTTGGTGCTTATGTGTGTTCTTTAACCTGTAAGTAGACTGCAGGAAGATCCCCTTTAATCCATGATTCCAAGGCTCAGGCCACAGCAGGACATGTATCAAAATACTGATTCTCAACTTGGAGCTGAGAATTCTAATAAGAATTCTATTTTCTCCATAATCATAAAATAGTATTATCATGGTCTGAGTTTTACATCCCTCCCCCAAATTTATAAGTTGAAAACCTAATCCCTAATGTGATGGTACGTTGAGGTGGGGCCTTTTGGAGGTGATTAGAACATGAAGGTGGAGAATTCATGAATGGGATTCATGCCCTTATAAAAGAGACCCCAGAGAGCTCAGTTACCCCTTTCACTATGTGAGGACACAGTGAGAATGCAGGCCTTCACCAGACTCTGAATCTGCTGGCACCAGATTCAGAGTTTCCAGCCTCCAGAACTGTTAGAAATAAATATTTATTGTTTATAAACCACCCAGTTTATGGTATTTTTATTACAGCAGCTCAAACAAATTAAGACAAGTACCAAGAAAAATGTTTTGACCTCTTAAAATATAGATCTTTGGAAAGTAAATCCTTCTACTCTTCACATAAACAAATTGAACATTTTGAAGTAAAATTTATCCCTGGAACCTTCACTCTACCTTTATCTAGAGTTGACAGAATGGTGCATGAAGTTTTGTGGCTTTGACAGGTTTAGATACAGACATCTAAACCCATTGTTTCACGCTAATCAGAATACCAGCCATAGAAATCTCAAATGGGAAGACCATTTCTGAAGATATCTGGTCTTCTTCTGGATTGCAAATTTCAACTTTCTCATCACTGTGCCCAAGCTAGGAAAGCTATACTTCTCACACAAAGATGTTTTCTTCTGAATAATGACCTCACTGCTACCCTCCAAAAACAAAACAAAACAAAACAAAACAAATGAAAACAAAAAACCAACAGAAAATTGAGAGCATTGCTACCTTCCTCTCTTTAGGCTGATTTCTGAAAAATGAAAGGTAAGAAATCAGAAAAGGAAATACTTGGCACCTGCATATTCAATATCTAACACTATGCAAACAGAGTAGAAGAGTTACAGAACAATGAAGGGTAAAATGGTTCCCTTGCCTCAGGAGTTTAAAAACCAAAGTCAGAAACTAATATAAAAATTTTGAATATATTCCAAATAAAGGGCAAAAACAAACTTGAGGGAAAAGATGAGAAATCAGAACTTGGACAAGTATTTCAGTGTGTACAAAGTAGTTCTACTGTGAGAGATCTCTGGAGCTTTTCAGTGTCCTAACAGGCTCTACTACGTGGCCTTTTCCCCTCACTGGAGAACCCTCCATGCCATGTCATTTTCTTTTCCCAAACTCTTCCACCTAATTCATTCAAACAGAATATATAGAATGCTTAGTAGGAGCATTGTTTTAAGCAATGAAAATGCAGCAATGATATAAAACAAAATATTTAAAAATATATACAACAAAAATATTTACCCTCATTCAGATTACATTTTAGTAGGTGAAGACAGACCATCAATAAAATAAATATGTAAAATATATAATATTCTAGAAGGTGATAAGGGGTACAGAGAAAAATTAAGCCAGGAAAAGGGATAAGGAATGCTGGGAATGAATAGGTACAAAGACAAATAGGATGGTCAAGGAAGGTAGAATAGGCAGAATAATGGCCCTCAAATATGTCTACATCCTGTATGACAAAAGTGAATTTGCAAGTGTGATTAAGTTAAGGATCATGAGATAGAGAGATTATCAGGGATTCTGGGTGGGTTCAGTGTAATCACAAGGGTCCTTATAAGGGAAAAAGGTGTAGCAGATTCAGAGACAGGAGATATGACAGTAGAGGTTGGAGTGACAATGAGCCATGGAATGTGAGTATCCTCTAGAAGCTGGAAAAGATAAGGAAATGGATTTTTACCAAGAGAAAATGTGTATTCTTTTAAGTCACTGAATTTTTGCTAATTGGTTACAGCAGTAATAAGAAACTAAAATATAATGTCACTGAGAAGATTACATTTGAGCAGACTCGAAGGTGGTGAGGGAACTACTCTGCTGATATCTGGGAGAAGGGTGCAAACAGCAGAAGAATGCCCTCAGCAGAAGCATGCCTAGCCATATGCATGAAACACAGCAACAACAGGAGTGGGGTGAACAGGAGGAGGCAGAAAGGGTAGGTTGGGTCAGCTCATTTGGGGCCTTATCGGCCACTGTAAGCACTTTGGCCTATTCTGAGTGAGACAGGGAGTTTAGGAGGGCCTATGAATATTTATAGGAATTCTGAATGCTTACAATTAGAATAAAAGTGATGTGCTATTAAACCAATGGGGGCAGGAGGGTGGATGGATTCGTAGCATTTGCTGATTTCTTTGATGTAAACATTCTCACCATGCTTGACTGCAAACTACCAATAGTTTAACAATCAACTCACGAAATTCCTAAGTATTTAATTATCAGATTCAGTATGACATTGCTCATATGATCCCCACTTGTCAATTCCACACTATATTCCATCTGGGCCAAGCAATTTAGGAGTCAACTGGTGACAAAATATGTAAGAAAGGACTCAATAAAAATCAGTGAGAAGATACCTGAGTTTGACAGATGCCAGATTCTAGAATCTAATTTCTCCTTATCTGCTCTGCTTGGTGATTAAATGTTGATTTAAAAAGAAGCACTTCTACTCCCATATCAGAATGTTGCCACCAAATAAATAGAAGACAAACTTTAACTATATTCAGTCTTGTCTATTTTTCATTATGATCAACAGAAACATTATCAGAGACTAGCTTCATGAAAGGAGATATTGGGTAAAAAAAAATGTTAATATATATTGGATCAATCAAAGGGGAAAAAGTAGATGGATAGGAAAGAAGGCAGGCTTGATGAAACCAGTGAAGAAGCTAAACTTAGGAAGCCCTAGAGATAAAGGAGCTCTGACATAAAAGTATACAATCTTAGAGTTTCAAGAGAGTGCCTAGTCTATCACTATATTTTACACTGTATTTTATATACACTGAAAGGTATGTCAAATGCAGACATCATATGTAGATTATGTCCTAGGAAAACATGATCAAGATGGCTCATAGCGACATTTCTGTTACAGGGACAGTCATTACCATTCTTTCTCTGGCATTGGAAGCCAATATGGAGCTAATCACAATTCCTGAATTAATGTAACTTAATACAGCCCAGCACCCTCACTTAAAACTTGCTTCTTCATTCAAGGGATAGATATACTAACCAAAGCAATCTACATATTCAATGCAATCTCCATCAAAACACCAACAGCATTTTTCACAGAACTAGAACAAACAATATTAAAATTTGTATGGAGCCACAAAAGACCCCAAATAGCCAAAGCAATCTTGAAAAAGAAAAGCAAAGCTGGAGGCATCACAATTCTGGCCTTCAAGTTATATTACAAAGCTGTAGTGATCCAAACAGTATGGTACTGGCACAAAAATGGACACAGAGATCAATAGAACAGAATAGAAAACCCAGAAATGAACCCACAGCTGTATGGTCAATTAATCTCCAACAAAGCAAGAAATAATATTCAATGGGAAAAAGTCTCCTCAACAAATGATGTTGGGAAAACTTGTTAGCCACATGCAAAAGAATGAAACTGGACCACTTTCTCACACCATACACAAAGATAAATTCAAAATGGATTAAAGAACTAAATGTGAGACATGAAACCCTAAAAATCCTAGAAGAGAGCACAGGCAGTAACTTCTTTGACATTGGCAGTAGCAACTTCTTTCTAGATATGTCTCCTGAGGCAGGGGAAACAAAAAGCAAAATAAACTACTGGGACTTCATTAAAATAAAAAGCTTTTGCACAGCAAAGGAAACAACAAAACTGAAAGGCAACCTACCGAATGAGAGTAGTTATTTGCAAATGACATATCCGATAAAGGGTTAGTATCCAAAATATATAAAGAACTTATAAAACTCAACACCCAAAAAACAAATAATCCAGTTAAGAAATCGACAGAAGACATGAATAGACATTTTTCCAAAGAAGACATACAGATAACCAACAGACACATGAAAAGACGTTCAACATCACTCATCATCAGGAGAATGCAAATTAAAACTACAGTGAGGTATCACCTCAAACCTGTCAGAATGGCCAGAATCAACAACACAAGGAACAACAGATGTTGGCAAGGATGTGGAGAAAAGGGAACCCTCCTGCACTGTTGGTAGGAATGCAAACTGGTGCAGCCACTCTGGAGAACAGTATGGAGTTTCCTCAAAAAGTTAAAAATAGAACTACCCCACAATCCAGCAATTACACTACTAAGTATTTGCCCAAAGAATATAAAAATACTAATTCAAAGGGATACATGCACCTCAGTGTTTATAGCAGCATTATCTACAATAGCCAATCTATGGAAATTGTGTCCTAAGTGTCCATTGACTAATGAATGGATAAAAAAAGAGATGATATATATATGATGGAATATTAGCCATAAAAAAGAATGAAATCTTGCCATTTGCAAAAACATAGATGGAGCTAGAGAGTATTATACTAAGTGAAATAAGTCAAAGAAATACAAATACCATATGATTTCAGTCATATGTGGAATTTAAGAAACAAAACCAGTGAGCAAAAGGAAAAAGAGAGAGAGAGGCAAACCAAGAAACATACTCTTAACTATAGAGAACAAACTGATGGTTACCAGTAGGGAGGTGGGTAGGGGATGGATGAAATAGGTGATAGAGATTAAGGAGCACACCTGTGATGAGCACCAGGTGTTGTATGGAAGTGTTGGATCACTATATTGTACAGCTGGAACTAATATAACCCCACATGTTAACTAATTGGAATTTAAATAAAAAGTTTTCATTCTTTTTTATGGCTGAATAATATTCCATTGTGTATATATACCACCTGTTGTTTATTCATTTATCCATCAACGGACATTTGGGTTATTTCTACATTTTGCTTATTGTGAATAATGCTGCTATGAACATGGGTGTACAATATCTATTTGAATCCCTGCTTTCAGTTCCCTTACATATCTATCCATCTATGAGTGGAATTGGTGAATCATATGGTAATTCTATACTTTACTTTTTCAGGAACCAGCATACTATTTTCCACAGCAGCTCCAACATTTTACATTCTCATCAGCCAAGCACAAGGGTTCCAATTTCTCCACATCCTTGCTAACATTTGTTGTTTTCTGTTGCTTTTTTTTAAAATAATAGCCATCCTAATGAGTATAAAATGTGTTTTATTTTAATGTCCCTCCTGTGATTCTAATGTGTAACTAGGAAAAAAAAAAGAGCATGGGTCTGAGGCTCAATTTTTCATCTGGGTAAAATGAAAAATAAAACCTATCTTGAAGGGTTGATGTGATGATTAAATGCCCAATAAAAAACAATCAATAAATGTTGGTCCCTCTCTCATCCCCTCAGATCTCTACTAAACTTCCTCCCTCAATGTCCAGGAAAACGCTGTGAAGTTTTAAACTATGTAGATTTGACATAGGGCTGATTTTAACTTCTGTTTTGCTTTACCTATAGATCTTGTAACAGATGTCAAATGTGTCCTCGATTACATCTAAATAGCACTACACCTGCACCCAGCTTTCCTTTCAAATTAAGTACTCATCAGTTCTATTATTAAACAAACAAGGAACAGCTGTAATGCTCAGGGAACCAGTGGGATTACACTTTAAAATTATAGCTCTGCCAAGAGTTTTAGTTTATTGAATAACTCCAAGTTCTCCAGTTAAATTAATAGAATACTCTGGTACCATAAAATCCTGAAATACTTGGAAAATAGAGGCAACAAAATATTTTGTAAGTAAAGTATACATGTATGACACCTTAGAAATACTTTCAGAAATAAGCAATGAAGTTGTTTATTTTTAATTAGTGTGTTTTCTTTCATCTCTCAGTCATAACCATGGCTTACTTCATTGGTTGAACACTCATTGCACATCCTTTGTGAAATGCTGAAGATCTGCAATAATCTTATCACTGGGCATCTGACAGAAAGCCCCAAGAACCATAAACCAATCAGTCAACTATTTAATATCTAAGGTGTCTGCAACAAAACACTGAATAATAGACTTGCAAAAAAGCTAAAATCAAACTACATGAAAGAATGGGTGTTCAAGCTGGACCTTCTACAATGTGCTCCACAACCATGGATCAGTGAAATATTGGAAAACCCAAACCAGTTGTGGCTCACTGCTACGTGTTTATCCTATGGTGTCATAAGGTGGCCAATCAAAACAAAACAACCATATAAAGTGGTTTTCAGAGCGAAGTCAAAAATTTGTTAAAACAAAGAAAGCTTTTTGCAATTTTCAGTTTGCTCAAATTAAACAATTCACAGATTTCACATGTTCCTCTCTATAAACCAAAACTTTTTAAAGGTCAGCCTTAGGTAAAATTCAAAAGTAAACAGCTTCTGATTGCCAAGCTTCACCTCTCCATTCGCTTTCTTTCCCTTCTGGCTGCTACAGATGCTGTCAGTGAATCCATTAGGTGACTTAATGTATACTGGCCAGATGGGGAAGTTCTCTCTACAGAACTAACACTTAGGCTGAGATCTAAAGCACAGCTTCTCAAATTTTCCTATGTACATGACTCACCTGAAGGCTTTGTTTTAGTGCAGACTCTGATTCATTAGGGCTAGAGTGGAACCTGAGTCCAAACAAGCATCCCCAAATGCCCATGTTGCTGGGTTGAGACACCATTTAGAGTAGCAAGGATATGAGTGAATACTAGCCAGCAAGGGAGAGTGAGTGTATCACAGCTCAGGCAGCCCCGACTAGGCCAGCTCACAGATCTGAGAAAAGAGCAATGTGATTGAGATAGATGAGTGCTGGTGTGAGAGATGAGGCTGAAAAGGTAGATAGAAGCTGGTCAATGTGTTAAGTGCCTACTAGATACTAGGCACCAGGCTAGGCTCTGGGTAAACAGCAATAAATAAGGCAAACCTAGTCCCTTTATCCTTAGAGCTTGCAATCTAGCAGAATTACCTTGTGGGTGGGAAACCACTAAAGATTTTTAAACAGAGAAGAGACATGATCTAATTGAAATCTTTAAAGTATCTCTCTAAAGGGTCTGTAGAGAAGGTAGTGGAAGGGCACAAAGTTGGAAAGAGGAGTTTATGTTTGCAGACCAAGTGGGAGATGTCAACGGGGATGGCAGGAGAAGATTATTGTAGGACATGTTTTTGAGGTAGAACAGCAGAGCTGGATTGCAAACAGTTATGGTAGAGGGTGGCAGGAACAAGGAAGCATCAAGGATTATTACTCCTTATTTCTGGCAGAAGCAAGTACGTAAAAGAAGGTAATTTCTATGAAGAACAATAAAATTGGAGAAGAAATAAACTAACAGGAAGGAATAGATATAGGAAGAGGCATAAGTTTGAACTCAAGAGTTTTGAGTTCTGGTTTAGGGATGCCTATGAAAATCCAAGGAGAGGGCACCTGGGTGGCTCAGATGGTTAAGCGTCTGCCTTCAGCTCAGGTCATGATCCCAGGGTCCTGGGATAGAATTCCGCATCGGGCTACCTGCTCAACAGGGAGGCTGCTTCTCCCTCTCCCATTCCCCCTGTGTGTGTGCTCTCTCTCTCTGTCTCTGTCTCTTTGTCAAATAAATAAATAAATATAATCTTTAAAAAAAAAAAAAAGAAAGAAAGAAAATCCAAGGGGAAATTTTAAGAAAGGATTTGGACATAATGTTTCAGCACTTAGCAGGAGAGGTCTATAAGACAGGTTAATACTTGCGAGTCATGAGAATTCAAATTATATTTAAAGCCATAGGAATTAATAGGACCTTATTTCAAGCCTGAATAGATCGAGAAGAGGATGTAGAAACAAGCCCTGACGAGCTTCAACATTTACACTTTGGAGGCACAGAAGGAGGAGATGGGGGGAAAGTCTGAGTTAGCCAAAGAAAAGGAGCCAAGTATAGAGTCAAAAAAGTCCCCCCCCCCAAAAGAGGATTTAAGCTAAAGGAAGAGGTCTACTCTACTGAATGTTCCTAAGATCCCATTGGACTTAAAAACAATAAAGCTATTGGTGACTTTATGCACTCACTTGTGTTCCCCCAAAATTCACATATTGAAGTTCTAACCCCAGTACCAAAGAATGTGACTAATGTGGAGATAGGGTCTTTACAGAGGTAATTAAGGCTAAATGAGGTCATGTAGGTATGCCCTAATCAATATGACTGGTGTCCTTATAAGAAGAAGAGATTAGGACACAGAGGGATGACAATGTGAGGACACAGTGAGAAGTAGCCATCTATGCCAAGGAGAGAGGCCTCAGAGGAAACCAAACCTGCAGATACCTTGATCTTGAACTTCCAGCCTCCAGAACTGTGAGAAAATTAATTTCTGTTTAAGCCACCCTGTCTGTGGTATTTTGTTACGACAGCCCTAGCAAACTAATATAGTGACCTTAGCAAAAGTAGTGCAATGGACTCGGTGAAAGTGAAAGCCAAGTTGGCCTGGATAAAAGAGTGAAAGGAAAATGAGGAAGGGGAGATAGTAAAAGTGAAATATTTTTGAGGAAAATTTGGCATGAAGAGGATAGATGGCTTGGTAGCTAGAAAGTCATGCAGAGTCAACGGAAGGGTCTCTCCAAGATGGAAGAGAACATTTTTTTTTTTATTTTTTTTTATTTATTTATTTGAGACAGAGAGAATGAGAGAGAGAGAGCACATGAGAGGGGGGAGGGTCAGAGGCAGAAGCAGGCTCCCTGCCGAGCAGGGAGCCCGATGCGGGACTCGATCCCGGGACTCCAGGATCATGACCTGAGCCGAAGGCAGTCGCTTAACCAACTGAGCCACCCAGGCGCCCGGAAGAGAACATTTTTTAAATAAAAGATTTATATTTGCAGGCTGACAGAAAACATCAAGAAGGTGAGAGATTGAGATTTGGATGAGAAATGGAAAAACAATTAACAGAATCCCTGAAAAGCCAGGAAAAGAACAAACCCAGAGATCCCAGAGGGATCTTTTACCAGAAAAAGGACACTTCTTCCATGGCCCCAGGATTGCAGAAGCTTACAAATGTGAGGTAATATTACACCTAATTACGGAGCTTTATGCTTTTCAATAAATTTGGTTGTACATTATCTAAGACAGTCACTCTATGAATTAAGTGGGGCAGACAAAGCTATCTACATTTTGCATATGAAGAAATAAGGAACAGAAAGTTGAAATGGTTTGCTTGAGGTCATAAAGCGGGTCAGTCACCCTGTCAGCTTTAGATCACAGGGCTCCTGACATTATTTCACACCAGAAATGTAGACTGAATTAGATACAATGTCAGTTATTATATTTTTAAATCTTAAAAATTAGAAAATTCTTAGTAAGATTTTTACTTATTAACAAAGTATACATCAGAGGGTCAGCCCCTCAAAATGTTTTCTTACCCAAATAACAAAACACAAGGAGAGGTTCCCTTTTCTGCTTATTTGCATGAGTTAAATAAGCTCTAGGTCAAACAGAGGAAATTCAAGTAGAAGAAAATTATTTTGGAGTGATGAAATTAAAGCTAGCACAATAGGTGAACGGAGTTCTAATTAAGTGAAAAATGATGAAGTTCAAAATGAAAGGATTTCACTTTCAGGAATCTGAGATGGGGGGGCATGAAAATGACACAAAAAGCAGGGGCAGAGAATAGAAAAACCATCAATTAGAAAAGCTCTTCAAATTCAAATGGACTATTAGAAGTATGGAATGCCTAAGACTAAAAACTCCAACTGGGAAAAACTCTGACGAAAATGATCTCCCTCTCCCATGAGATAGCAAACATGATTTAGGTAAAAAGCTTTTAGTTTTATGGCTGGGGAGGTAGCAATAAAGAAAATGAACTTCCTGCCAGGGATCTTTTTCAAGCCCTGCCAATTCCTGTGTCTGGGGAAACTATAAAGAATATCCAGGCTCATGTTAAAAAGAATTGCCACAGATCTCCAGCTTACCTGCATTTAAGCATCTGAACATCCATAAGCCTATTCCTAGCCCAGCCTGGAAGTGACAGGGCCAGGAGACCCTTTGCTGTTCTTCAGCTTCAGCTCCATTGTCTATGTGTCAGCAACCCAGGCCCATTGACAGTAGGTGCTAGAGAGACACAGATTGCTGAAGCAAACAGCTGATGAAAAGCAGAATCCTTTCTCTTTGGCAGCAATACCAATTCCATGAAGCATGTTTCTTTTGGAGCTTTCCAAATCACTTCAAAAGCAAGTTTTCTGGTATGGATCAAGAAAGCTAGGCAAATTGTCCCCAAGCACATAGCCACCAGCCAAGATACTGATGAGGGAAGGCAGCTGGTGACCAATGCTCAGGCCACAGTGTGGTCCTTCCCAGAGCTGTTTAACTCCAACAGGCATGGAAAGCATTTGAAGAAAGCAGAGTTGATTTTTGTGATCTTGGTCTAATCCAAATGTGGCCAGTTCCCTAGAATCCTGGCACCACCCTCCCCCAGCCCCAGCCTGCTTTATGATGGCCTGCCCAGGCTCACTATCCCCAGACTTGTCTTTTGTCCCTGTCAAAACTGAGCAGTGCTGTGTCTGTTTCCCTTTGGACTATACAAATAACTAACTGATTCGGTTAATCTGTTAAGTGAACTTTTGTTAGCTAGGATGCAACAAGAAGTTACTCAAATAAGAGGACTGAAAGCTATCAGAAGAAGGGAGAAAGGGAAAGGACAAAAGCTGGGAAGGAATGTGTTTTCTTTAGCAGAACCAACAGTTCCAGTCAAGAAAATGCCCAGCTGGGTGTTTCACCTGATAGCCCCTAGCTAGGTGTGTCTCCCCTGACAGCCAGTTTGAGCTGGATTAGAACTGACTACCTGCACATTAGCCCCCCTGAATTGTCCCAAAGTTACATTTAGCTCATTATAATACAAAGATCTCCTCCTGTGGGCGGGATTTTCCACCATTTTTTGAGCATAGGATGTATGCTCCGGCACGTTGACACACTAAGTGTGCACCGTTGAACCGGAGGTGCCTAAGTAAGTTCCTTAATGTGTATGCAAGCTCCCTGCCTCCACCCCCTAAGACACCGAATGAAAGCTTCCTGTACTAACCCTATGGGCAGACAGTGCTTTGAGAGCTATCTCCCTGTCTCCTAACTTACAACAAGTAATAAAAATTCCTTCCTTTCCAGCACTTCCTTGGGTTGTGTTCAGTTTGATGCACTCCAAGCAGTGAACTCCTTGAGTTTGGTTACACTTCTACTCATCGTTTCATGAACACTGCCTACTGACAGGTTTGCTAACAATTACCAAACTCAGTTCTGCCTTCTTCAAATTGAACCAAGGTCCACTTAGGTTGAACAAACCTCTGAGACCTAAATGTAAGATCTGAGGTGGCTTTTTTTTCATCTCTCTCTTAGTTCATTCTTTTTTTTTTTAACTTGTCATAGAAATTCTTTAATTTAACCCAAAAGGGAAATCTGTATGACACTTGAACGAATATGGAAAGTCAACAAGACAAAAAATTTGGAGACAGTCTTTCAGAACCCCACAAATTACATGAAGTTTATCAATGAAACCCTCCCCCTTGCCTTTCTCAAGCTCCAAACCTCTACTTTCAGCTGCAAATTTTAAAGTGGTAGTTTTCCTCCTTGTGAAATCTACAGTCGAAGATTAATTCCTGAAAACTAAGGACTTTGAAGAATCAAAGAAAGAACTCTCTAGTAAAGAGCTGTCATAAATGTGGTGGTCTGGAGTTAGACAGAAGTGCTGCAAACCTCAGCACCATCTTTTCCTAGGTGCAGTTCTTAGTCTCTCTGAACCTAGGCTTTGTCATCTCTAAAATGGGACTAGTAACATGTACCTCAGAGTATTATTATGAGGGTTGAATGTGAAGATACTCAAAATTATTTAATGGGCCAGTACTTAATATTGAAAAAATATTAATAGCCTTCCAAGCTCCCATCTCCAAACAGTGGGATTTCTGACAGACAAGAGAGGGTTCCCAGTGGTCCAATAGGTGGTGGTCTAATTTACCACAAACCAATCAGGAAGTCTGCCGTAGACCAAAATATCACCTTTCTGAAAGTCTAGAACTTGAAGAACAAGGGTGGGGGGAGGAATAATCAATGTCCTTACAAGAAGATGATAAAGAATTTACTTCATAACATAATTCTTTCACCATACTTTTTTCTCAAAACTCCATTTAGATTTCAGTTCCACAAAGGAAATAAAATTTGTTATACTGGAAGTGATTAAGATGTTATTCAGCAAGGGACAAATTTCCCCATGATGTCCCTAAGAAGGATATATAAATAACACTTTATTACTACCCAGAGATTTTCCCCAAACACAGAGAGCGCGCTGTCTAATGAGCTGAGCTTAATGCTGGAAGGATTTTGTTACTAACGTGGTCTATTGCCAAAGCAGGCCAGAGACCTCCTCCATCTACTTCTCCCCAAACCCAAACCCAGTCTTAGATCTGGCCACTCTGGTATGAGAGGGCTGAAACACCTGTCAGAGAGGAGGACAAGGAAGACAGCCAGCCAGAGACTGGTCTCCGTGATGCCAGGGGAACTTGCCTAAGCTTTGGAGTTTTTTTGTTTGTTTGTTTGTTTGTTTTTCCTATTTTTGATTGTATGTTTGGTAAAAGAGGAAGCCTTCAAATGATGCTTACACACTGACAATACCACAGAACTGGTTCTTATCTCACCATGAATATTAAAGATTTCAAAGAATTTCTTATCTGCATTATGGTGCCCTTTTCACAGATTAATAAGGCTGTTACCCAAAAAGTGAAATTTGAAATGAAAAGATGTAAGCACTCCCAGGGACTTAAAAAGTATTGTAGGAGAATGGTAAATAGGTCCTGGAATCACACAGACTTGATTCAAATCCCAGCTATACCACTTATTAACTGTGCAACCTCAGGCAACTCTCTTAAATTTAGTTCCTCTGCAAAACTGGAACAGTGAGAGTGGCCAACAATAGGGTTTCATGTGGATTAAATTAAATAATGTATATAAAGCACTTAGCATTGGCTTTGTTCATAAATTCTACTGTATGATTTCAAAGCACATGCTTTTATCAACAGTGTTATAAAGCCTCCTATAATACATTAAACTATTAGGAGTCTTGTGTCATTCTGTAAAAATTCTTTGAATATAATAGGGTAAAAATAAACAAATCTTCAGGGGAAATAGTCAAGTCTGCTTTGTTTTATACAAGTCCAAACAGACAGTTGAGCAAGAATCAAGGCAAAATTTTAAGTCTTTTTCTAGGAGCTTGATTTTTATCCAGGGGGCACTGGTTGTTACCAGATAAATGTGCTGTGAACTGCATGTTTGTGTCCTTCCAAAATTCATAGTGTGAAGCCCTAACCTACAATGGATGGTATTAGGAAGTTGGGCTTCGGGGAGGTAATTAGGCTTAGATGAGGTCCTGAGGTAGGGAATGCACAATGGGATTAATGTTCTCAAAAGAAGAGAAAGAGACTAGAGCCCTCTCAGCCATGCGAGGACACAACAGGACAGCCACCAGCAAACCTAGAAGCGGGTCTCACCAGGCACTGGATCTGCCTTGATCTTGGACTCCCCAGCCTCCAGAAATGAGAGAAATAAATGTTTATTGTCTAAGACACTCGGTCTATGAGAATGTGTTATAGCAGCCCAAGCAGACTAAGATCTAAGGATTCTCTGTTTTTAGAAATCGTATTTAGTTACAGTCACCTATCATCCTGAGATGTCGTTTCCTCCTTCTTCCCAAGCTCTTGCTCCATGGAGCCAACCCTTGAGCCCACATCTGAAGAGTTCGTCTCTGCTCCGGTGGGGTGCTTCTGTCTAACTTAGACAGTCAAAGAACGTTTGCTAATGAAATTAAACACCTCAGAGTGAGGTCACAGATCCAGCCAGAAAGCCCAGATTCTGTTGTCAGCGTTGTCCTCGGGATGCACATTAACACCATGTTTAGCACTGAGCACTGAACATTTAGCCATAACCTCTGGCCAGTGGCCCGTCTGTCTGTTCCGATGCTAGTCAGCCTACCTCCCAGTCGGCCTTGGTCTTCACTGAGTGCCAGGCCTGCTTCAGCCACACCAGTGACTCCGTCAAAGTCAGAACATGATCTCCTGGCTCCCAGTCCAGGGGTTCCCCTCAACTCCATCAGTACATATACTCAACAACTAGCCTTGCTTCATTTTCGTTTTCTCGACTTTGCTACTTCTTAGAACTCCACATGTCGAGAATCCTGACCTCCCCAACTTTCCATAATCCTATGGAAAGTGACACAACAAATAGGCTTCGTGCACAGTGCAAACAGAAGCTGATTTCTTTTTTCCATCATCTAAAAAGCACATAAGGTAATTTCTAAACCACCAGTAAAATCTATTTATAAAGAAAGCTGATTTGTTTTCTGCCCTTTCTAGCACACAGGTTCAATTTATTTCCTTACCATAAAAAGAGCCATTGCTTTTTTTAAACAGTCATAGTGCATTTTGGAAATGTTTTAATTTCAAAAAAAAAAATCAACTTACAAATTATAGTGTAAACAGCTTTCTTAAAACGGCCCCACTTTAGACCCAGTTTGCTGATTGATGATTTTGTTGTGTTTCAAGGCAGATGATTTCACAGTCATTGGGTATAGAATATAATGATGTTTTTATAAGGCTGTTAGCATCCCTAAAAACATAATTATTACAAATGAAATCATAAGGGAAAAAGGGAAATCTATACTCTGACAATGCTCAATTGTGACCTAACTTATTGCTAAGCATCGTGTTTCTACAAGGAAAAACCCTGCGCATTCCTTCTATGGGACAAACCTAATAGCACCCTAAGAACTAAATAATTATAGAAGAGAAACTACAGTAATTTTTTCGCGTTGTGTTCTTGGGAATCCACCGCCTTGTGTTACTAGAAAGGGAAACAGCAGCACCTTGTGGACAATAAGAAAGTGGATACATTTTGCTCAAGTAGTATCCGTTTGTATTAAAAATACATTTTTTAGGTTTGTACAGCCCTTTCTCCAAAAGAAGTACTGTCACATTTATATTAAAAGGACAGCATAGCATTGCTTATAGAGAGTTATAGATGATCCCCAAAATGCATTCAGGGGGACATGGACTTTCTAAATTCCAAATTTGGGTGGGGAAAAAATGATACAGACTTCTTTGAATGTACCCAAACTTAGAAGACAGACAAAAAAGCTCTAATCAGGCAGGTATCAGTGATGCCACGTCACGCAATTCCTAATTTATGGTAATATCGTCATCTAAAAAGCAAATTCCAGCAACAACGGCACAAAAGGAAAGGGAAGGAAATGAGAGCTCAAACTCCACCTCCACACTCCTGAACTCCTCCTCCTGTCCACCAGTCAACAAAGCCCCCAACCTCTGCTTTACCCTCTCAGCTCCGCTCCCCTCCCTGCACCTGCAGTCCAGGGAACACTGACTGACTCCTCAGAACATTTGGAAATCGTTTTCTAACCAAGGCGTGAAGGAACGCTGGTTCTCCAGCCCCGGGTCAAAGCTTACAGTCGAGGGCACCTCTCTCTGTCCTTGTTGCTCTACCCCTCTGTGCCACGTTCATGTAGCAGGAGAGCAAAACACCAAAGTGTATACCCTGACCTTTTATCTGTCCACCCTTTACTATCTGTTTGACCAAGTCCCAGGAGGGGCTGGAACTGGGCACCTCATCCAAGATCCAGGCAGTCCACCCCTATGGTCACATGCCCTCAGAACTTCCCACTTCTTCCACAGTGGAAGCTTTTGCTCCTCCTCCTGTCCAGTGGGAATTGCCCCATATATCATACCTTTAACCAAGACATTCCCCTCAGCCTGACTAAACTTTAGACAGACTTCTTCCTGACACCAGGCCCCTGACCTCCCTTTTCTTAGAACATTTACTTTAGAAAACTTGTAACTATAAATTCTTTCTATCCTTTTGAGACATAAATCATTTTTAAAGCCTCCTGCCAGTTTTACAACCCAGGAATGTCTTTCTCAAAGGATCTGGGAGCCAGGCCTTTGAAATGCAATCCTCATGAGAGATAGCATCCCTATCTCCCAGTCTCTGTGGGAGGGCGGGGACCTAACTTTGGTGGATGCCTTACTCCAAGTTATAAAACTACCTCCTGTTACGGAGGTACAAGCTTATTTTTCCTTTGGTTCAACCCAATTAGCAAACACAGATGGCCCATGATCTCCCTTGTACCCTACCTCTTAAAATCCCCATGACCCTTTGTTTCAGTGAAGTTGAATTCAGACTGGATCCTCAGCTCTCTCCCCTACTGCAATAGCCTTGCATAAAGTGTCCCTTACTGGTTTACCTTTGTCGGGTGCAATTTTTTTCTTTGACACTTCCACCCTCTCTAACTAAAATCTACAGTCAAATCCTGATAGAAGGCTATGCAGCCAAACTTGACTCTTGAATATGCAAACAGAGTCCTTTAGGATTTTAAAACCCATATCAACCTCAATAAATTGTTTCTCAGAATTTTCGTCTTGTTACAGGTTTCAAGTTCTTATTTTGGAACTGACAAGAAGAATACTTAATTTTAATAAGTTCCTACCTGCTTTTAATTTCTACTATCACAACCCTAATGTTTTCCATGGCAATGGATGCCTCTGGTGGAGCAAAGGAAATGTCAGAACAGAGCAAAGAAAAATCTCAGCAATCTATTTCAAAAAGTTACCTTCATTTAACACGGGTAGCTTAACTTAACATTCCTATGAGGTAGATGCTATTATTATCCCCATTTTATGGGAAATTAAGATTTATAGTTTGTAACTAGCCAGCTTAAGTCACATAGCATGGTAGATATGGCAGGCACACAAAGAAGCAATGGTACTAGAAGTGGAGGAAGGAGAAGGGTTGGAGGGATGTATCTAGGTTTGTTAGGGAAGGGGAAAAAAAAAACTAGGAGGAGCCAAATTCTTGTTAGAAAAATGAATGGTCAGGATACTGGGGACTCAGTAAGACAAAAGAGAAGGTGAATTGGCAGTAAGAAAAGTGAGAGTCAAAAAGAACAGGGACATTAGAGACCACAACACTGAGAGTAGTCTATAGCTTACTACAGAGTTAAGTTTATAGCCATGGGAGTGTGTAGCTCAATTGAAGTGAAAGTAAAAGTCAATGGAGGATTAAATTATAAAGCATAATACATTGCTTGACATATGGTAGATTCTCCAGAAATATTAATAACCTCAAGAAAATCAGGAACTTCAAGGCTACTTACAGATCGTAAGCTATTTTCATCATATTCACATACGTGGACATGTTAGTATTCTCTCTAATGGGGGAAATAATTCAACAGCCTTGGTTACAGGCTATTAAAAGGATACCTCAGATCATGATCCACTAACCACAAGGTATTAGAATCACCAAAGCAAAGTATCTAGGGAAAAATTGTGAAAGATTTTCAGACGGACCAGAGAGAGTACCAGGTATCGGCAATGGAAAATCCTACCTTGTCTAGCACAACCTTTGGGGTTATCTGATTCTATGAGGTCCCTGGGTCTTTCTTGTGTTTGAGCTATTTGTAATTCTGTAAATTGCAGATCGCTGATAGCAATACAAATGATTCTTGTCTATAGACATGCAAATGACTGACTTCTGATGAAAGTAGAATTAATATTCTTCCTCCCTCCACCTCACATCAAGAAGTCAGTTTTGAATCTATGGAAGCAAATCTATTTCAGTGTTCCTTACTGCCTAGATATATGTGGACCTTTCAATTCTCCATAGAACTCATTGTAGCATTTTATTAGATTGTTCATTAATTACTGAGCTAAATAAAAATCTTTGATAAGTGTTATTATATATTTGTAAGTAAATCATGATTACCCTCTTAAACAATTTTCCTTTAACATTGCTAAAAATGTAATTCCTGTTCCCCACTAAACCTACTGACTGAATTGAAATCTCAGCCTTAAAGCCCAAGAATCTTCATTGTCTGGGTGCCTGGTTGGCTCAGTCAGTTAAGCATATGACTTGATTTCAGCTCAGGTCATGATCTCAGGGTCATGAGATCGAGCCTTGCCACAGGCTCCACACTGAGCTTAAGATGCTCTCTCTCCCTTTCCCTCTGCCCCATCCCATTTGTGCTCAATCTCTCGAAAAAAAAAAAAAATCCTGCATTGTTACTAAGCTCTTCAAGTGATTTTTAGGCATACTAGAGTTCATTAATTGCTGAGGTCTATTAATATAATTCCTTAGGCTCAAATAAATTATTATATTTATAATTCTATCCTCACCAAGGTAACTTTTTGGCTAACAAAAATGGAAGAGACAATTTTTTCAATAAGAGTGCGACCGGTAATGGATAGATCAATCATACATTTCAGTTAAGAGGAGGAATCCTAAAAAACTATTACATGTATACCTATAAAACTTTTTAAACTTAAAAGCTACATGTGTAAATAAATTTGCCAATATTTTGATACCGGGTCAAAGCCTTATATAGATTCACTGGAGTTTCTTGCAGAAACCATGCCAATGATGTCTTGTCCCTGATTTCTAGCTTCACATTCTATAAGTGAAAACTGGGACAAAGCAATCCAAGAACTGAGTCACAGATTTGACAGTTTTTCCCATTTGTTTCCAGTTGTCTTGCCTACAATTTATTGTTTCATCTTTCCAATGCATTCAGCTTATTTTTCAGAGAAACAATACTCCTATTATATTCATTTTCTCAGTTTACATAATATTTGATTAGATGATATAACAGCAGGAACAAATGACATAAACACATTTGGAAGCAAACACAAATGTGTTTTAGAAAATGTAAAAGTATATGATGGGAGCAGAAATATATGGGCATTAAGAGTAGATTTAAGGGGCGCCTGGGTGGCTCAGTCGTTAAGCGTCTGCCTTCGGCTCAGGTCATGATCTCAGAGTCCTGGGATCGAGCCCCGCATCGGGCTCCTCGCTCTGCGGGAGGCCTGCTTCTCCCTCTCCCACTCCCCCTGCTTGTGTTCCCTTTCTCGTTGTGTCTATCTCTGTCAAATGAAAAAAAAAAAAAAATCTTTAAAAAAAAAAGAGTAGATTTAAAAAAAAAGAGTAGCTCAACAGTTTTCAGCTTACAGTGGACATTGGTTAGTAGGTTTTACAGGAATATCAGAGAATGTTGGTTTATTGGGAAAATCAGTTAGTGGATATCAACTAAGGGAGCATCTAATATGTCTTAATTGCACCTACTGTGTCATAATTTGTGAAGGAGATACTCCAGGACAGGGTAAACCTTCCCTGAAAAGGGCCAGAGGATAAATATTTTAGGCTTTGCAGGTCACAAAATCTCTGTAGCAACAATGGAACTCTGCCATTTTATCAGGAAAGCAGCCATAGCACATGGCTATATTCCAATAAAACTTTATTTAAAGACAGGGGAACACTGCCTGATGGCCATGTATAGATTTTGCTCTTTTTGTACAATTTTCTAAATCAGCAGCTCCTAACCTTTTGCCACCAAGAATCATTTTTAATTCACCTCTTCTCCATTCCATGTTTGAAAACCCTTTTTTAAAGAAAGTATATTTATTTCTTTTGTTTCCTGCTTTATTTTTAATTGATCAAAGACATATAGGGTTATGCATTAGAGCTTCTAGTCAATATGAGATAACCAACATTACTATACTCTGTTGACTGAATACTGAATAGAAATAAAGACATTCAGCCATAGTCGTTTAAATCTGTGTAGCTTTATCTAGTATGAATGTACACTTTGTTGACATTTTTTAAATATTAAATACAATTTTTGGTTATTGCCACACCTGACTTCCCGTTCTTACATTCAAGGATTCCTTAGGAGCTTGGGAAATCATGCAGACAAATAATAAATATGGACACAATGGACTTGAAATATACTTTAGACCTAATAGACATATACAGAACATTCATTCCAACAGCAGAATTTGTATTCTTCTCAAGCACACAAAACATTCTCTGGGACAGAGCAAATGATAGCTCACAAAACAAGACCTAGAAAATTTAAAAAAATTAAAATCAACTACCTTTTCTGACCACAATGGTATGAACACTAGAAATAAATACAGGAGAAAATCAGCAAAATTCACTAATTTATGGAAATTAAATAACATACTCTTAAATAACCAATTTAAGAGTTAAAGCAGAAATAAAAAAGAGAAATTGAAAATATCTCGAAGCAAACAAAAATGGAAACACAACATACTAAAACCTATGGGAGGCAGCAAAAGCAGTTCTAAGAAGAAAGTTTATAGTGATAAATGCCTACATTAAGAAAAAAAGAAAGATCTCAAAGAAAGATCCTAATTTTACACTTTAAGGAACTAGAAAAAGAAGAACAAAGTAAGCCCAAAGTTTTCTGAAGGAAGAAAATCACAAAGACCAGACCAGAAATAAATGAAATAGAGACCAGAGAAACATTAGAGAAGATCGATGAAACTAAGATCTAGTTTCTTGAAAAGATAAATAAAATTGACAAACCTTTAGCTAGACTAATTTAAAAAAGGGAAGATTAAAATAAAATCATAAATGAAAGAGGAGACATTACATCTGATACCACAGAAATAAAAAGGATCCTAAGAATTACTGTAAATAATTATATGCCAATAAATTGGATGACCTGGAAGAAATGGCCAAATTCCCAGAAACATACAACTAACCAAGACTAAATCATGAAAAAAATAGAAAACCTGAATAGTCTAATAATGAGTAAGATTAAATGAGTAATCAAAAATCTCCCAGCAAAGAAAATTTCAAGGCCAGATGGTTTCCCTGGTGAATACTACCAGAAATTTAAATAATTAACACCAATCTTTGTCAAACTCTTAAAAAATTAAAGAAGAGGGAACACTCCCACACTCATTTTGTGAGGCCACCACTACCCTGATACCAAAGCCAGATAAGGATACTACAAGAAAAGAAAACTATAGGCCAATATCCCCGATTAATGCAAATGCAAAATTCTCAACAAAATATTAGCAAACTGAATTCAACAACACATTAAAAGAATCATATGCCATGATCAAGTGGGATTTATCTCTGGGATGCAAGAATGTGTCAACATACACAAATCAATAAGTGTGACATACCACCTTAATAGAATGAAAAATAAAAATCATATAATCTTGTTAATAAGATGAAGAAAAAGCATTTGACAAAATACAACATCCTTTCACTACAAAAACTCTTAACAAATTGGGTATAGAAGGGACGTACCTCAAATAATGAAGGCATATATGACAAGCCCAAAGTGAACATTCTACACAATGGTGAAGTTTGAAAGTCTTCCTCTAAGATCAGGACCAAGACAAGGGCTCCCACTCTTACCACTGCTATTAAGCATAGTACTTGAAATCCTCACCAGAGCAATTAGGAAAGAAAAAGAAATAAAAAGCATCCAAATGAGAAAGGAAAAATCAAAATTTTCTTTGTTTGCAGATGACATGGTCTCATATATAAAAAATAAAGACTTCAGGAAAAAACAAGTTAGAATTAACCAATGAACTCAGTAAAGTTGCAGAATGTAAAATCAACATACATAAATCAGTTGCATTTCTATACACTAAAAACAAAATATCTGAAAAAAAAATTTTTTTAATCCCATTCACAATACCATCAAAAACAATAAAATGCTTGAAATAAATTTAACCAAGAAGGTGAAAGAGCTGTAAAATGAAAATGACAAGACTTGGACGAAAGACACTGAAGAAGACACAAACAAATGGAAAGATATCCTGTGTTCATGGATCAGAAGAATTAATATTGTTAAATGTCTAAACTACTCCAAAGCCACCTATAGATTCAGTGCAGTCCCTGTGAAAATTCCAGTGGCATTTTTCACAGAAATTAAAAAAAAAATCCTAAAAATTCATATGGGACAACAAAATACCCTGAAGAGCAAAAGCATTCCTGAGAAAGGAATAAAGCTGGAGATATCATACCTCCTATTTCAAACTATATTATAAGCTACAGTAATCAAAACAATATGGTACTGGCATAAAAATAGATATGTAGACCAATGGCATATAATTGAGAGCTCAGAAATAAACCTTTGCATAAATGGTAAACCAGTATTTCATAAGTGAGCCAAAAATACTTGATGATAGAAGGATATTCTCTTTAATAAACGATGCTGGGCAAACTGGATAATCACATGCAGAGAAATTAAATCAGACCCCTATCTTATGTGATTCACAAAAATTAACTTGGAAGAAATTAAAAACTTAAACATAAGACCTGAAACCATAAAACTTAGGGAAAACATAGGGAAAATCTCCTCAACATTGGGCTTTGCAGTGACTCTTTGGGTATAACACCAAAAGCACAAGCAACAAAAGCAAAACAAACAGGTGAGACTACATCAAACTAAAAAGCTTCTGCATAGCAAAAGAAATAATCAACAAAATGAAAAGGCAATCTACAGAGTGGAAGAAAAAGATTTGTAAATCATATATCTCATAAAGGGGTAATATCCAAAATAAATAAGGAACTCATAAATCTCAATAACAAATAAAAAATAAATAAAATCCTATTAAAATGGGCAGAGAAACTCAATAGACATTTTTCCAAAGAAAATATACAAATGGCCAACAGGCACATTAAAAGATGCCCAACATCACTAGTCATCAGGGAAATGTAAATTGAAACCACAATGAGATATCATTTCACACCTGTTAAAATGGCTATTATCAAAAAGACAAAAAATAGCAAGTGTTGGCAAGGAAGTGGAGAAAAGGAAATCCTGTGCCCTGTTGGTGGGAATGTTTTCCACTATGGAAAACAGTATGGAGATTCTTTTTTTTTTTTTAAAAAAGATTTTATTTATTTATTTGAGAGAGAATGAGAGAGAGCACATGAGAGGGGGGAGAGTCAGAGGGAGAAGCAGACTCCCTGCCGAGCAGGGAGCCCAATGCGGGACTCGATCCAGGGACTCCAGGATCATGACCTGAGCCGAAGGCAGTCGCTTAACCAACTGAGCCACCCAGGCGCCCCAGTATGGAGATTCTTGAAAAAGTTAAAAGTAGAACTACCATATGATCCAGCAATCCTGCTTCTGGGTATATATTCAAAGGAAAGGAAATTAGTATCTTAAAGAGACATCTGCACTCCCGTGTTCATTGCAGCATTATTCACAATAGCTAAGATATGGAAAAAACTTAAGTGTCCATCTACGGATGAATGGGTAAATAAGATGTGATATATACACACATACAAAATGGAATATTTATACCTTGCAATGGAATATTATTCAAGCCATTAGAAAGAAAGAAATCTTCCATTTGCAATAACATGGATGTGTCTAAG
Source organism: Mirounga leonina (assembly GCF_011800145.1). Lineage (NCBI taxonomy): Eukaryota > Metazoa > Chordata > Mammalia > Carnivora > Phocidae > Mirounga > Mirounga leonina. The sequence continues at coordinate 21,149,517 of NW_023270320.1, read as the reverse complement.
GGCATTATGCTTAAGTGAAATAAGTCAGACAGAGAAAATAAATACTGTATGATCCCACTTACTTGTGGAATTTTTAAAAAAGCAAACTTGTAGCAACAACAAATGATGGTTATCTGGAGCTGGGAAGGTGAGGAAAATGGAGGGATGCTGGTCAAAGCAAACAAACTTCCAATTATAAGATAAATAAGTTCAGGGGATCCAATGTACAGCATGGTGATTATGGTTAATAATACTGTATTAACTCCTTGCAAGTTACTAAGAGAGTATATCTTAAATGATCTCACTGTGAAAAAAAAGTAAATTATGTGAGGTGTTAGAGGTTTTATCTAATGATATTGTGGTAATTTCTCAATATATAAGCATGTCAGACTAACACCATAAACCTATACAATGTTGTATGTCAATTACATCTCAATAAATCTGGATGGATAAACAAACAAACAAACAAATAAATAAATATTGATGTTGCTGTGATGCTTTAATGAGAAACTAAAATAACTTTGAGAGTAGATTAACACCAACAAAAAAATCTTTAGGAGCCTCAGGATCTTAGATTGGAAACCATTGCTCCATGTGAGAAATGAATGAAAAAAAATGAAAGAGGGAGGGAAGAGGGATGAGCACATCCAAAATTGTAAATTAATCAATGGCAGTGTATTTTATTAATCAGTTTGTCAACTTTGGGGTGCCAGATCCAACAGGATACTAACATGGATTATGGTAATACCACCTCTAGTAAGATTTTGTTTTATCTCACTGACCATATTACCAATATCATCCTGAAATATTCTGAACTTCTGACTTAATTCTGTGAACAATTCTGTTAGCAGTCACCCTACATACTCTTTAATAGAAGGAATGGTGCTGGGAAGGGAAAATAATTACAGGAATAAAAATTGTTGTTTCTGGCTCAGGTGAGACAAAAGTAAACAATCAATATTTCTTAAAGAATTATAAAAATCGGGATGTCAGAATAAATTCAATGTAACTATAGATGTAAATTGAATGGACACTATTTACTGGTAGCAGGAGGATGTATAACAACTGTAGCTTTAATTTCATTAAATGGAGTTGAAAATTCACTGTAGCTTTGTAGCCTTTGTGGGCTACCTTCATGCATTCTGTTTTTTTCTCTTTTTTTCTCCTCAATAATAAACTTAGCTAATCCAGTTTTTAAAACATAATATTTTTTAAGATTTTATTTATTTGACAGAGAGAGAGTGAGCAGAGGGAGGGACAGAGGAGAGGGAGAGAGAAAATCTCAAGCAGACTCCCCACTGAGTGCAAAACCTGACTCAGGGCTCAATTTCAGGACCCTAAGCTCATGACCTGAGCTGAAATCAAGAGTTGGTCGTTCAACTGATTGAGCCACCCAGGCACCCCTAAAAACATAATATTTTTAGCAGACTAATGGCTTTTGACATAGTTGTCTACTAATGCCTATCAATTACCATAATCGAAGTTCTGTTTCCTCCATTCTTCCTTCTGCATCATAAATATTTGTTGATTTTTTTTGTATCAGATCTAAATGTTTCTCCTGTGTTTATTTTCATCCAAAAAATAGAACAGGATTTTAGTAAAGTTAGTGCACTTGGTCTGAACCCAATGTAGACCTCGCTGCGCTCATGCTGAAATCACTATCAAATGTAATTTGCTCCCAGAAAACGAAGAAAGTACCGTCTGCCCTTGTCAAAATAAATTGTTTTACTTTGCTTTTAAAAAATCAGTGAAGTAGTATATTCCTTCCAGCAAAATCAAGAAATAAAAATTTGGAAATGTAAAACATGCTGTTTAGTCTCTGCATAAGGATGCTAATAGAGCATAAATAACAACTTAAATTTTCATTTCAAATGAAAGACAGTTTTTAAGAGAAGAAGGGTTAGTAATTTGTTAAAAGCCTTCAATTTAAATTGCTGCAACCACATGTAAGGATTTTCTTTCATTTAAAGCCTTTTACAAGAACACTTTAAAGCATAATTGGTCTCTCCCCTAAATCTAGTCCAAAGTCACCGTTTACAACTGAACATCAAAGATTTCAGGCATGATTTTGAAGCTCTTGCACTTTACAAAATGCTGTTTGCAACATTAGATTTCTAACATTTTAACTTTCTTTTTTTTGTAGCAATAAGCTGCATTCATCTCTACCCCTACACACTCCTTTCATTTAATATACAATTTTTCTGAGTATTCTTACCCATCTTTAATTATAAATATAACAGAAGTATATAATACAGTACATACATATAGTATGTGTATAAATATTTTATCTAGTCATACAATTTTCCTTTAAAAAATATTTTATTTTTAGAAATTTGAGAACAGCCTTCTTCAGCTACTAGCAATGAAAACATAAAAGCTAGGTCAATGTTTTCCAAATTTGCCTGGCTGTAAGAATCACTCTGACAGTTGTCAAAAATACCTATTCCTGGGTCTCATCAATGATCTTCTGAATAAGAATCACTATGTGGGGGACCTGCGAATCAGTATCTTAAACAAATATCTGCTGTGGTTCTTATCAGTAAAGCTTGGAAAATCACACAAGGATCCCTGTCATTGAATAACCTTGAAAACTTGGAACGGTTACTAAAAAACACATGAACAGAATTTCAAAATCCTCCCTTTGCTGAAAACAGTGTTTGTTCACACCTCCTCATCCTCCTCAACTCATCAAGAACCTAGAGGACTTACATAACTCCTGAAAACCACTGACACCTGGGAGGATCTGGAAATGAAACTAATGAAGAGGAAAATCAGCTGTTTAACTTAAAAACGGAGGGTGGGAATAGAAGGGAGAGTCATGAATTTATCTTAATTTCAGCATAAGGTATTGATTTGGTTCTACAAATGAAATTGGTCTCATTTTTATTTTCTATAACTTTGTGCTACAACTCTGTGTATATACAGTGGCTGAGCAAGAAGGAACGAAATCCACAAATGCAGAATGTACCATCCCTTATTTGCTTCCCATGCAGCCAAACAGTCAATAGGAAGCTGCTCTTACCTCTTCTCCACCTACTCTTTACGTCAAGCCAATTTCCCGCCACACTGCTCTGCTGAAAATGCTTCCCCACACGTCACCTGTAGGTTAACTCAATGGCCTTCCTTCCATCCTGTTCTTCTGAACATCTTCAATATTAAATTATATTGCTCTTTCTGGAGTTTCTACTTAGACTTGATTTCTGTAATTTTACTGTAACCCTGTTATTGACTTCCTCTTTTATCTTCGTGTCTTCACTTTTTCTTTCTACCCCCTTACTATATGGTTCTATGGTTTAGTTCCTGCTCTTCTGGTCTCTCGACATTCATTCCCTCAGAGCACGCATCCATTCTCTTGCTTTCAACATTCCTGCCAATGTGATGATAACCTATAATAATAACAAGGTTGGTGATAGTCACAACTGATACCTACTGAGCACTTACTTGTGGATCGCAACCACTCTACATGAATTACACCATTAATCCTCATAACTCTCAGAGATACTATTACTAACCCTATTTTAAGAGATGAGGAAATTGAGTTTTTGCCAAATGTCACTTACAAAAGCCAACATGGGCACCCTCTGATCCTATCTCTTTTGTTCATGGCTCTGGGAATTTTTTCTCAGCATGGACCCAGATTGTTATGGTATAAGAAAAAGGGAAGTAGTGTGAAAATATTGGAAAAGATGTGATACTAGTATACAAGGATACTAACCCACCAGATTATTTGCTATGGTTTTGTTTTCTGAGTCAGTTTTGAGACGGGCCCATCCTGATTCTGTGGTGCCGCCAGGAATCAGGAGTTTAAAAATGTCTCCTAAGATTCCCGAAGCCAACTGGTCTCCACGTTTTCTACATTATGTAAAGAGTTGCGGCTTGAATAAGAGGGTTTTGGTATCACTTACACAACTCACCACACGGTTTTGTGCCAGTTTAGCATACTGATACCCAGTGTTGTGTTTGGAGTGGCCATTGTGCTTCCTATTATGATTGCAAGATGCCCTTCAACAACAACAATGGGAAACTTTGAAAAAAATGGAGGTGTAAGACCTGGAAAATACACAGCACGGCTGGGGCCACACAGCGAGGTTATATGGGGCAGAAGGACAGGGGATGGTGAGCACACAAGTGTGCACAGGCTGGGGGTTCTGCTTTTATTGGAGCCAGGGGTGAGGGCCTAGGGTTTCATAGGCTCACTCTTAGAGAATTTAAAACATAAGAGTGCGAATTTAAAGCTCAGGAAGAGAAAAGACAAGTGGCCCAAATGGTCAGGTATTGAAATCAACCGAGATCACAAAGGAGCCTCAGTGGGGTGGGAGGTGGCCTGGCTCTTTATCTAGTCTTGTGTTTGGCAATGTGTTTATTTGAGATAACCATCTTTTGCCAGTTACTTGCATTACAAAAAGAAAAGCCAAGGCTCAGGGCTTACGCGACGCTACCAACGTGGGTACTGCAGAATAACCATCCTGGAGTACCGCTCTGTTCATTTCACCCCCTGAAATTTAATCCCTCGCAACTGGTTCCTGATTTCATGCCAATTTTTCAGCCACAAAATGACCCCACTTTGCTTTCTCAATCCTGGTTCCCACCTCTGTACTCTACGTGCCCTGCGCTCCAACCAACCGAGCCATTCACTGCTCCTTTCACAGGCCCAGCACTCATCCAACTCCTTGACTTTGTCCATACTACTGCCACGATCTTATCACCAAGCACACAGTGTCTTTGCAGAGATGGTTAACAAATAAATAAGGAATGGATCTCCAGTGGCCTCCATGATATGCTACACCCCTCCAATTTTCTTCCTCCGATTTTTCTACCACAAACCCTCCTATCTAATCAAGCCACACTCCTAAATGCTCCACTGTCTTTGTTATCCCAGAGCTACACTTCGGGCTTTAGAATCTTAACATGTTAACAAACATTTATGCAGGATCTACTTTGAGGCAGGTACAGCATGGGGTGTACGTGAAACAAAGATGAATAAGCTATTTATGTTTCTGCCCTGAAAAAGCAAACACTTAGCTACAGAATGAGAGATGCAGGATGCTTGGGGATGGTGTTTTGGAGTGTTAGCCCGGAAAAATAAAACTTTCAGTTATTTTACTAGCAAAATGGGTTTATTAGGGAATAACAGAATTGCAATTCAGGACATGCAAGCTATGGCAAAACCATGGACAAGTCTAACAAAGAAGAGGAACATTATTTTGCACGGAAGAAGGAGGAAACTGGGAGAGATTATTCTGAACAAAAGTCCATTGGGGGAAAAAAGTCCAGCTGATGATGGTTTCTAAGGGCTGAGCTGCAGGGGTAGAAGATCTTGCAGGAGTATCTTGTAGGAGATACAATATACATCTTTCCCTTGCAGGGGCCTGTAATTAATGATTCTTTCCTACTGATGATTCTTCTGTTGTCTGTAATTGACGATTCTTCTGTTGTCTGTATTTGACAATTCTTCCTGTAATTGAAGTTGAGTGGTAAGGCTTCACCTCCTAACTTCCTCTTCTCTCCTCCTTTCTCCGTTTTAGCGAGGTCTCCCTTTATTAATATTCCAGAAGCAAATAATGCCCCAGTTTGTCTTAAAGGTTGAAAAACCGTGCCAGGTGAAGAGCGTGGGAAAGAGGAAAGGGCAGCATTCCAGGCAGCAGAAGCAAGCAGAGACCATTCAAACATTCCCAGCCACTTAGTGTGACTGGAACTAAGGTGGCAGGGGTTAAGTGGTGGGAAAAGAGGCCAGACTGTCAAGAGTTTATTAGGGATTTTCAAGAGGGATTTTCCCTTGTCAAGAGGGATTTTCCCTCCCGAAAGTAACAGGCTGTGTTTAATAGATTTTAGAAAGGGGAATAATCGGCTCTTTCTCTAGAAAGATCCGTCGGGTAGCATTATCAGAGATGGTTTGGAAGAGGGAGAAATGGCATCAGGGAAGTGAACTGTGAAACTGTTGAAGAGACTGGAGCAGGCAGCAGAAATACTCAGTGACCGAGGCTGAAAGCCTCTGTAAAGACCCATCCTACACAGACTTCTCTGCCTGCATTAGTTGTCAACGTCAACCTCCCACCCCACCTCCACCCAAATTCCTACAGCGCTTGTGAAATCTGTGGCCCAAATTTCTGCACTTAATTATATTTTCTTTTACTCCCTAGTTGTTTCCTGTACGTTACTCAAGTCTCTCTAGTTAATACAATAGGCGTTTACGGAATTGCAAGGCCTTGTAAATCGTCCGAGGTCCGACAATACACTCGGTCGCGCGGGGTAGTCAGGCCCAGCTCACAGCTAGCAGAACGGGGAGGGCTGATTAAATCGTCGCCCTTCTCCTGAGACCTAGCAGGAGATACCCCAAGAACGGCTCCACAGGGGCGCCTGGGTGGCTCAGCCGTTTAGCGTCTGCCTTCGGCTCAGGTCATGGTCCCAGGGTCCTGGGATCGAGCCCCGCATCGGGCTCCTTGCTCAGCAGGGAAGCCTGCTTCTCCCTCGCCCACTCCCCCTGCTTGTGTTCCCTCTCTCGCTGTCTCTCTCTGTCAAAAAATAAATAAAAATTAAAAAAAAAAAGGCTCCACAGCTATTAGGCCGTCTGCGTCCACCAGGGGGCGCGTCTCCCCAGGTTTCCTCATTTAGGGAAGCCCGAACGTTCAGTTCTCGAGAGCAAAAGAACCCTGACGTATTGCGGCCCTCTGCAGTTGCCGTAGCCGCAGACGGTACACAGGAAGTAGAATTCAAGAGTCGGGTGAAAAAACGCTAGGGACGCAGTAGGGGCAAGCCCGCTCCCGCGGTTACGTGCGCTTTCCGGGAGGCTGCAGTGTGAATATTTGGGGGCCTCCCTGGCCAGTTCCTTCTCCAGTAGAGGCATTTTGCCCTTAGCCGGCTCTCACCTCTTTATACAGAGTGTCCCCGGAACTATGGCCGAATACTCGTATGTGAAGCCCACCAAACTGGTGCTCAAGGGAACCAAGGCTAAGAGGTAAGGCCAAGGTTTGTGCTGGAGCCTGGCGCTTTTCTGACAGCACTGCGTCTTCGCCGCCCCTCCCGGGTAGAGTCTCAGGGAAGCCTTAGAGAGCTGCTCTTCAGGCTCCCGGCCTTGGGCCTGGCTGCGCCTCGCTGCCGGGCACCTGCAAGAGCTGGAGACGCGCCTGACTGTCGCGCCTTCAAAAGGGAGGAGACAGGAGAGCGACACCAGGAGCCCGGGAGCCGCAAGTTTGGGTCCCTTCGTAAGGCCCCCCTCCAGAGCCCCGCAGGGTGCGCCCGCCTTAGTCTGATGATGCCATGGGTCGTAACAGTAACTTCCTTTATTAGGGGTACTTATTTTCACCATTGTTTCCCTCCCCCGTAAAAAAAAAAAATCCTTAATTTTTTAATACAATATGCAGATGTGGGTTTTGGTAGGGATACGGGCTCAAATCTGGATTCCCACCAGTTACTTGTTCTGCAGTTTGTGGCAAGTTCGTTAATGTCCTCGAGCTTCCACTTAATCATTCATTGGGAAAGATTAATGGTACTAGAAAAAGTTTATGAGGATTAAATGAGATAACATGCACAGGAAGGAGAGCCAGACGCAAGGAGAAGGCTGTAGTGGCGATTTATGATTACTAGGTTTTTAGGAAACGGTATCTGCGCGCTCGTATCTCCGTCTCTCTTTTAACTGATAGATTTGCTCAGAGTTGATGATTCATACAGATGTTAAGCATTTCGGCCTGCCTCAGTGATAGCTTTCGGAACTTTTAGGTAAGATGGAAGAAAGCGGGGGCGCCTGGGTGGCTCAGTTGGTTAAGCGACTGCCTTCGGCTCAGGTCGTGATCCTGGAGTCCTGGATCGAGTCCCGCATCGGGCTCCCTGCTCGGCTGGGGGTCTGCTTCTCCCTCTGACCCTCCCCCCTCTCATGCTCTCTCTCTCATTCTCTCTCTCAAATAAATAAAGAAATAAATAAATAAAAATATTAAAAAAAAAAAAAGATGGAAGAAAGCGTTAAGGAGCAAGCTGAAGCCGCTGCCCTTGAGAGCTCTGCCTTCGGGTCCGAATCACAAAGACGTTATCCTGAATAAATCTGAAACTTGTCTGAATTTTTTATTACTGAAACATAATACGTATATCATAAAATTTACCCTGTAAAGTACAGTTTTGTGGGTTTTCGTGTGTTCACAAAGCTCACCACTATCAAGTTGCCAAACATGTTCATCATCTCAGAAGGAAACCCCATAATCATTGGCAGCCACTCTCCATTCCACTCTTCCCCTAGTCCCTGGCAACCACTAATATGCTTTCTGTCTATAGCAGTTTGCCTATTCTGAATGTTTCCTGTAAGTGGAGTCATACAGTATGTGGTCTTTTGTTTCTGGCTTCATCCATGTTGTAGCATGTATCGATACTCTTATTTTTATGGCTAAATAATATTTCATTGTATAGATATACCCCATTTTGTTTTTCCATTCATCAGCTGATGGACATTTGGGTTGTTTCCACTTTTTGGTTATTATGGATAATGCTGCTTTGAATATTCTAATAAAATTTTTGTGTGGATGTGTGTTTTCATTTCTCTTGGATATATGCCTAGGAGTAAATTGTTAGGTCATATGGTAACCCTGTGTTTAGCTTTTTGAAGAACCCCAAACTACTTTCTAAAATGGCTGTGCCATTTTACATTTTCACCAGCAACACATGAAGGTACATGTCATCTCTTAATCCTCACAGTAACCTTAAGAGCGTAGTTAAATGATTATCCTCATTTTACAGGTGAGAAACTGACAGAGATTAAGTAAATTTTCCAAAAGTCACAGATAGCAAGATTAAAAAAGCAGTCTGGCTCCAGAACCTGTTCTCTTAACTATAACACAATACATACAGGATCAGAAGTGACTTCTCAATATTAGAAGAGAGTATATCAGTGTAGAAAACTGTAAATCAATAATTCACAAATCTGTGTACAGCTTAAAAGATTCTTCTAAGATTGCATCTTGTGATACTTAACATCGAATCAATATTTATAAACTCATCTATATAAATTATCTCCTGCAGTAAGAAAAAAAAGAGCAAAGAGAAGAAGAGGAAAAGAGAAGAAGATGAAGAAACTCAACTTGATATTGTTGGTAAGATTTCTATACTTTGTTCTGAGAAAAGTTAACATTGGTTGAGCTGCCTTTAAAAATATTTTCCTAGTTAGGGATAAGTAGTTCAAAGAAAGTCAAAAGAACTTGTGGTCTATACATAGTTTTCTTAAAGTGTTCAATATTATTTAAAGTTATGGATTCTTTTTATTGTCTGGCACAGTAGATGTCACTGATGCCTTTTTTTCATCATCAGGACAAGGCACGGAGAGAAGAAATATAGCTCTCTGATTTAATAGATACTATCATTAGACTACTTAATATCCCAGAGATTCTGAACATAATTTTAAAGGCCTGATAGAGATAAATATTATTTAATTAAATATTTTTCACTAATTATTTTCTTTGAACATGTATGCATTTTTTAAAAGATTTTATTTATTTGAGAGAGCGGGAGAGAGCACTAGCAGGCGAAAGGGCAGAGGGAGAAGCAGACTCATACAGGGCTCGATCCCAGGACCCTTGGATCATGACCTGAGCCACCCAGACACCCCTGACCATGTATGCATTTTAGTTGTACAAGCCAGTGATATGTATTGGTCTAAAGGAACAGTAAAAATAATTCACAGTAAAAATGATCATTTTGTATACTATGAAATGAATGAAAACCTTTTTTTTTTTTTTTTTAAAGATTTTATTTATTTGACAGAGTGATATAGCGAGATAGGGAACACAAGCAGGGGGAGTGGGAGAGGGAGAAGCAGGCTCCCCGCTGAGCAGGGAGCCTGATGCGGGGCTCAATCCCAAGACTCTGGGATCACGACCTGAGCCGAAGGCAGACGCTTAACTGACTGAGCCACCCAGGTACCCCAAAATGAATGAAAATCTTAATGAAACGGAATAGAGCATTAAGATAGCCTGTAAATGGTACCAGAGATAAACTGACCCAAACACATTTAACCAGCCTGCTTTCTGATCCTTTCCACATCTATACTTTAAAGCAATTTTTTTCTCTTTTAAAACTTGGCCAGTTGCATTTTGAAATTTCATAAATTTTGGCTCCTTTACATTTTATATGAAATGATATAAAGAATATTCTAGAAAATTTCACTTTTTTTTTTAAATAGCAAATCAACAATTCTAAATATTTTGGATAGATAGGTAGAGATGGAAAATCTGTGTCAAAGAATAGGTGGATATTTAACTGTATAAGTAACCACCAAGAATTTTCTAAAGCGGTTGCACCATTTTATACTCCCACCAGGAAGTAATACAGTTCTGTTATCAGTCTTCCCTCCCACTCTGTGGTTTGTTTTTTAATTTGCTTAAATGGTATTTTTCTGAAAGCAAAAGTTAGAATTTTTTTTCAATTATAATAAAATTCACATAGTATTAGTTTTAGGTGTACAGCAGAACGATTTGATATATGTATATAGAAGGTTTTAGTTTTTATAAAACCCTATTTATTACTTTTATTCTGTTAAGGCTGCCTTTTATCTTCAGTCTAAGAAATTATTGCTTAACCCCAAGGTCATAAAGAAATTTTTCCACATTTTCTTTAAGAGGCTTCAGTTTTAGTATTTACATTAGACCTATGGTTGATCTGAAATTAATTTTTGGTCTGGTGTGAATTAGGGGTCAAGGTTCTTTTTTAATTTTTTCATATTGATATCCACTTGTTCCAGCACCACTGTTGAATAGACTTTCCTTTCTCCATTAAACTGCCTTGATATCTTTGTCAAAAATCAATTGACTTTATATGGGTTGGTATAATTTTGGACTCGGTTCCATTGATTTGTCTGTTGTTCTGCTGATATATTTGTCTTGATTACTGTCACTTCATAATGTTTTGAAATCAGGTGAGGTCTTCAAGGTTCATCCATGTTGTAGCATGTGTCAGAATTTCCTTCATTTTAAGACTGAATAATAATCTATTGTGTGTATATACTGCATTTTGTTTATCCATTCATCTTTCAAAGAACACATGGGTTACTTCCACTTTTTGCCTATTGTGAATGTTTTGCTAGGAATATGGGTGTACAGATATCTCTTCAAGACTTTGCTCTCAATTCTTTTGGGCATATACCTGGAAGTGGAATTGCTGGATCATATGGTAATTCCATTTTTAATTTTATGAGAACTGTTTTGCATAGTTGCTGTACCATTTTACATTCCCACGAAGAGTGCACAAGGGTTTTGATTTCTGCATATCCTCACCAAAATTTGTTATTTCTGGTTCTGTGATAGTAGCCATCCTAGTGGGTATGAAATGGTATCTCATAATGGTTTCAGTTTGCATTTCCTCAATGAATTGCAATATTGAGCAATTTTCATGTGCTCATTGGCCATTTGTGTATCTTCTTTGGAGAAATATCTATTCAAGTCCTTTGCCCATTTTGCGAAATGGGTTGTTTTGTTGTTGTTGTTGTTGAGTTTTAAGAGTTCTTTATATATTCTGGATCTTAATCCCTTATCAGATATGTGATACACAAATATTTCCTGCCATTCTTTGTGTTGTCTTTTTACTCTCTTTATAATGTCCTGTGATGCACAAAAGTTTTTTTGTTTGTTTTGGTTTTTTTTTTAGAGAGGGAGACAGAGGCTGGGGAGGGGCAAAGGGAGAGAGGATCTTCAACAGGCTCCACGGCCTACCATGGAGCCTGACTGAGGGCTGCATCTCACAACCCTGAGATCATTACCTGAGCTGAAATCAAGAGTAAGATGTATAACCGACTGAACCCCAGGTGGCCCAAAAGTTTTTCATTTTGATGAGTCCAATTTGTTTGATTTTTCTTTTGTTGTTTGTGCCTTTGGTGTCATATCCAAGAAATGATTGCCAAATACAATATTGTGAGGTTTCTACCATATGTTTTCTTCTAAGTTTTATAGTTTTAGCTCTTAAAATCTAGGTGTTTGATCCATTTTGAGTTAATTTGTATATATGAAATTAGGTAAAAGTCCAACTTCATGTAAGTGAAAATTTTACTAATTTTTTATTGGGTATAAAAAGCCTTCTTTTTTTTTTTTAAGATTTTATTTATTTATTTGACAGAGAGAGACACAGTGAGAGAGGGAACACAAGCAGGGGGAGTGGGAGAGGGAGAAGCAGGCTTTCCGCAGAGCAGGGAGCCCGATGCAGGGCTCGATCCCAGGACCCTGGGATCATGACCTGAGCCGAAGGCAGACGCTTAATGACTGAGCCACCCAGGCGCGCCAAAAGCCTTCCTTATTTAGATGAATAGGAAATCTTTATGCAGTGTGATAGACTCAATTTTTAAAAACTTTGTTTTATGGAAATTTTCAAACTAATTCATCAGTAGAGAGGAGAATATAATGAATTTCCCATGTGCCCATACCCCAGCATTAGTAATGATCGTTACTTTGCCAGTCTTGTTTCACTTACATACTTTCTTACTCTGAGATAATATCCTATGCACAATTTTTTCTGGAGAATTTTAAGATTTATTTTATTTTAGAGAGAGATTGCGTGGGCAAGAGAAGGGGTGGAGGGAGAGGGAGAAGCAGATCCCCGCTGAGCAGGGAGCCTGACGTGGGGCTACATCCCAGGACCCTGGGATCATGACCTGAGCTGAAGGCAGACGCTTAACTTACTGAGCCACCCAGGTGCCCTGCTCGCTCTTTTAATACATAAGAGTATATCATTATCAGACCTAACAAAATTAACAAGAATTCCTTAATGTCATCTAATATCTTATTAATGACTGATACATTTCTCCTTTAGTTAACATACAATTTAGTTTCATAATCAACGATGAAAATCTGAAAGTTTTTCCTCTAAGATCAGGAATAAGACAAGGATACCTACTCTTGCTGCTTTTATTCAACATAGTATTGGCAGCCCTAGCCAAAGCACTTAGGCAAATACAGAAAGAAAAAAAGAAAGAAAGAAAGAAAAGGCATCCAAATCAGGAAGAAATGAAACTGTCACTGTTGGCAGATGACATGATTTTATATATAGAAAACCCTAAAGACTCCACCAAAAAAACTGTTAGAATAAATGAATTCAGTAAAGTTTCAGGATATAAAATCAACATACAGAAATCTGTTCTGTTTCTATATGTTAATATTGAAGTATCAAAAAGAGAAATTAAGAAAAATAATCCCATTTACAGTTGTACCAAAGAGAATAAAATACCTAGGATTAAATTTAACCAAGGATGTGAAAGACCTGTACATTGAAAAGTATGACACTGATAAAAGAATTTGAAGAAGACACATATAAATGGGAAGATATTCCATGTTCATGGATCAGAAGAATTAAATTGTTAAAATACGCATACTACCTCGAAGCAATCTACAGATTCAGTGCAGTTTCTATCAAAATTCCAGTGGCATTTTTCACAAATAACAAACAGTCCTAAAATTTGTAAGGAACCACAAAAAAGCCCAGATAGCTAGCAGTCTTAAGAAAGAAGAACTAGGCTGGAGGTACCACACTTCCTGATTTCAAACGATATTACAAAGATAGACTAATCAAAAGTTTGGTAGTAGCATAAAAACAATACAAAGATCAATAGAACAAAAAGCCCAGCAATAAACTGATGCAGTAAACATAGTTTGCAGTTTAAACATAGAATGTGCATCTATCTATTCAAATTAATGTTTTCATTTTCTTTGGGTAAATACCCAGTAGTGGAATTACTGGATCTTGTGGTAATTCTGTGCTTAATTTTGTGAGAAAACGCCATACTGTTTTCCACAGTGTCTGCACCAATTTGCATTCCTACCAGCAGGGCACAAGGATTCCTTTTTCTCCACATCTTCTGCAACATTTGTTATTTCTTGTCTTTTTTTTTTATTTTAGCCATTCTAACAGGTGTAAGGAAATATCTCATTGTGGTTTTAATTTGCATTTCCCTGAGGATTAATAATGTTAAACATTTTCTGTGTCTGTTGGCCATCTGTATGTCTTATGTGGAAAAATTTCTATTCAGTTCCTCGATCCATTTTTTAATTGGATTTTTTGGGGGTTTTTTTGGTGTTGAGTTGTGTAAGTTCTTTATATAGTTTGGATATTAACCCCTTATTGGATATATCATTTGCAACCAGCTTCTTCCATTCAGTAGGTTGTCTTTTTGTTTTGTTGATGGTTTCCTTCACTGAACAAAAGCTTTTTACTTAGGTATAGTCTCAAATAGTTTAATTTTGCTTTTGTTTCCTTTGCCAGAGGAGACATATCTAAGAAAAATGTTTCTTCGGCTGATGTCAAAGAATCAGGAGGGATACTGCCTATGTTTTCTTGTAGAAATCTTATGGGTTCAGTTCTCACATTTAGGTCTTTAATCTATTTTGAGTTTATTTTTGTATATGGTATAAGAAAGTGGTCCATTTTTCCCAGCACCATTTGTTGAAGATTGTCTTTTCCTCATTTTATATTCTTGCCTTCTTTGTCATAAATTAATTTACCATAAAAGTGTGGGTTTATTTCTAGACACTCTATTCTGTTCCATTGATCTGTATGTCTGTATTTATGCCAGTACCATTATGTTTTTATTACTACAGCTTTGTAGTATATCTTGAAATCTGGGATTGTGATACCTCCAGCTTTCTTCTTTTTCAAGATTGCTTTGGCTATTTGGGATCTTTTGTGGTTCCATACAAATTTTAGGGTTATTCTAGTTCTGTGAAAAATTATTGATATTTTGATAGAGCTTGTATTGAATGTGCATCATGAGTAGGCGGATAGGTGAATTGGGTGAAGGGGAATTAAGAGTACACTTACCTTGATGAGCACTGAGAAATGTATAGAATTCCTGAGTCATTATATTGTATATATGAAACTAATATAACACTGTATGTTAATTATATTTGAATTAAATGAATAAAAGAAACCCATTTCTGTTCATGTAAATAGAGTACATAGTTTCTGCTCATTTTGTTTCTAATTTAAATTATGGTTAAGAATACTGTGCTAGACCATAAAAAAGAATGAAATCTTGCCATTTGCAATGTGATGGAGCTAGAGAGCATTATGCTAAGTGAAATAAGTTAGAGAAAAACAAATACCATATGATTTTACTCATGTGGAATTCAGGAAACAAAACAGATGGACATAGGGAAAAAGAGAGAGACACACCAGAAAACAGACTCTTAACTATAGAGAACAAACAGGGTTGCTGGATGGGAGGTGGGCAGGGAGATGGGTTAAAAGGGTGAAAGGTATTGAGGACGGCACTTGTGATGAGCAGAGTGTTGTATGTAAGTAATGAATCACTAAATTCTATACCTGAAACTAGTATTACACTGTATGTTAACTAACTGGAATTTAAATAAAAACTTGAAAAGGAAAAAAAAAGAATACTGTGCTAGAAAGTCTTTCTGAAGGGATTCGTAAGAAACAGTATAATAGTCATTGCCTCTGGTAAGCAGTCATGGATGGCTGGGGAGAGAATGAAAGAGACTGCTCTCCATCATTTTGTGCCTTCACATCCACTGCTATTTTATATTTTGAAAAGAATGTAATCTTGATTGTGGGTGGTGGTCACCTACATCTATACACATACATACAAACATATAAATGAGTTTATGTAAAACTGATGAAATCTAAATAAGGCTCATAGTTTGTATAAAGGGTAGTTTCCTGATTTTGACATTGTACTATAATTATGTAAGATGTTACCACTGGGAGAGGTGAGTAAAGGATATAGGCGATCTTTCTGTATTATTTCTTATAACTGCAAAATAAAAAGTTTTAAAAAATAAGTTATAACAACAAGAACAACAAATAAGAACCTTGTGTCAAATCTAAAATAAAAATTTTAAATATTGATTTTATTTTTCAGGAATCTGGTGGACAGTAACAAACTTTGGTGAAATATCAGGAACCATAGCAATTGAAATGGATAAAGGAACCTACATACATGCACTTGACAATGGACTTTTTACACTGGGAGCTCCACATAAAGAAGGTCTGTGTCTAGTAGAAGCAATGGAAGGGAAAAGCCCATTTAAAGTATATATTTTATGACATTCATTCACTTAGGCCAAATTCTAACTAATCTCAAGTATATGCCAAAGGAATAAATCCATTGCATTTGGCTCTTCCTCTTTTTTCCTTCCTTAATGTTTACCAGTTATTGGCAAATCCCTCTTTCCAATGTAAGCATGTGAAAACATTCTTTATAGTTCCAGAAGAGTATCAATTGAAATCAAAAGCAACATGAATAATTGAAATTGAAAGGGAATCCTAGTTGAGTCAGAGATTTGATTCCTTTATTCTTTAGACCTATTGCCAAAACTAACCTGGAGCATTATTAACAATTTGAGGTTTTGTTATTCCTTCTAGCCCATCAGAATAAGTACTAATGAGATATGAAGCAATCAGAAAATAAAAAGCAGTATCTTTTAGTATGACTGTCCATCCCTTGAATAAGTTAAAGCATTTAGTTTTTTAAGTATTAAATGCTTATTTGTCTATCTACTGAGTGCATTTTAAAACACAAAAAGATGGGGCGCCTGGGTGGCTCAGTCGTTAAGTGTCTGCCTTCGGCTCAGGTCATGATCCTGGAGTCCCAGGATCGAGTCCCGCATCGGGCTCCCTGCTTGGCAGGGAGTCTGCTTCTCCCTCTGACCCTCCTCGCTCTCATGCTCTCTCTCTTTCTCTCTCTCAAATAAATAAATAAAATCTTTAAAAAAAAAAAACAAAAAGAAAGTATCTTATAAGTGAGTAAGCATCATGCTGACTTACCTATTAAGTATGTAAAACTAACACTGTAGTTATAAGAAGATAAAGTAGATCTTGATGTTCTAATCTGAATAATTATGATTATATCAAAATATCACAATATTCTTACATTTAATTTTAAAAGAAAACTTCAATTTTATTTTATGTTAATCACCATACATTACATTGTTAGTTTTTGTTTGTTTGTTTGTTTTTTTAAGATTATTTATTTATTTATTTATAGGACAGAGAAAGACACAGCGAGAGAGGGAACACAAGCAGGGGGAGTGAGAGAGGGAGAAGCAGGTTTCCCGCCAAGCAGGGATACATCGTTAGTTTTTAATGTAGTGTTCCATGATTCATTGTTTGCGTATAACACCCAGTGCTCCATTAATACGTGCCCTCCTTAATACCCATCACCAGGCTAACCCATCCCCCCTCCCCCCTCCCCTCGAGAACCCTCAATGAGATACCACCTCACACCAGTCAGAATGGCTAAAATTAACAAGTCAGGAAATGACATGTTGGCAAGGAGGCGGAGAAAAGGGAACCCTCCTACACTGCTGGTGGGAATGCAAGCTGGTGCAGCCACTCTGGAAAACAGTATGGAGGTTCCTCAAAAAGTTGAAGATAGAGCTACCCAGCAATTGCACTAAAAGAAAACTTTTTTTAAAGCTGAAGAATATCTTTACGTGTATATTTGTAACAAATGTCAAATTTATTTCAAAATGTTTTTTCTCCTATAGTTGATGAGGGCCCTAGTCCTCCAGAGCAGTTTACAGCTGTCAAATTGTCTGATTCCAGGTAAGTAAGTTGAACTATAATTAATCACCTTTTATTTTTTTAATTTAATTTTATTCACTGGAGCCCCTGAGTGGCTCAGTCGTCAAGCGTCTGCCTTCGGCTCAGGTCATGGTCCCAGGGTCCTGGGATCGAGGCCCGCATTAGGCTCCCTGCTCCACGGGAAGCCTGCTTCTCCCTCTCCCACTCCCCCTGCTTGTGTTCCCTCTCTCACTGCATCTCTCTCTGTCAAATAAATAAATAAAATCTTTAAAAAAAAAAAATTTAAACTTATTCACTGAAAAATTTATATAGGTAATTAATTAAGCTAACTTAATTCCACAGACCAATTTTGATGTAAAAAGCAAAACAATCTTTTTGAAAGTATATTTTGTGACATTTTAAAAATATAACATATATACTATATTTAGGTATTATTAAATTTCATTTGTAGCCACTGTGTCTTTGAAAGAGAATTAAAGCTCCTTGGGGCGCCTGGGTGGCTCAGTTGTTAAGCGTCTGCCTTCGGCTCAGGTCATGGTCCCGGGGTCCTGGGATCGAGCCCCGCATCGGGCTCTCTGCTCGGCTGGGAGCCTGCTTCTCCCTCTCCCACTCCCCCTGCTTGTGTTCCCTCTCTAGCTGTGTCTCTCTCTCTTTCTGTCAAATAAATTAAAAAAAAAAATCTTAAAAAAGAGAATTAAAGCTCCAAATAAAAACATACACTATGATTCCTAGCAATATATAATACTAGGCTAGGAAAAAATGAATATTAATAATGTCACAGACCAAATAAGAAGGAAGATCATGTAAAGAAAACAGACATAAAACAAAACCTGGTCTGATGTTGCTGTGATATGTTAACTCGTCAGAAGTCAAGATATAAACAAGATATCTTGATGAAGTCCTAAAAGTTCATTTTTGCTTTTGTTTCACTAGCTTTTGGAGATGTATCTTGAAAGAAGTTGCTGTGGCCAGTGTCAAAGAGGTTATTGCCTATGTTCTCTAGGATTTTGATGGATTCCTGTCTCACATTGAGGTCTTTCATCCACTTTGAGTTTATCTTTGTGTATGGTGTTAGAGAATGGTCGAGTTTCGTTCTTCTGCATATGGCTGTCCAATTTTCCTAGCACCATTTATTGAAGAGACTTTTTTCCATTGCATATTTTTTCCTGCTTTGTCGAAGATTATTTGACCATAGAGTTGAGGGTCCATATCTGGGTTCTCTATTCTGTTCCATTGGTCTGTATGTCTGTTTTTGTGCCAGTACCATGCTGTCTTGGTGATCACTGCTTTGTAATATAGCTTGAAATTGGGCAACGTGATGCCACCAACTTTGTTTTTCTTTTTCAACATTTCCTGGGCGATTCCGGGTCTTTTCTGATTCCATACAAATTTTAGGATTGTTTGTTCCAGCACTTCGAAAAATGTCATTGGAATTTTGATCGGGATTGCATTGAAGGTATGGATTGCTCTGGGTAGCATAGACATTTTAACAATGTTTATTCTTCCGATCCATGAGCAGTGAATATCATCCTCAGTGGGGAAAAGCTGAGAGCCTTTCCCTTAAGATCAGGAACACGTCAAGGATGCCCACTCTCACCACTATTGTTCAACATAGTACTAGAAGTCCTAGCAACAGCAATCAGACAACAAAAAGAAATAAAAGGTATTCAAATTGGCAAAGAAGTCAAACTCTCTCTTTTCACAGATGACATAATACTTTATGTGGAAAACCCAAGAGACTCCACCCCCAAATTACTAGAACACATACAGCAATTCAGTAATGTGGCAGGATACAAAATCAACGCACAGAAATCAGTTGCTTTTTATACGCTAACAATGCAACTGTAGAAAGAAAAATTAGAGAAACAATTCCATTTACAATAGCACCAAAACCATAAGATACCTCGGAATAAACCTAACCAAAGAGGTAAAGGATCTACACTCTAGGAACTACAGAACCCTCATGAAAAAAATTGAAGACGACACACTAAGATGGAAGAGATAAACAAGACAGAAGAAAGGAATATTATTAAAATTATTAAAATCAATAGAGAATGTTACATAGCCATGAAGACCAAAAGAATATTTTATTCACTATTTTTACAATCATTTTATAAGCTGGCCTTTTTTATTCTCACAGTGCAAAAGTACAGAATGATACTTTGGGTTGTGCACACAGAAATTGAATTTCAGTATGCTGATATTGGCTGCATCAACATGATAATGATTTATATTATACTATCATTAACCTATAAATTAATATAAAATCAGTCCCTTGGCACAAGGGATTGGTAAGCTAAGTTAAGAAATCATATTTTTTTCTTTAAAAAAATCACATTAAGATTAAGATTATCATTCCTATGCTTTATTTGAGTGGCCAATAAGTATAGTGAAAGACTTATTTTTACAAGATTTATTTATTTACTTTGGAGAGCGGGAGTGAGCACTGGGGAGGGAGCAAGGGAGAGGGAGAAGCAGACTCCTTGCTGAGCGAGGAGCACAGAGCCTGACTGTGGAGCTTGTGGGGCTCCATCCCAGGATCACAAGATCATAACTTGAGTTGAAGTCAGACACTTAACCGACTGAGCCACCCAGGCGCCCCGAGAGACTTTTAAAGAATAAAAGCAGCAGAAGAAAAATCAATAAATGCAAACTTCTTTACAGTTGAAAACAAAAAATATAAGCAAATGAGGAAAGTATTTGCAACAACGTTAACAGGCAGTGAATTTTTATTCTTTGTATGTACGGGATTCATAACACTAAGGAAAGCAGTAAGATACCAATAGAAAAATGGACAAAAAGATAACTTAAAAACTAAAAAGGAAGGGAAGTACAAATGTCACTTACAATGGTAAAAATCAATTAGATACTATTTTTCCTGTATCTGATATTCTAATTTTTTCTAAAAAAGGCATAATGTTAATAGATCTATGGTGAAATGATACTCTCCTGATTTGAGGTGAGAATGTTAAGTTGATACAGATTTTTTCTGGAAAGCAATTTGATAGAATGTAATAGGAGCCTTATAACTACAATATAAAATTACATATATAGAACTACACTGTCCGATATGGTAGTCACTAACCACATGTGGCTTTTGAAAATTTGGACTATGGCTAGCCTGGATTTCTATACACACACAAACATTATTTTTATGTTCCATATTCAATTTTCTTTCTCTCAGTTTTTAACATTTCCTTTTTGTTAATCTAAAGAATTGCCCTGAAATCTGGTTATGGAAAATACCTTGGTATTAATTCAGATGGACTTGTTGTGGGGCGTTCAGATGCAATTGGACCAAGAGAACAATGGGAACCAGTCTTTCAAGATGTAAGTGCTATTATTGTTCATAAAAGCTTCTTGTCAATGTAAGATACAGTCTTTAACAGTCAATGAGAATATATATTCCAAAAAAAAAACCCCAAAATACAGAGTGCAGTAATATAACCCATTAAATTGAAGAAAACCAATACAAACTCGTAACTAAAAAGGTCTTGAAAAACAGTGCAACACAGCAAAAGAAATAATCAACAAAGTGAAAAGACAACCTACAGGATGAGAAAAAATATTTGCAAACCATATTTCTGATAAAGGGTTAATATCCAAATATATAAAGAGCTGATACAACTCAATAGCAAAGAAACAAATAACCCAATTGAAAAATGGGCAAAAGACCTGACTAGACGTTTTTTTCCAGAGAAGATATACGAAAGGCCAACAGGTACATGAGAAGATGCTCAACATCACTAGTCATTAGGGAAATGCAAATCAAAAGCACAATAAGGTATCACTACCTGCCTGTTAGAATGGCCATCTTCAAAAAGAGATAAATGGTGGGAGGATGTGCAGAAAAGGGACCCTTCATGCACTGCTGGTGGAAATGCAAACTGATGCAGCCACTGTGGAAAACAACAGTATGGAGGTTCCTCAAAAAAATTAAAAACAGAATTATTATAAGATCCAACAATCCCACTTGTGAGAATATATCCAAAGGACACCAAAAAACTAACTTGAAAAGATATCTGCACCCCCATGTTCATAGTGGTATTACTTATAAGAGCCAAGATATGGAAACAACCTAAATGTCCATTGATAGATAAATGGATAAAGAAGTTGTGGTATACACATATCCAATGGAATATTATTCAGCCATAAAAGATGAGTAAACCTTGCCATTTGTAACAACATGGATGGACCTTGCTAAGTGAAGTAAGTCAGAGAAAGACAACTGTATGATCTCATTTATATATGGAATCTTAAAAACAAACAAACAAATAAAACTCAGAAAAAGACATCAGACTTGTGGTTGGTTACCAGAGTGCTAGGTTTTGGGATTAGGAATTAGAGGAAGAAGGTGGTCAAAAGGTACAAACTTCCAACTACAAGATAAATAAGTGCCAGGGGTATAATGTATAGCATGATTACTATAGTTACGCTGCTGTATGATATATAGGAAAGTTGTTAAGAGAGTAAACCGAGTTCTCATCATAAGGAAAAATATTGTTTTATTTTTATGCTTTCTTTTTATTGTTAACTGCATGAGATGATGGATACTAACTAAAACTTATTAAGATAATCATTTCACAATAAGTGTTAAGCCAAACTATTATGCTGTACACCTTAAACTTATGTGGTGATTGTCAGTTATATCTCAGTAAAGCTGCGGGAGGAAATAGTGCAGCAAAAATAGCAGTAGTACCCTCTGCCCACCATAATTTCTGTCCACAT
The DNA here is from genome assembly GCF_011800145.1 of Mirounga leonina. Classification (NCBI taxonomy): domain Eukaryota; kingdom Metazoa; phylum Chordata; class Mammalia; order Carnivora; family Phocidae; genus Mirounga; species Mirounga leonina. The sequence continues at coordinate 21,127,311 of NW_023270320.1, read as the reverse complement.
AAAAACATCCCTCTGACATTGATTCTTAACGTTCTGAACAGTAAATTCAAAAGCACCAAAAGCTAGCTCTTGTATATTTTTGTATTTTCTAATTATGAAGAAATTTTTACTTAAAATGCTATTATTTGAATAAATTACTATGCATTATATAATTTTTTATTGTCTTAAAAGCTAATTATTTTTCAAACAGAACTAAATCAGTTATAGCCTCAATATTTCTTTAAGGCCAAAGGAAACAATTCTATTTCATCTAGTTAGAATTCAGTCCTACTAATAGAATATACTAAAAATAGTTATGAGGTTATTTTTGAGTAGTAAGATTATACGTGATTTTGGTTTTCTTTTCTGTATGTTTTTTATCTTCTATGTTTTCTCCAAATTCTTTTTACTGATTACTTTTACAGTTGGGGCCAAGGGGCAAAATTAATTTCATTCTCAAGACTTAAGAATTCTTTTGCAGTAGTCTTGTAACTTTTATATTATTTTGTTTGATATAGGGAAAAATGGCTTTATTGGCTTCAAATAGCTGCTTTATTAGATGCAATGAAGCAGGTGATATAGAAGCAAAAAGTAAAACAGCAGGAGAAGAAGAAATGATAAAGGTAATCATGACATTTTTCTTTTAATTTTTTTCTTTTTCATTTTTCTATAGACTAATACATGTCACATATATGATGTGACTATATCTCTTAAAAATGTTGAATAATCATTTACTATCACTTTAAAGATGTAATGCATAGTGTTTTATATTATGCTCCAAATAAGCTTTATTATAAAAAGCTTAATTATAAATCCTATAATTGACAGCTTGTTTGTACCATGTGGTAGCAAAATTATTATATCTTACCTCCATGTATTAGTATCTTTTTCTGAGTAGTTCCACATGCTTTTTAGGACTCTGTTTCCTTTTTTTTTCTTGCTTGCTTTTTAAAATTTAATTTTTTAAATAGATATGTTCACATGGTTCAAAATTTTAAAAATACAAGCATATAAATTCATGACTCCCATCCTTCTGTAGCCTACCAGAGTTTCTTAATAAAAATATGTTTATAATTTTCTACTTTTTTACAATAAAGTTAGCCTCCTGCGTGTCCTCCTTTAGACCTTGATTTTTTTTTTTCCTTAATATTTTTATCTTGGAGATTGTCCCTTATCACTCTGTAGAAAATTTTCTCTTTTTTAACAGCTACATAATACTCCATTTTAGGGATAAGCCATAATTTATTTAATCAGTTCCTCATAAATGCAAATTTAGGTGACTTCCCGTCTTTTGCCCTTAAAAACAGTGCTGTAACACATAACTTTGAATATGCATCATTCTGTAGGTGTGCTGGTATATCCGAGGATAAATTCCCAAAAATAGAATTACAAGGTGTATGATAAACGTTAGTCATAACATTTTTCAATTACATTAAAAAAAAAAAAAACCCACAAACCGAAACAGAAGCCAGTAGCTACAGGCACTCTGCTGAATATGATACAAGCACTGTCTTCTTGAATCTTCATAAAGTTCCTGTGAAATATCTATTATCTTCACTTTACCGATGAGGAGAGAGCCTCTGAGCCTCCTTACATCCTCACCTGTTGTGATCAGTCATGAACTCACACAGCTAGGTATGATAGAGACAGGATGTATACCCAGGCCCAACTGACTGGAAACCACCATACTGCCTCTCAGGAAACAGGTCATTAGAAAAACGCTGGTGGATTTCTCACTTACCTAAAAGTATGGTTTTTGAAGACAATGCAAATAAAGTGCAGTACTTTGCCCTTTCGTGGGAAAAATACAAAACAAAAACACTGCTGTATTTAATGACAACTGTTTTTATATGAAGTGTCTGTTACATTTCCCTGGGTCTGTTTGGTTAGTCAGGTACCTGGAAGCTCTGAGCAGTGAATGCAGAACTCCTTCCATCTTGCATTTTACTTCATAGGCTCTGCTAGTCTGTGTCAGCTGTCCACCTTTATACCCTATCAGGACACATTCCGTCCTGTCAAAAGCAGTACTGTTGCAGGCCCTGGCCAGTAATCTTCCCAGGTCTGCTAGGACCCCCTCAACCAAACCTGCCACACAGGTAGCATTGGCACATGCCTTCCTGGTCACCAATTTCTAAGCAGCCTTGGAATTGGACTCTGAGCCACACAGATCACTGTGGAGATGTAAATCCTGTCCTCTGGGTTGCAAACTGCCAGTTCTTGGGACCTGAATCTGTCCCCTTCTTGCCCCACTCAGTGGATCCTAATTACTATATCAATTTATGGCATTGTGATAGTAAGTATCTGTCACAATTTATGAGGATATAAGGAAGATTTAGAAGGAGTGGATTCCAATTAAGTAAATAAGTGAGCTGTATCATGTTAAAAGTTTTAATGGATTTGGGAATAGCTGTGCAAATTAAAATAGCTACTATCTTAAACTTCCAGTGTTACAAAATAAACGCTATCTATAGGGATAATTTGAATATTTACTTTGAGGCCAAAATTAATTAAATTATTGCCTAATTGCTCAGCAGGATCTGATCTATAAAATGTTTTTCAAATAATTTTGTCTTTTGTGTCTGATGCAAAGGCTCTAGAGAAACATAATAGCAATTTGTATAAATTATGCATATATAAATAAAAACATATCTAGAGGGGCGCCTCGTTGTCTCAGTCAGTTAAGCGTCTGCCTTCTGCACAGGGTCATGATCCCAGGGTCCTGGGATCGAGCCCCATGTCTGGCTCCCTGCTCAACGGGGAGCCTGCTTCTCCCTCTCCTCTGCCCCTCCCTCCCCTCCCCTCGTGGCTCTCTCTCAAATAAAATCTTAAAAAAAAAAAAAATATCTAGAACCTCTTTCTGAATCTGATTGCTAAGTTGATTGTTTTCTTCATTTGCATAAGAAATTACCTAGAGGGTTCTTAGCAAATAAGTAAAGTGGGGAAGGGGAAGATATATGTATAACCTATTGGGTTTTCATCTCCATTGTCCAGATTAGATCCTGTGCTGAAAGAGAAACTAAGAAAAAAGATGATATTCCAGAAGAAGACAAAGGAAATGTTAAACAGTGTGAAATCAATTATGTGTACGTATTCTTTCCCTTTTAGACCTTACATATTTGGCAATGAAGTACTTCTCAAGACACATAAAATAAAATACCCAAAGGACGAGAGGCAGCATAAAATGGACTCTAGGACAAAGAACTAAGCTGAATGCTTTTCTTTTCTCAGAGCTTCAGTTTTCCTAATTATCCTGCTAGCTTTCAAAGCTAAAGTCACTTGGATTAGTCTTTTCTCCGTATTCATTAATAGAATGACTATAGCTTATTGGTACATAATGCCAACCAAATGTTGTTCCATAGCCAGGATTCAGGACTCCAGCCAACACGCCTTCGTGGCAGTGGGGCTTCGTAGTCCTGCCCTTTGTAGTCCTCTTCATGGAGGAGGACTGAGGTCATCTTCGCAGTTGAAAAGTTGTATGTTTCAAAAGAAAGACAATTAGTTTTTTTTAAATAAATGAAAAACTTTTAAAATATTGTAAGTTCATGAGTAAACATGTATAATCAAAGTTTGAGATGATTTTCAAGAAAGACATTTTCTTAACAGAAAGAAATTTCAGAGCTTCCAAGACCATAAACTTAAAATAAGTAAAGAAGACAGTAAAATTCTCAAAAAGGCCCGGAAAGATGGATTTTTGCATGAAACACTTCTGGACAGGTAGGTATATTTTTACTTATTTCCAACTGTTTTCGTATCCAATAGAAATGGCATATATATAACCAGTGTTCTTTTTCAATTATTACAGTTCTTAAATTTTTGTCTTGTAATTTGTGAACATAGTAATGTTACCTAAAAAGGACATAAGTCTGGGAAAAGATCACCCAGGAAACAATATCTAAAAATAGATTCCAAAAACTTACAAATTTTTTTATAAGACATTCAGGTTTGACTGAAACCCCTTCATAAATTTAACATCATCTTTCTATAATTATTAGAACAGGGCTAGAAGGAAGTAGTTTAATTTCAAAATACAGTGGGTTCTAGTAGAATAGCAGGTTCCTAAAATGAGATAAAAACAGATCAGTTTAAAAATTACTAAGTATAAAATGAAATAAAATTGAAACACTTTTATTAAGTTGAATCTAGAAGTGTGCAGGATTTTATCATAGCACATTATTAATATTTATCTAAAACTGTTCTTATTTAGGCAAGTAATGTGCTAGATGTATAACATAAAAAAGTAGGTAGAGAGGATTAGCTGTAAGTTTATAACCATAAATCAAGTAAGTGCCAGATTGAAAGAGAATTTGGTAATCTGCCACTCCTTCAAAGTCCTGTGTTACAACATTAGTCTTAAAACATTTCTTCACACTACTTGATAAAGATAATGCTTCATCATGTATATCCTGTTAACTAGTTGATCGAGTTGTTACCAGAAGTTAGTAAATGATTTAAGAATTTTTCCTGCTGAACAAAGCATGTATTTAGTTTTAAAAAATTAAGAATAGGATGTAAAGAAAAAAAAAAAAAAGATATATGGATGCAAAAGAAATAAGGCTTAGGTCTTGTTAACTTTTATCACTCATGAAAATAGAACATTGCCACCCTGTTAAATAGAAGTTCAGGGCATGCTTAAATTCAGAGGCAATTAAAATTGCTATTGTGGATTAAAAAAGCTCTTAGGCAACATTTCTTAAAGATTATGAAAGACTTTGATAAGAATAGAATGCATTTAATAGGAAACAACATTGAAAAGTTAAACTTTAGTTAAACTATTTTAATATAGGTAGTATGGCAATATAGTAATCAAAATGGAGAACACAATTTCTCAGTGTGCGTATATATTTAGTAGTTGATATATATGGAATGTTTTACATAATTTTTATCATTTGTCTTTGTTTAAACAGGAGAGCCAAATTGAAAGCTGATAGATACTGCAAATGACCAGAATTGTGTTTCTTTCTTCTCCTGTTTGTTTTTTTCTGAATAAAATAATCAGTGGAAGTGTTTTTACAGAGCTCTTGGGCTGTTATGGAATTATTGCTGAACTAGTAGCTAGTTTAAATAAGCTTAATCAAGTTTAACCGAGATTCCCCATGGGTATACTTTTTAGTTAACTGCAGTGTTTCACATGGAATTGAAACAAAGTACACAGTGAACATGCCATAGAATTTTTTCTCTTTTCTAGATTTTCTGTCATAAAGTATGAGATGCTACTCTGTGAACCTTGTGTTTCTTATGCAGTTTATGGAATCTCTTATTGCTTTACAGTTTTACTTTATATTAACTTATACCATTGATTCTTATTGGGACCTTTAAAAGGAAGTTAGAAGCTCCCACTCCAGTCAACAAGGCTTTGATTCTGCCTCCTAAATATTGCCCAAATCACACAAGCCAAACAGATATCAGACAAAGTGGGTGGGAAAAGAAAGAAATCAGGTTTTGGCAGTGGGATGGGAACAGGAGAAATTACAAAAGAGCAGGTAGGCTCAGAACAGAGAATAAGAGTAAAATTGGGAAAATTCTCTACTTAGAGCAGTTTAGCCACAATGTATCTGTATGTAATGTTTTTGTCCTCACCTGTAGAGCAGGATAGGATGAGAACAGAACTATTAAAGAGGTTCAGATACTACCCATTGCTGAGGTCTGCTATTCTGAGACACCTTTATTCCTAGCCTATGTCTCTCTGAATTCCTAAACACAGTATTCTAGATGTCGTCTAACCCTGTGAGTGTTCCAGAATCCAGGTCGTGTATCAGATGCCTGGGCTTCATCACTGGAAATTCTGCTTCAGAAGGACTGAGTCTGGCTGACGCATCTCTGTATTTTTACGATTCCCCATGGATGATGCACAGCCAGGGCTGAGACCTGACCTAAGGTACCAGACCTGTTTAGTTCTCAGCCTTTGTATTCCAGAGCTACACGGCCCCGCTACAGCAAGGAAGCTAAGCTACCAATAGCAACCTTATAAAGGAGCTCTTGCTGTAAATCTAGTCCTAGGTTGACATTCCAGTTCCAGTAGCTGGATATCTCCCCATATTGTGTTCTTCTTCCTCTGATCCTTAGGCTAGGCACAGGCTTACTACTCGGATCCCCCAAAGCAGTGGTTCTCAACCAGGGACTAATGTACCTCCTTAGGGGACATTGTACAATGTCTGGTTGTGACAGCTGGGAGAGGGGATGCTACTGGCATTTACAGGGTTACAGACTAGGAATGCTGCTAAACATTCCACAAGGCACAGGACAGCAGCGCCCCCACAAGAAAGAATTTTCCAGCTCAAGATGCTAACTGCCAAGTTTCTGACACCTGCCCTAGGACTTAGTCTCTTCCTTGCTTTTGCCAGCTCCCAGCCCCTAAAAATAAACAGTTCAAATTCATATATATAAGAATCATCTAAGGTACCTGTAGATTTTCAAGACCCACCCTTAAAGATGCCAGCTTAGCAAGTCTAGGATTGTTTCCTAGAATTGACATTTTAACTAGCACTCCAGGTAATTCTGAAACAAGTGATCTGAACTATACTTTGAGAAACACTACCCTCAAGAGATTGAAGTCTTGCCTCCAACACTAGCTCGGTACCTGAGACCATCTGCCAGCTGACTGATTTCCCTGGAACAAGCATTCTATCTGCCTCAATTTCTGAACATAGTGCATTCCTGGATTCTCTGTCACCGTGCTCACCCTCATGCTTTCCCAGGTCTTGGCCCATTCCAGAGAGCAGAACTAATTACAGGTCCTGACAATTGGGAAGATACAGATTAAAAATATGCACTGCCTGTCCTCATGGAGTTTATGCACTACTGAAGGAGGACAGCAATAAAAAATCACAGGTAACAGATTAAGTGTTCCTTCCCCATTTCTATCATTACACTTTACTCCAACCCCCATTACAGCACTGAAGGCAGTCTGGCAGAATGACAGGAGTCAACAATAAATACATCTAATTATTGTCATCTGGTCCACATTTTTCTTCTTGTACAAAAGGATGTCATTAAAAACTTTGCTTAAAGCACTGTCAAAATCAAGATATATTCTGATCAAGCATTCCCCTGATTTACCAGTCCAGTAGCCATGTCAAAAAAGGTTTTATATATAATAAAAACAATAACCAAAGAAAAAGCTCCCTACATCCAATTTTTTTTGCCTGCTCACATTTCAGATTAGATAATTTCAATTGTTCTTATCTGCAAGTTCACTGACTCACTTTTTTACCGTCTCCAAATTGCTGTTACACACATCTGGTGATTTTTAAATTTCAGACATCCTTTTTCACTTCTAGAATCTATTTGATCCTATTGTTGTTAATAGTTTCTATTTCTGCTGAAATTTCCTATCCATTTCTTCCTTTGTTTTGGGGCAGAGTTATAATAACTGCTTAAAAATCCTTGTCTGCTGATTCCAACATCTGGGTCATCTTAGGGTCGGTCTCCACTGATGGTCTTTTGAGTATGTTTCTTCATATATCTGATTAGATTATATCCTGGACATGTGAATAATACATTGTAGAAACTGTACATTCTGTGCTGTTGTTCTGAAGAATTTTTATTTGTTAGGTTTAGTAGGCAGTTAGCTTGGTTGATCTGAAGCTCCAAATTCTGTCTCCCCCATGGTGGGCAACAGCTGTGAAGTATCTATTCAGTTCTTTTTGTTTTAGCTGGGCTTCTTAAAGCCAGCCCCAAGGATGTGGATTTCGGAGATCAGTGAGAGATTTGGGCAGTGTGGCTACCACCTTCTGTGACTCTCTCCTTTTCAGGATTTCCTTCTCACTTTCCAGACTCTTTGGTCGCTCTGAACTCTGTACTCTGATTCCTCGACTAATTAATGACTTAAGCTTCCTACAGGAGTTTTAATTACTCTTAGTGGCACTTGGTCTGCCCTAAGTTGAAAAGATGTTAAAAATACGTTTCCCCTCTTACTAGTGTTAACTCCCCTCAAGTTTCTGCATGTTTTTGGTCATTCTCCATTACCTTTAGATAATTTTTAATGTTTTATCCAAAGTTTAATTTTGTGTGTGTGAGAGGGCTGGTCTAGCATAAGCTGTGCCATCTACCATTATCTGCTCAAACTCTCATTAGTTTCTTGCCCTCTCCTCCCCAGTTAAGGACCTGCCTGGGTTTTCCTAGATACAGACACAAAACTCTAACATTCTCCAGAAAGAAGTTAACCATTACAATAAATTAATATATTCACACCTCTTGGGATAGGCCTGAATTCCAAAAATGAACTCATCATACCTGATGGCCCAGTACCTATCCAAATACCATGCAATTCCTGGGTCAGTCCCAGTCTAGATGCCAGTCAGTCCATGGCTTTAACTCACTATTCTAGAGGAATTATATTTTTTCAGTTATTCTAAACCCTTAAGACACAGAAGAACATATTAAAACATTCCATATTTCATTAACCAAATTAGTAAGATAGGATAGCTTTTATAACAAGCATTGTTATATGATTGTTATATGTCATGATACTTTTTTAAATGGCATTGTCATAATATTAGCTTGAGGGCCTTAATACAGGTAACTTCCACTGTAATTTTTTCAGGCTCACTCCTGTTGAAATCCATTTCATTTAATGAAAAGATTAGAAACAAAACGTGGAAAAAAAAATTCTACAATTGTATTTCCCCTTTCCTTACCCACCTATTGGCTTAGTTTATTTTAAAGTGCATATTTCATTAAGGGAACTTGATGGTTGTTAAGGCAGGTTTTGCTGTATGACATTTCCTGTTTACCTCACCCCAGGAAAATCTCTGACACAGTTTGGTGTATTTCTGTTTAATTTTATGCCACTGGACTACTTCTCTTAAATATTGTTGAGGCTTATTTTCTATGATGGAGAAACAATATGCCATCTTTCCATTTAGCTTTGTGTTTCATTGCTGCCCTTGTATTTAATAAAGGATAAATTTTCAGAGAGCATAGCCAGGACTTAATAAATTAAGATCTGCAGGTGTTTATTTTTCTTACCATGTTTTGCAAATCTAATGAGGTTTTGCAGTCCTGTTCTGAGTGCTGCTAGTAGAGAAAAAGGGGTGTAGCACTACTTATTAGGGTTTATTTTTCCATCATGCAATTTCCTAATTCTGGTCCTTAGAAACTAAGTGGAACTGTAAGGAGGAGAACAAAGAAAACAAGGCACACCTCATTACTCCTTTAAAAAGGTGAAAACCTAAATATAAGTGGATGCCAAGGTAAGGAATCAAGTCATGACTTCTACTAGTTCCCTACCTACCACCTGACAAAATTAAGTTGTACAGCTAGTCAATCACCCAGGGAGAAAAACAGGCAATGCTTTTAAGCTTCTAATGTCTTATTTATTCTTTTTCTTTATTATTCTTTATGTTTGTGTAAGTATTAATACCTATTTTTTTATTCTGCTGCCAAATATATTCCACCAAGAGTTTGTTTTTTTGTTTTGTTTTTTATTTTTATTTTTTTTAAGATTTTATTTATTTGACAGAGAAGGAGAGACAGCAAGAAAGGAAACACAAGCAGGGGGAGTGGGAGAGGGATAAGCAGGCTTCCTGCCAAGCAGGGAGCCCGATGGAGGGCTCGATCCCAGGACCCTGGGATCATGACCTGAGCTAAAGGCAGATGTTTAACAACTGAGCCACTCAGGCGCCCCCTGTTTGTTTTGTTTTTTAACTGGTAGCAGAAAAACCCCAGGGATATACCCAGGTTCAGGAGAACTTAAAAAAATTAAGATAATAGTTTAACAGCCCGCCAGCATTCATTCAGCTTGATATTACCTGTGTATATAAAATGACTTTCTCAAGTGTGGTGCTTATTTAGGAAAGACCAGTGGACTTCAGACCAACCTAGGCTGTTCTACACAGCACCTCAACCCTAAATCCTAATTTAGATCAGCTTGCACAGCAGCAGGAATGTTTTTCAATTTTCTGTTGTTGTGTAGAAAAAGAATTTCCCTATCTGTCTACAGAAACAGAACCTTCCTGCATGTTCCCTTGTTCTCCATTTTTAGTCCAAAAATCCTCTCCAGAAGGCCTCCTACATATCCCATCACTGCTGCTTCTACCTCTCCACCTGTGACTACCAGCTTTGGTTTTTGTGTTCCTTTTACTACTATAACCTCATCCCACACCAGTGTGCCCTTTCCATAGTATAGGAAAATGGACAGAGATTTAAGCATTTAACAGAATGCTTCTGATCTTCTTCCACACTGAATTCAGCTCTCATTCCAGTGCATCCAGAGTTGGAGAATTACACACCATGGCCCCAGTACCAGTTTTGAAACTTGTCATTAACCCCACCCTCAGCTCAGGCTTTGAAGCACCACATACCATCCATACCCATTACCACTGCAGCTCTGCACTGCGCTTCATCAGTGTCCTGACCCCCCTGAAATCTGGCTCGTAGTCCTGTCTTCATGGAGTCTCCCATCTTGGTTTCATTGACTCCAGCATTCACACTGTTGTGACCTTCCTTTCATCTGCCTTAAAAAATTCTGTCCTCTCAGCTCAGCTGATCTTTTACTCCATCTTAAATTACTCCACCCAGACCAGCTGGGTTAAACGTGCTTTTTGCTCCAGTGTCTTCCAAGATTGGAAACCCTGGTGTCTATCTCTGGATGACCCTCCAAGAGCATCCCTTTACCCAGTGCACTTTTCATTTAAAATGTTTTGAAATATACTCTCTCAGTTCCAAGCCCTCTCTGTTATTAATAGATTTAATTTTCTTGTAGCTTTATTTCTAAATCTAATAAAGTATTCTTTTTAATACATTATATTATTTACTAGTTACTGCATTCATAGAACATAAAGTATCATTTCCCAATTCAATACTAACATTTTCCTATATAACAAATACATTAGCTCTAAGAAATTCCACATCTTGGGGCACCTGGGTGGCTCAGTCATTAAGCGTCTGCCTTCGGCTCAGGTCATAGTCCCGGGGTCCTGGGGTCCTGGGATCAAGCCCCGCATCGGGCTCCCCACTCGGCGGGATGCCTGCTTCTCCCTCTCCCACTCCCCCTGCTTGTATTCCCTCTCTCACTGTGTCTCTCTCAAATAAATAAAATCTTTAAAAAAAAAAAAAATTCCGGGCGCCTGGGTGGCTCAGATGGTTAGGCGTCTGCCTTCGGCTCAGGTCATGATCTCAGGGTCCTGGGATCGAGTCCCGCATCGGGTTCCCTGCTCAGTGTAGAGCCTGCTTCTCCCTCTCCCTCTGCCACTCCCTCTGCTTGTGCTCTTCTGTCTATCTCTCTGTCAAATAAATAAATAAAATCTTAAAAAAAAAAAATTCCACATCTTGCCCAGTTCCAACAGTAAACAGGATCCAAAGTTTTCTCTTCAATATTAGAAAATAACTGATCAATTTGCCATGTGGTGTAAATAAGAACTGAAAGATGAAAAGTCATCTTACATGTCTTAAGAACACATTCACTATTCTTTCTTCTCCTCCCACCCCCATTGTTGCAACTTCTACCCAGGAGTTGAGGGGAATGGGGTGCTGATATACCGACCATTTAACTACAGAGTCAAACTAACAAGTACTAAATGCACTGACTTCTTTCTTTGTTCTTTTCTCTCTTTTTCCTGGGATTTTTCACCTCACTCATTTTAAACCCAAGGCAAGTGGGGGAGTGTGACCTTGATTTTACAAAACCAGGGCTTCTACTTTCAGTAGTGTGACAGCTTAGATACTGTGAATGGTACTCCTTAAAAAACAACTGATACACTGGATAAAATATTTGCAAATATCTTTTGAAATATCACTCATCCACATAAAAGAAAGGAATCTATAGATACCAAACAAAGGGAAAGCAGGAACGTCCGAGGCCAATGAGTACCAAGCTCACTCTCACCTAAAAGTTTTTGCCAAATCCCAGAGACTTTGAGGTCTGGCTTCGAAAGGAGCCCAAGAAATGGGATGTAGGAGACTGTATTCATATGAGTGACTACAAAGGGCTATACCTTCAAGGATAACAGTGAATGAGAAATAAATCTTATTGCACAAACAGGGGTACAATGAAATGTTTTCTTTTCTTTGGCACTAAGTAGAATGGAAGGAAAAAGAATCTTCCCCTGAGATGTAACCATAAGCTGGCTTCAGATGGGTTTGTGACTCAAAGTCACACTACCTCTTATTTTAAAAGAAAAAAATTCAAGGAGATAATTCAACTTCAAATGGTCTCAGTTGGGGTGCCTGGGTGGCTCAGTTGGTTAAGTGACTGCCTTCGGCTCAGGTCATGATCCTGGAGTCCCGAGATCGAGTACCGCATCGGGCTCCCTGCTCTGCGGGGAGTCTGCTTCTCCCTCTGACCCTCCTCCCTCTCATTCTCTCTCTCGCAAATAAATAAAATCTTAAAAAAAAAAAAAAAGGTCTCAGTTGGTTCTCTTTTTCTGACCTTAAAATAAATCCTACCAAAAAAAATTTTTCAAAGAAAATAAGCAGCTCACAGTCGAAATTAAAAATACAGAGAAATAAAAAAATTTAAAAAAAAATAGAGAAACACAATACCATCAGAACAATGAGAAACAAGTAGAAAAATTTAAAAATACCAAATGTAGAATATAAACTATACTTATATAAAACTCCAGAATATAGGCAGGAACTACAACATAATAAAAAGACCAAGCAGGGTGCCTGAGTGGCTCATTCGATTAAGCGTCTGCCTTCAGGTCAGGTTGTGATCCCAGGGTCCTGGGATCAACTCCCACATTGGGCTCCCTGCTCTGAGGGGAGCCTGCTTCTCCCTCTGCCTCTGCCTCTCTCTCTCTGTCTCTCATGAATAAATAAAATCTTAAAAAAAAAAGACCAAGCAGATATGAAAGAAAAAAAATAACTTCAAAAAATAAAAAACAATTAAAAATTCAGCGGGTGCATTAAACATCAAACAAAGCCAGAGAGAATTAATAAACTAGAATATAACTGAGTAAGTGGCCCCAAGGACAGTTTACAGAGACAAGGAGATGGGCTATATGATGAAATAAAGGTCAAGAGAGACACAGAACATGATGATGGAAATGTCTAATATATGTCCGATTGAAGTATAAAAAGAAGGTAACAGAATGGAAAAGAGGTAATAAAGGTAATGAGTGAGAATTTTTGAGATCTCAGATCTTGGAATCCCAGTGAATCCCAAGCATAATAAATATAGACACTTCAACACATCATGGTGAAACTGCAGAACTACACAGAAAAACGTTTCATCTTAAAAACAGCTAGAAAATAAAAGTAATCACCCAAACATCTGTCAATTCAGCAGACTGCTGGCTTCTCACCAGCAGATAGGAAGCCAAAAGACAGCAGAAGAGTATCTTCCATGAGCTGAGACAAATAATTGTCAACCTAGAAAGTTTCTTCCAATAGTAAGGCAAAAAAAAAAAAAAACTAAAGCAAAATAAAGATACTTTAGAGATGAAAATTGAGAGGATTTATCACCAATAGATCATTAAAAGAAATTACAACAGAGAAAGTCTAGGCAGAAGGAAAATTATCCCAGAAGGAAGGTCAGAGATGTGAAAAGAAATGTCAAGCAAAGATATCAAAGATAATAATGGGTAAACTAAGCAAAACTGTATTTAAAAAAATACTTAATTTGTAAAAGGGATGTTAAAACTAAGTATTAGGCAAAAATAGCATGCTGTTGACAGTGAGAGGGAGACTGGACAAACTATTATAAGATCTTAGATTTGTTCAAGAGGAGAGGAAAAAAAGTTAACTTTGTTAAGTAGGCAAATTAAAATACTTAGGGTACTGGGCACCTGGGTGGCTCAGTTGTTAAGCGTCTGCCTTCGGCTCAGGTCATGATCCCAGGGTCCTGGGATTGAGCCCTGCATGGGGCTCCCTGCTCTGCGGGAAGCCTGCTTCTCCCTCTCCCACTCCCCCTGCTTATGTTCCTGCTCTCGCTATCTCTCTGTCAAATAAATAAAATCTTAAAAAATAAAATAAAAAACTTAGGGTAACTAGTGAAAGAAGAGACAAAGACCATATATTCTCCAACAAAAAGAGGGGAAAAAATAATCCAAAAGAAATTTAAAAAGGAAAGAAAGGGATGCCTGGGTGGCTCAGTTGGTTAAGCATCTGCCTTTGGCTCAGGTCATGCTCTCAGGGTCCTGGAATCAAGACCCACATTGGGCTCCTTGCTCAGCAGGAAGCCTGCTTCTCCCCCAGCTTGTGCTCACATGCTCTCTCTCTCTAACAAATAGATAAAATCTTTAAAAAAAAAAAAAAAAGGAAAAGAAATTTAAAAAGGAAAAGAAAAATAGGTGGAAAGCATATAATATCAGAAATCAATGTAAAAATATTAGTCATCAAAATGTAAATTTGCCAAGCACTCCAAAATTTTTCCATCACATTTTTTTATTTTATTTCATCTTATTAAAGATTTATTTATTTGAGAGAGAGTGCGTGCATATGCACATGTGAGTGGGGGAGGGGCAGAGGGAGAGAATCTGCAAGCCAACTCCTTGCTGAGTGCGGAGCCCAATGCAGGGACCCAACCTCATAACCCATGAGATCATGACCTGAACTGAAACCAAGAGCCAGGCGCTTAACTGACTAAGCCACCCACGTGCCCCCTCAATCGTATTTTTAAACACCAAGCAAAAATTGTTTAAAGACACATAAGAATTCAGAAAAATCAATGAACGGAGAAAAGGTATTTTAACAAAAAAAAATTACAGCTATGTTAATTACAAATTCAAAAGAAGTTACTATATAAATCAGGTTACTATATAATGATAAAAAGTCATTTCACTTTGAAGATAAAACAATTCTAAACTTGTACACATCTAATAACATCAAAATATACAAGCAAAAATTGAGAACTATGTAGAGAAACTGGAAAATCTACCATAGCATATAGCTCTAAATATTTAATAAATTGAGCAGACAAAACTCAGAATTGAATGGCATAATCATAAAATATAAACTTCAGGATATGTGAATAACACTTTACATAAGAGAACTGATACTCTTTCAGACATTTGGTACATGCAAAAACTGGATTCCTACTTAGCCATAAAGTTAGAGTCCAAAAATTAAAAAAAAGGAACAAAGACCATATATTCTGCAAAATGCAGTGAATCATTTAGAAACCCCCCCCCAAAAAAAAGATAACTTACAGAGTTAACTGATCCTTAGTGAGTAATGCCTCTTACCTATATAGAATTGCCTCCTTCAGAGTTTATGAAAGACTGCTAATTTCTTTACCATCTTCCAATATACTCACCATAAAAGAAATATATACCATATAGAGAAAAACATCAAAAATGCAGAAACTACTCCCTCTTGGAATATATATTATAGAAATTAGCACACAGCTAAGGAAGATAGAAAGTTGAAGCACAAATGAAGTGTTTTTAAAAGATAAATCCAGGGCACCTGGGTGGCTCAGTTGGTTAAGCGACTGCCTTCGGCTCAGGTCATGATCCTGGAGTCCCGGGATCAAGTCTCGCATCGGGCTCCCTGCTCAGCAGGCGGTCTGCTTCTCCCTCTGCCCTCTTCTCTGTCTCTCATTCTCTCTCTCTCAAATAAATAAATAAAATCTTAAAAAAAAAAAAAAAAAAGATAAATCTAAAATTTTACACATTTGGAAAATGTGAGACAGTCCTCAGAAGACAATTGGTAACTTCAACATATATATCTGGAACTTGCTAAATGGGTAAACGTGGGTAGCATTAACTTATTGTTTCTTATTTTACCACAGATGCATGGGAACTCCTGATGATGTGATACTAGTGCATAGGTCAATATCTGGGAATTTCCAGTGTAGTACTCTTTTGAGGACTTTGGCAATGAATGGCAGAGAATGAGATTAGCAACGGAATTTAAGGGAGACTTTATTCTTTTTTTTTTTTTAAAGATTTTATTTATTTATTCATGAGAGACAGAGAGAGAGAGAGAGGCAGAGGGAGAAGCAGGCTCCCAAGGAGCAGGGAGCCTGATGTGGGACTCGATCCCAGGACCCTGGGATCATGACCTGAGCCGAAGGCAGACGCTTAACCATCTGAGCCACCCAGGCGCCCCAGGGAGACTTTATTCTTAACATAGAGGAGATCTGAGTACTTTTAATGCTAATGTCAAGAAGTCAAGAGAGAAGAAGAGGTTAGAAATGCAAGAGAGAAGGCATAATTTATAGGGTGGTATCCTGAAAAGGAAGTAGAAGTGAGAACCTATAAGACAAGTGAGGAGATTGGACTTAAGTAGGAGGGACAGACTCTCCATTGTGGCAGAAGTAGAAAGGTTAGGGATAGGTACGGATCTGTACGTAGATTTGGTGGCAGAGAATTGAGGTCGTTCCTTTCTGAAATTTCCTCCATGAAGAAGAAGATAAGGTAATCTAAGAGTAATGCAAGAAACAGTAGATGATCAAAGTTTTGGGAAGAGGGTTTTGAAAGAGTGTTAAGGGACAGATAAAGTGCATGAGAATCATAGATTTGCTACATAGTATTAAGGACCAAGATTTTTATAATGATAATTAATCAGTTGAGCAGAACTCAGCAGCATAGGTGTGTGTGTACAGAAGATAGGTGTTTGTATTCCTCCAGGGTTGGGGTTTTACAGGACAGGTAATAAAAGAACAAAAAGCAAAATCATCTCATATATTGGCAAGTGAGTAGTAAAATGATGGAACATGGAATCAAAGCTGGGGAGGGGAGGATGGCAAGAAAGCAGTGAGGCTGATGGATGGGAAGAAAGCATATCGGCTGATGAAAGCAAAGACCATCAAGGAATAGGGGTAACTGAATGAGCTAGGAGGTCAATCCAGGCTCTAGATACAGCTGTTTGTGTATAAGATAGGTGTCTTCCATTATAGTTCTTTTTTATAGAATATATCAGAATGATGGACTTACATATGGTTTTGCAATCTGGCCTGGGAATTTAGTGTAGTGGTTAGGTGTACTGAAATCAGAAAACCTAAGCATAGTTACTTACCCTAAGTCTCAGATTTCTCAACCATAGATGGGAATAATAACAGCACTTCCTTCATATTTGTATGGAAAATGCATATTGATTTCCAAACACCCAACTTAAAAACTTCTGGAAAAAATCCATTTGTAATTTGGTGATTCCTTATGTTATTTTAGACACCACTTGGCATATGATGTTAATGCAGTTCCTTTAGTTTATTCAACAAATATTTATTTGTTATTGAGTGCTATGATGTGTTAGACACTGTTCTAGGTGCTGAGACTAAGCAGTTAAACAAAAGAAAATCCCTGCCCTTAGGAGACAGATGCTAAACAAAAAGAAAACAGGTATAACAGCAGGTGGGGATGATGTTTGGAGTCCGGTTAAGTGGGGAAAAAGGAGGATAAGGAATACCTGTAGAGTCTTACATATGGTGCTGTAGGAAGGCTCCCTAATAAAGGACTGTCTGAGCATCTGCATGAACCTCATTTCTCTCTGTGAAAGAACATTCTACACAGAGGGAGCAGTTAGTACTAAGTTTTTCAAGTGAAGCCTAATTGACATGTTTGAAGTCTGTAAAGAAGACGAATGTGGCTAGAGCATCATGAAAAAAGGCAAAGCTGGAAGGGTATGAGATCAGAGAAGTGGCAAGTTAGCCAGATCCTAAGTGGCCTTATAAGCCATGGTAAGAACACTGGCTTTCATTCTGAGTGAGATAGGAAGTCATTGGAGGATTTTGAGGAGAGGAGTGACATGATCTGATTTATGTGAAGATTTGATGATAGGGAAAAGCAGGGATACCAGTTACAAGACTATTACAATAATCCAGATGAGAGTAACCTGGACCAAGGCAGAAGTGGAACTGGTAAGAAATGATCAGATTCTCCATATATTTTGAAGGTAGAGCCAAAAGGATTTGCTGGTGTACTGGGTATATGGTAAGAAAGAGAAAAGTCAAAGGTAATTAACTATAAGATCTTTGGTCTAAGCAAACTAGAAAATGAAATTGCCATTTAGTGAGAGAGGGACCATGTGGATTGGGAAAGAGAAAATAGTTCATTTTTAGGCATGATAAGCTTAAGATGCCTATTACATATCCCAAGTAGATGATGTTGAGAAGACAAATAGATATAAGTCTGAGTTCAGGGAACAGGTCTGAGCTGGTGACATGAATTTGAGGGTCATCAAACTAGAGAAGGCATTAATATCATGATATTGGATGAGAGCACACAGGAGTGAGCATAGGAAAAGAAGAAGACATCTGAAGACTGGGCCTGAGCCACCCCACATATAGAAATCAGTTGATGAGAAGAAACCAACAGAGAATCTTCAAGATGTGCCAGTGAGGAAGAATCAAAAGACAGTGGTATTTATAAGCAAAATGAAGTAAAATTTCCAATGATTAAGATAGAAATGTGGAATTGGGTATTTGAGGTAAAATAGAGGCCAGGAACATTGCAAGAGAAGAAGTCAAGAAACCAGAGTATGAAGAGGATTGTTTTTTGTGGATATTGCAATCACCAAGAATATTGAGAATCACATTAGAAAAAGTGACAGTGAGCCAGGTGTGAAAAATCTCCAAGGGGTGAGGAGAACCAGGAGCCAGATAATCTGCAGTGTGATGGGACCAGCTTCCAATTCAAGTCAGATAATTGTGAATATGCTGGATGTTGGTAATAATAGGTTGGCCATGTGAAAGTGTTGATGTCTGATTACTTTTTAACCTACAAAATTGGCGATTTCATACGGTTCAATCTAATAACTGAACATATATAAAATATGTCTGAATTGTGATTGGCTTCATAAGTTGATAGATATTTATGTCAGTACTCTTTTCTTTTTCAGTTGGAGACTCCCTGAGATCAGGAATTTGTATTTTACCACATGTGTTTCTTTCATAGCACTTACGATTTACTTGGTAGTTTCAGTTGGTCATGTAGTACTTTTTATACATAGATTATTACTAGAATTGCTACTGCTGACTTCTGTTGTCATTTCGGGGTGATAAGCAGTCTCCTCACCTTCCGAGGTGAAAACAACTGAGAAACATAAACAGGCATTAGATGGGGATCAATATCAGCTTTACTGCTGAGTAAACTGGAATAGAGAAAACACTTAGACCTGAGGCCCATATGGGATCCCGAGTCTTTCTCCTCTGGAATGTATTCATGCAGTCAGTCCCTTGACAGATGCCAACTGCTTCCCAGGGGCACAGCCAGTTTCTAACATGGGGAGAGTGAACAGGGGAGGGTGAGGCTGGGCTGGGAGTAGCAGGCGCAAGTACTTACAAAAGGCTCCAGTCCTTGACTGCCTTCTCTCCACATCTCCCAGAGCCAGTCCTTCGTGATGCTTTCTTCAGAGTCTTCATAGCCATCGTGAGAACACAGTGTTTTTAAACTTTGTTGGACAAGTGCCAGGTTTGGAAGATGTGGTCAAAGGCAGCAACTACTTCCCCTGTCACTCTTGTCACCCAGGGCTTGCTGCAGTGAGCTTATCACTGTGAGCAAGCAGATCTCAATGAGAGAGGCCAGGCCACATGTATGCAGTGACCCTTCCAGCTATTTACCAATTAGGTAAGGCACTCCTTTCCTAGGAACTTGTGGATTGAAGGAATTAAAGAGAAAGGTGGGTGTTTTCTCCCTAGAACATCTGATGGTAGATGCAGGTTTTGTGAAGCCTGAAGCTTCCATAATTTGGAAAGTCCTCTTTAAGGAAAAGAATATAAAATTGCAAGTGTGAAATTAAGGAGAAAGTTTGGAAGAGGCCTGAGCAAGTGAAGGCCTTGAAACTTAAGCATTATAGCTTTACAGTAAATCCTGTGCTCTTGAGAAGGTAGCGATACCTGTTTTAATATGGTATTAGACAAAACTTGCAAGCAAACCATCTTGAACTAGCTTAAATAATAAAGACGAGTAGTGGCTCACATTAATGAAGAGTCCAGCTGTTGGGCAGGCTCCACCATTGATCTAGCAGCTTAACAATGTCATAATGACCCAGTTTCTTTCCATCTCTCCTCTGTGCTGTCCACAGTATCTATTCCTCCTTAGGCAGGTCCCTTCAAGTTCACAGCATGAATGCCAGTAGCAATGAGGACTACTTGCTAACATTTTCCTGTTAGAAGATAAGGACAACTGCTTCAATCATAGAGCAAAACCTTGAACTTCAAAAAATGGCCTGTTGGATTCAGGAGTCTAAATGATTAAGGTTGGAGCCAAGCACTGTGGCAAGAAGGATAGGGCAAGCTTAAGGTTAGGCCAACCAGGGCCCACGTCCAGAGGTAAGGATACGGATACGGGTCATCCAAATCATTTGGCTGCTGCATACTGGAGGAGTGGGACTGAGGTTGGTGAAACATCTACATTAAACCAGAGGTGAGAGTATGGAATAATAATCTAAACGTACTGAAAGCTTTCAGGACACCCATCTGATTTACATTTTCCCTTCCATCATCATTTTTCTCCACCACGATACTGAAAGCCCTGGGAAGGCATGGCCATTTGTTCACTAGTTACCCAGCACCTAGCATAAGTGCTCAAATGTATTGTGAGAATACATGAATTTATCACAAACTTTTGAGAAACAACTGGCAGGAACATTAAATAGGTATCTATAAGGGCTTAGGTAAAAGGGAACTATATAAGAATATGAAATAACAAAAAAATTAGAGATTATTGGATTTGAGCTCAATTAAATAATTTTCAGGTCAGAATCACGTCTTACCAAAGAAAGTGGAAGTAGGACAAAAGGATTTTTTTAAAGTGGCTCTTCAAACTAACATGCCTGAGGTGTCAGAGATTCAGTAAGACATCAAAAATATTTCACAAAGAAACAGAGATAAGTGCAAAGTGAAGGATAATTAAGATAATTATTTTATTTTGACATTAAGAAAGGACAATTATATTCAATGAGCACTAAGTTTGTAGTTGTGTAACAGAATGGCTTGAGCTGAATGTAATGATTTAACATGTTTTTCTATATACGAGTAAAACATAAAGTAAAATCCTTTATAGTGTGATAAAGTTACTGGAGGAAAAGTATTGTGTAACAATTTTGCATGACCTCTGATTTCCCATTTTTCATATCTTTTATTCTCTAGAGTCCTACTTGAAAAGATGGACAATAGTCTAAGTTTGGAATCTCAGATTATGTTTTAAAGTAAGCCCTTTTTAAAATTAAACAACTCACTCGAAAATGCTTCCAGTAAAAGATTTTTGAACTGAAACATTTTATTTCTTGAATTTTCGAATATTTAGTTTTATTAAAGCAAGCCATACCTGTTCTGAGTAATGTGGTGTTATGTGCAGTAGAGTTCATTTAGGGTGGGGTGGTTAGATTGCAATGATTTTAAATCAAGGCTCCACCTCAGAAACCTAGGAGATTTAAAAAGGTCCACAGCTTGCCAAGAACTTCAGCTATTCTGATAAACAATTTGATTACTGGTGCTGAGTCTTGCATACTAAACAGGTTATCCAAGTCTTAAACTTGATGCTTGTTGTGAAGATAGTATTTGAATGACCCTTCCCACCTACATGGTTATTTGTACATTTAAATGTTATTCTCTGTGAATATGTCGGTATGCCACAAAGCATGGCAGTTTCCTATGATCACATGGTTCACCTTGACTTTCTGTACATTTCTAATACTTAAGAATGGAGTAGGAAAGATTATATATGTGTAAGAAAAAAATGCATAAAATGGTATATTTTGGAAAAGTAGATTTAAATTTTTTAATTTGAAAATCAACAGTATGTGAAATGCCTTTGAAAGTTGAATGCAAAATTATGTGAAAATTGTGCCTAAGAATATTATGCCAAATGACATCATTTTTTTCTGCATAAAGAATGATTTTGCTAGACCACTTAATCACCAACAGACATCCTCTTATAGGAAAAAAAATATGTTTGGTGACATGTTTAAAGTGCCCTCAGTAGTATTTAAAGTGAACGATCTTCAAACCAAATAGCTATTTATATACTAAAAGATGGGAATCCTCTACCTGTGCACACTGATTTTAAGGTCCAAGATAATTCAATATATTCAAAGAATGAAGCCCTTTAAAATGGCTGGTAATGGCCTATGTAATCTGCCTTACTCCCCTTTCCACTGGGACTTCATGTACTTCTTTTCCCTCTCTTACTTCTGCTCTATCTACACTGACTTCCTTGCTACAGGCAAACATGCCAGGCATTCTCTTTTTTTAAACCTTTGTCCCAACTGCTCCCTCTGCCTGGAACACTTCCTGAGACATCCTCCAGGAGAACTCCCTCACCTCCTTCAAATCTCTGCTCAGACTTCACTTTCTCAGTAATGCCAATCCTGTCCATCTTATCTAACATTGTGACTCTCCCCACTCTTGATCCCCCTTACACTGCTTTTTTTCCTACAACATTTCTCACCTTGTATCATTCTATATAAATTTTCTTATGTATTGTGTTTATTGGCCATTTCTCATCTAGAATGTAAGCCTCATGAGAGAAGGACTTTCTTTTTTGTTGCCTGCTTAACCCTAGTCAGTGAAGAAATGCATGGTACATTGTAGGCTGACAGTAAGTATTTCTTGAATTAATGAACATTTCTGTGGTCTGCTTGCTTCCTGTTGAATCAGGAATCACTTTAATCATGTGAGATGTTTCAAAGTCAAATTTCCTCAAAGAGAGGGTGAAAATGAGCAAAGAAAATCCCACTTAAAATGGCGTTAGGAAGCCCTGAAGAGGTACTTCTCACACACTACCACTTACCACCTTTTACGGACTCCAATAGGGAAAAGCTTTACCTGTACCTTCCACAATAGGAAGTAGCTTACTTTACTACCCCAGTAATAGAAAGGAAGATTTCCTACTGTCCCAGCAACAACTCAGCCAGTAAGAAGTCGCCACAAGGGAACTCCTGCTCTCCTCCAGTGGACTCCAGATCCAAACAGCTTCCAACTCCCTCCTTTCCTCTATAAAAACAAGCCCCTCTTTTTTTGTTCTCCCAACTTGCCTATGGTTTGGCACAGTTTGAATGCCCCAAATTGCAATTACTCTGCTATTCTAAACAAACTTATTTTGCTGGCAAATTAACTGGCTATCTTAAGGTTGACAAGAAGATTGTTACCTAACCCCCCAATAAAATTTTCATTTCCCAATCTCCAGCAAAAAGATTGATTTTTATAAGGAAGTAATAGAAATGGGTAAAATTATAATTTCAAACACACAAGAAAAAAGAAATAAATGAAGATTTTGGTGATAGTATGCTAAGTTTCATTAAGCATTAAAACTGCTGGTTCGGATGTCCTAGAGAGTCAACCAGAAACTACAATCTGGACGGAGGGGTTTCCTGTTGGACTTTTAAGTAACATCCAACAGGGCTATCCTGTCCATGGAAGGCATGAATGGCAAGCAATTAAATCTATTTGTGTTGCAGGTGCAAGCTAAACAACACTGAATACATACCCTCCTCCAGGTTTAGCTCAGTTCTGCCAACCTAAAGGTTCATGGGTTAGATGAAAACACACAGCTGCTCCATGGCTGAATACATCAGTGAAGGAAAGTTCGCAGTTCTACCTGGTCATTCCACCTGTATCTAAGTCCAAGTAACTGAAACCCAAATTCTGTGACTTGTCAGCTCTGCGGTGAAAGCCTAAATGGGTAATTCGGGGCTCAGAATGTCCCTGGGGATTAGATTCCCGCCAACCCCCTCCCTGCCCCCAACACCGGAGCCCCTCCAGTGACTCCACGGTCTGGACGAACAAGCTCACTCACTTCAGGCCTGCTCCCCTCCGAGGACAAAGATGGATCGGGGTCGCGTGCTATGCCGCCGTGTTTTGAGACTCTGGTGAGCTGGGTCTGTTTCGTGGACATTTGACCCGGGGTGGCCCGAGTGCACACCTCGCCCTGGGCCGTTTGGGGACGTTGCACAGGCGGCACCCGGCCCAGAGTGGAGCGGGACCTCCCCCCCCGTGTTGCCCGCGGCCGCCAGCCGAGGAGGTTCTGGGGTGGGCGCGGACATCCACCGGGCACGACCCCGAGAAAAGTTCTTGAGCCCCACCCACCGGGGCGCGGCGGGGCTCAGGCTCGGCCCAACCACTGTCCACGGGGAGAGGGGAGGCCCTACCAATATCACAGTCCTAACGAGAGCGCCGACTTCTGTCCCGGGGGTGCCCCACTCCTTCCTGGAAGGCTTCCTCTTCCTGCCAGGCTTGTCGCAACCCCGAAAGCCCCGACCTATCCTTCCTACCCCGTCTCTCCTGCGCCGCCCCCCCCGTCTCGCTTGGTACGGTCCCGTGCCGCGGGTCACGCGGCGGCGGGGCGCGGCCTGCTCCCAGCCCGGGTGGTGCTTCTCGCCGCACTTGCGCCTGGCTTTTGGAGCGGCGTGCGGGGGGCAGCATGCTGGGCCGCAGTCGCGTAACCTCAGTCCTCCTGACCGTGGCTGTTACCTGCGCGTTGGCGCAGGAGGCGCCGCCGGTGAGTGAGCTCTAGGGGACGGCGCAGAGAGGGGCGTGCAGCGCAGAGGTGGCGCAGGTGCGGGTGGGGCTGCGCGGGTGCCGGGCAGCATCTTTCCGGGGGTCTGTGGTATACTGTGCGGGGATGTGGGTGCAGAGCGGACTGGGGAGCCCTGTCCCGGCTTGATTCCGTACAAGCCGGGACAGGAAAGCCTTTCAGGGAAATCCTAATCTCTCTACAGTGCTGGTTGTGATTTGCACACCCGCAATTTGAGTGAGTGCGCTTGTTCTACCAGTTCAGGCTCGCGCATCCAGAACTGCTAAGAGAAAAAGTTCCAGTCGACTTGTGTACATAATTCAGTTAAGCGACGGACTGCTTGATGACTTTGGCATTCTCCGCCAGGTGACGAGGTGCTGAAGGAGAAGGTGCAGCCTAGACTCCTGAGGTCCCTGGGAAAGGCCGAGGCGTCCCCAGTCAGGGCAAGTGGGAGCAGCCCAGACAGGCCCCGGTGTGGCTGCTGTGGCCTTAGACCCCGAGTCATGGGAACGCCTGTCCCGTGGCTCTTTCCCCAAAAGGAAGTCACAGGAACCCAGACTTGGTAACTGCAAGAGACAGTGAGTGACCAGCCAGAGAAGGAAGTAGATTCGGTAGGAAAATGTCTAGCCAGAGATGATACTACTGTTTACTGAAGCATGCCTAAACTCAGGCCTCTTGACACCTAGTCCGGTGCTCTTTCATACTTCTCTTCTTTGAAAGCAATAAGACTCCATTTTTCTTTGCCAGCAGATCAGGTAAATAGGAATCTGGGTGCAAATTAGTTGAGGGTGGTCTTGAATAGCTTAGGTAGGGTATTGATAGTGGGAGCAAGATATGCATTCTCTTACTTTTTTATTTTTCTAAGGAGAAATGATCTAAGAATAAAATCATGGTGGGATATTATTCATTCATTAAAACTGATGGGATATTAAGCAAATAAAAGCAGAATAAAATAGTATGTACAGTGATTTCAGTAACAGAAAAATACACAGTATGTACATGTAGACAAGGATTAGAAGGGTATAAGAAGAAATAAAATTAGTTTGCTTTAGTGTGTGTAGGGAATTAATATGCTGTAAAGTGGTTGCGATTATGAGAATTTTAAAAGAATTTAACACTTTGATACCGTAAGTGCCCTTCAGCCAAAGGCCACCAGAAAACACACCTGTAGTTGGACAAATTGAGTTTATTACTCTTTGCAGTGAGAAAGGATGTACACCATGGGCAATTGTGGGGCCTCTCAATAAAGGCATTTGGCAAAACTTTTTTCATGATTTGGACTTTGGTTGTGTGTTTGGGGGTAGGTCCAAGGAATAGGGGGTTTGCTCTACACTGGATACTTTTAGAAGGTGGGGCAATTCTATAATTGGGTGAAGAAGAAACTATTTAGCAAGAGAAGGGGATGTTTGGCATTTTGTGGGTTGCACAATACCCTTGTTCTTGTGCTTAAATAGAATCATGAAGTAGACTTGCTTTGTTTCATTTTATCATGTCTCAGAGTAACCTTAATTGAGGTAGGTATTCTGTGAAATTGATTATATCCAACATGAGAACAGAAGTGGCCTGGATGTGAGTGTCATACCAGTTTATAATAATATTGGGGTCTAATTGTGAACCTCCGAGCAGTTTCAGATGTCAGAGGATGCTTTTTTTTTTAATTTCTCAATATTTTTTCAAGTACGAGTTTTTAAAAAGCTATCTTTAGAATAACAAGATAATAGTTTGTTTGTTTGTTTAAGATTTTATTTATTTATTTGACAGAGAGAGACACAGCGAGAGAGGGAACACAAGCAGGGGGAGTGGGAGAGGGAGAAGCAGGCTTCCCGCAGAGCCCGATGCGGGGTTCAATCCCAGGACCCTGGGATCATGACCTGAGCCAAAGGCAGACGCTTAACAACTGAGCCACCCAGGCGCCCCAATAGTTATTATCTAGCTTAGTGGTTGTCAAAATCTAGTCTAGCCACTCGTGTCAGTTTGGGAAGCTGTGTTCACAAGTCTTTAATGAAAGAGAAAAATGAAGGCATAAAACCAAAATTATTAATTTAGAATGTTGTTATTCTGATTTGATGGCTTTTCATTTTTTGTTGTTAAAGTGTTCTTTTATGTACGTGGGGTTTTGTTTGTTTTTAACCTCCCCACATGGGAGAATAAAAATTTGGATTCTCTTGTGCTGGGCTTTTCTTAATATTTTACTAATCTGGAAAAAGCTGGCTGAAAAGGACTTTTGGAACCTCCCGGAAGTATAATGACCCCATTCTCTGACAAGAATAAACAGTTTTTCACTTTGAATCATATGATAAACTGTGCATATCCACATAGTAACAAAAGATATTGATAAATGTGAACAGTGAGGACTGGCTTTAAATTACAAACAAAAATCATTTGATTTGGAATGTCTGTGGGTTTTGTGTTTGAGGCTTTTCAGAATATAGCGTATTTTAAAGGCTTCCTGAGTCATGCTTAGTTACTGATTTTATTAAAAGACCTACTAAGAGATGGTGCTGGCGGGGGTGGCACAAGAAGTATCTGAAGAGGGAGATGAAGACAGCGTCATCCAGGGCTCTGTGGACCTTGTTAAGGCTTTTCACTTTAAAAAGATCAGTTTGGATTGGAAGAGAGCAAGGGTGGATATGAGAAGACTAGCCTGGGGGAGAAAACAGGGTGCAGGGTGATGGACAGGAGGGTGGTGCAGTGGAAAGGGAGAGAAGTGGATGGTTCTAGAGAAAAGTAGGAGGTAGAAGGAGCAGGAGGAAGGATTGGGTGGGTGCCGCAGTTGGCCCAATGGCAGCATCACTGCCAGGGAACACAAGAAGGGAAAAGTTGCAGGGTGGAAGAAGGAAGATTGTGTTTATTCTGGGGATGTTGAATTTCGGCGGCACCAGGATATCCAGGAGGCGTTTGGGACTGGGGCTCAGAAGAAGGAGATGGGAGTCACAGGCATACTACCTGAAGCCACTGGAGCAAGTGAACATTGAGCAGACAGACGACCTAGAAAAGGAAGAAGAGGGCGAGGCAAAGGTTAGGGTACCTGCAGGTGTACGTGTCAGGTAGAGAAGAAATGGCAAAGTTTAAAGCCACAGCCAGAGTGTGAGAGTGAGCCTTGCAGAAGCAAAGTGGGACAGGTTCTCCCTGTGTTGGATGCCTTTGTGATGTCAGGTGCCTGTTATACTTGGTAGTTGGAGGTCACCTTGGCCTGAGCAGTGTTGGGAGCAGAAAATAAGTTGCTGTAGGCTGGGGAGTGATGAGAAGGAGAAGCAGCAGAGTGGGAGAGATGACTGTTGTCAGTAATAAGTCTGAGCAGATTCTGAAAAATGTGTGGAAATGAAACATAATGGCTCAGTAATTAATTGCTGAATCAAACTTATTTTTATGCATCAGGTTCTCATATCAATAATAATATCATTGACATTATAGCTCCTAGATGAGCTTTTAGCGATGATTTTTGCAAAGTTTCCAAAAATCACATACACCCCTTCTGGCCTGGCCAGTATTATTATTTTTTTTTTAAAGATTTTTATTTATTTATTCATGAGAGACAGAGAGAGAGAGGCAGAGGGAGAAGCAGGCTCTGCACTGAGCAGGGAGCCCGATGTGGGACTCGATCCCAGGACCCTGGGATCATGACCTGAGCCGAAGGCAGACGCTTAACCATCTGAGCCACCCAGGCGCCCCTGGCCAGTATTATTGTACTGCATCTGCTTTCCCCCGGTACTCCAAAGGAAGGAATACACAGATATAATCTGTTCACTTAGTTGACAGATATTGCAGGCCTACTGTGTGCCACATTATGTTCCAGATGCTGCTAACGAGTTAGTGATAGATATAAAGGTCCCAGCCCTCATGGAAGGTTTATTCCCATTCCTTTCACCTAAATATTCCTAGTTTAATAGACTACCATCCCGTCAAAGGTCAGAAAACAAACTTTGCTTGCCCATTCGAGTTTGTTATATATGCAAGAAACTTGCCTTACTCAATAGGTCTGTGTTTGCTCTGTTGTACACAGAGATCATTTTAAGAAATCTTATTTAGAAAATAATTGTTGGTGAATTAAAGAACTAAAATTGCCTTGCTAGAATTGTTTGACTTCTTTTCCGATGGTATGAATACTGGTGTGGGCTATATAACTTCAGATTACCTTTCATTACCTTTTTCTGACTATGTGAAGAAGACAAGGCCATAATGGCTTTCCGAACTTTTTGTACAGTCTTAGAAGCATACATTTCATGGAAGTTCTCACTAACTCTGCAGGACACCTCTCACTGTCTCTCTGTCAAATAAATAAAATCTTTAAAAAAGTAAAAAATAAAAAAAATAAAATGACTTTGGTGTTAATACCTTCTGAGCACCTGAAATACCCTGGTCTTACACTGACACCTTTAAAAAAATTCAGTCACATTTACCCTTTCCTCTTTCAGCCAGATTCTAGGTAGATGTCCTGACTGTACATGGTGTTTATTTTTTTTAAAGATTTACCTATTTATTTATTTTAAGAGAGAGAGCAAAAGAGGGAACACAAGCAGGGAGAGTGGGAGAGGGAGAAGCAGGCTTCCCGCTGAGCAGGGAGCCCGATGTGGGGCTCGATCCCAGGACACCAGGATCATGACCTGAGCTGAAGGCAGATGCTTAACGACTGAGCCACCCAGGTGCCCCTGTACATGGTGTTTATGTTTATTGCCAGGTTATCAGAGCACAATCTTATTGGCCTCCGACTCCCACATATATGATGGCGAGGCTGCTCTCCCTTCTAGGGCAGGTTGAATTCTCTTCTAAGACTTGACAGAGCACTTTTAACGTCTCTCACATTGTCTCATAAGAAATATGCCTTGTTTGATTTTTATGTTGGCTTTTGCACCCAGGCCATGCAGATATAATTGTTAGGGACAGGTGAGCATTATTGCATTGCACTCCTTGCTGAGTTGATTCTAGTGATCATCAAAAGCCCTGAAGGAAATGCAGACTGTTCTCTATTAGGAATTAAATTGAGACATTGGTTTTATTGCTATCTCTGTGGGAGACCATGTGAGAGAGAGCAGGGGAAGGAAGCAGAGACTGGTTCTTTCACCAGCTGTGTAACCTTCAATCAGTGATGGAGGTGGGCCTTGCATCCTAAACATGAGCCTAAAGTTCCTTGATAACTTGAAATTCAGTACAAGGACATAACGTGATTTTAATGAATTAAATCACATTCTAAACTAACGAAAAGTTCTGATATTTAGAAGAATTGTATAGTGGATAAGTTAGAATGCAGTAAGAGTTGCATTTCTAAAGTTAATAATTGCTCTTATTAAACGATGTCTATGGAAAATTCATAGTTGCAACTTAAGACTTTAAGTAGAGTGCTACTTTTTAGTGTCCATTTCTAACTTTGCTAAACAAGGACTGTGCCCTCCATCACAGTTATATGTTGTTGTCATTTTTTAAAAAGATTTTATTTGTTTGAGAGAGAGAGAGAGAGCTCGCAAGAGTGGGGAAGGGGCAGAGGGAGAGAAGGGAATCTTAAGCAGACCCCATGCTGAACACGGAGCCCAATGTGGGGCTCCATCCCGCGTCCCTGAGACCATGACCTCAGCTGAAACCAAGAGTCAGATGCTTAACTGAGTGAGCCATCCAGGTGCCCCTTGTTGTTGTATTTAATTCCAGCTACTTAACTTACAATGTAATATTAATTTCAGCTGTACAATATAGTGATTCAACACTTCCATACATCACCCAGTGCTCATCACAAGTGCACTCCTTAATCCACGCCCTCCCCTCTGATAACCATCAGTTTGTTCTCTATAATTAAGAGTCTGTTTCTTGATTTGACTCTTTTCCCCCCCTTTGCTCTTTTGTTTCTTAAATTCCACATATGAGTGAAATCATATGGTATTTGTTTTTCTCTGACTTATTTCACTTAGCATAATAATTCCATGTGGTTGTAAATGTCAAGATTTTGTTTCCCTTGCTTCAGGAGACATTTGTAGAAAAAAGTTGCTTCAGCTAATGTCAAAGAAGTTACTGCCTGTGCTCTCTTCTAGGATTTGTACAGTTTCATGTCTCACACTTAGGTCTTTAATCTGTCTTGAATTTATTTTTGTGTTGGTATAAGAAAGTGGTCCAGTTTCATTCTTTTGCATGTTACTGTCCAGTTTTCCCAACACCATTTGTTGAAGAGATTGTGTTTTTTCCCCCATTGGATATTCTTTCCTGCTTTATCGAAGATTAATTGACTATACAGTTGTGTGTTTAATTTTGGGTTTTCTATTCTTTTCCATTGATCAATGTGTGTTTTTTTGTGTCAGTATCATACTGTTTTGATCACTACAGCTTTGTAATATAACTTGAAGTGCCTCCAGCTCTGCTTTTCTTTTTCATGGTTGCTTTGGCTATTCAGGGTTTTTGTGGTTCCATATAAATTTTAGAACTCTTTGTTCTAGATCTGTGAAAAATGCTGTTGGTATTTTGATGGGGATTACATTAAATGTATAGGTTGCTTCGGGCAATATAGTCATTTTTAAAGTATTTCTTCTTCCAATCTGTGAAAATGGAATGTCTTTCCTTTTTTTTTTTTTTTTGGTGTCATCTTCAATTTCTTTCATCAGTGTTTTATAGTTTTCAGAGTACAGGCCTTTTGGTTAGGTGTATTCCTACGTATCTTATTATTTTGGGTGCAGTATAAATGGGAGGTTTTTTCCCCTAATTTCTCTTTCTGCTGCTTCATTATTGGGGTATACAAATGCAACAGATTTCTGTAGATTGATTTTATATCCTGCAACTTTACTGAATTTGTTGATCAGTTCTAGCAGTTTTTTTGCTGGAGTCTTTTGGTTTTCTTACATATAGTATATCATCTGAAAGTTTTTCTTTTTCCTTACCAATTGGTTGCCTTTAATTTAACCTTTTGTTGTCTGACATTTATGGCTAGAACTTCCAGTAGTATGTTGAATAAATGTGGTGAGAGTGGAAATCCTTGTCTCATTCCTGACCTTAGGGGGTAAACTCTTGAGTTTTTGCCCTTCAAGGATGCTGCTAGTTGTGGGTTTTTCATAGATGGACTTTATAATGCTAAGGTATGTTCCGTCTGAACCTACTTTGTTGAGGGTTTTTATCGTGAATGGATGTTGTACTTTGTCATAGGCTTTTTTTGGTGTCTACTGAAAAGATCATATGGTTCTTATCCTTTCTCTAATTGATGTGATGTATCATGTTGATTGATTTGTGAATATTGAACCACCCCTGCAACCCAGGAATAAATCCTACTTGATCGTGGTGAGTGATTTTTTTTTTTTAATGAATTGTTAGATCTAGTATTTTGTTGAAGATTTTTGGCATCTGTATTCATTGCAAATATTGGCCTGGAGTTCTCTTTTTTTGTGGTGGTTTATCTGGTTTTGATATCAGGGTAATGCTGGCATCATAGAATGAATTTGGAAGTTTTCCTTCCTATTCTACTTTTTAGAATAGTTTGAGAATAGGTAGTAATGCTTCTTTAAATGTTTGGTAGAATTCCCTGTGAAGCCATCTGATCCTGGATTTTTGTTTGTTTGGAGTTTTTTGATTACTGACTCAGTTTCTTTGCTGCTTATCATCAGTCTGTTCAAATTTTGTATTTCCTCCTGCTTCAGTTTTGGTAGTTTATATGTTTCTAGGAATGTATCCATTTCTTCTAGGTTATCCAATTTGTTGGCATAAAGTTTTTCACAATATTCTTCTATAATTGTTTGTATTTTTGTGGTGTGTTGTTATTTCTCCTATCTCATTGTGATTTTATTTATCTGAGTTCTTTCCCTTTTTTTCTTGATAAGTCTGGTTAGAGGTTTATCAATTTTATTGATTTTTTTTTCAAAGAACCAGCTCCTGATTTCATTGATATGTTGGGTTTTTGTTTTTAGTTTTTATATCATTTATTTATGCCGTAATCTTTATTATTTCCTTCCTTCTGCTGGTTTTGGGTTTTGCTTGTTGTTCTTTTTCTAGCTCCTTCAGGTGTAAGGTTAGGTTATTAGATTATTTGTTTGAGATTTTTCTTGCTTCTTGAGGTAGGTCTGTATTACTATAAACTGCCCTCTTAGAACTGCTTTTGCTGCATTCCAAAGGTTTTGGACCATTTTGTTTTCATTTTCATTTGTTTCCATGTACTTTTTTATTTTCTCTTTTATTTCATGGTTGACCATTCATTTTTTAGTAGCATGATATTTAACCTCGTGTATTTGTGCTCTTTGCAGATTTTTCTTGTAATTGACTACTAATTTCATAGCATTGTGGTCAGAAAAGGTGCATGATATGACTTTGGTCTTCTTGAATTTGTTGAGGCTTGCTTAATGGGCTAATATGTGATATGTTCTGGAAAGTGTTCCATGTGCACTTGAAAATGTGTATTCTGCTGTTTTAGGATGGAATGTTCTGACTATATCTGTTAAATCCATCTGTTCCAGCATGTCATTCAAAGTACTGTTTACTTGTTGATTTTCTGTTTAGATGATCTGTCCGTTGAAGTAAGTGGTGTGTTAAAGTTCCCTGCCATTATTGTATTATTATATTAGTTCCTTTGTGTTTGTTATTAGCTGTTTTATGTATTTGGGTACATAAATATGTACAGTTGTTATATCTTCTTGTTGGATTGTCCCCTTCATGATTATATAGTGTCCTTCTTTGTCCTCTTGTTAGTCTTTGTTTTAAACTCTAGTTTGTCTGATAGGACTATTGCTACTCTGGCTTTCGTTTGACATCCATTTGCATGGTAGATATTTGTCCGTTCCCTGACTTTCAATCTGCAGGTGTCTTTATGTCGAAAATGAGTCTCTTGTAGGCAGTATATAGATGAAGTCTTGATTCTTTTTTATTCATTCTATCACCCTGTGTCTTTTGATTGAAGTATTTAATCTATTTATATTCAAAGTAATTATTGATAGATAAGTATTATCATTTTATTATTTGTTTTATGCTTGTTTCTCAAGCTTTTCTCTGATCCTTTCTTTATTTCTCTCTTTCATGGTTTGCTGATTTTCTTTAGTGATATATTTGGATTCCTTTGTCTTTATTCTTTGCATGTTTATTAGTGGTTTTTTAATATATAATTCCCATTAGGTTTATATATAACCTCCTTTGCATATGGCAGTCTGTATTAAATGGATGGTCCTTTAAGTTTGAATTCATTCATTACTCCTCTCCTCCCCATGTTTTAGGTATATGTTGTTAAATCTTTTATCCTTTTATTTTGTGAGTTCCTTGACTGATTTTTTACAGAAATATTCATTTTTATTGCTTTTATGTTTCCTACCTTTATACTGTCACTTTTGGTCTCTCCTTTCTACTCTAAGAGTCCCCTCTAATATTTCTTGCAGAGCTGGTTTAATGGTCACAATCTCCTTCAGTTTAGTTTTTGTTTGGGAAATTTTTTCTCTCTCCTTCTATTCTGAATGATATAGGCTTGCTGGAGACAGTATTCGTGGTTGCCAATTTTTCCCGTTCAGCACTTTGAAGGTATATCATGCCACTTTCTTCTGGTTTGGAACTTTCTGCTGAAAAATCTCCTGCTGGCTTTATGGGTTTCCCCTTGTAAGTTACTGCCGCCTTTTGTCTTCATGTTTTTAAATTTTTTTTCCTTATCACTATATTTTGCCAATTTAATTACAATATGTCCTGATGTGGGTCTGCTTTTCTTGATTTTGATGGGAGTTCTCTGTGCCTTCTGGATCTGGATATCTGTTCTTCCCCAGATTAGGAAAGTTTTCAGCTATTATTTCTTCAAATAAATTTCCTATCCCCTTTTTTCTCTCTTTTTCTTTTGGAAGTCCTTTAATATAAATATTATTACACTTGATGGAGTCACTGAGTTCCCTAAATCTTTTCTTGTATTGCATATTTTGTCTCTTTTGTTCATCTTGATTATTTTCCATTCCTCTGTCTTCTAGATCACTAAATTCATTCCTCTGCATCTTCCATCCTGATGTTCATTTCATCAATGTGTTTATCATTTCACTTATTGTACCCTTTATCTCTGCTATGTTATTCCTTATGTGTGTGTTAAGGGTCTCATTCAAGTCTTCCACTCCTTTCTCAATTCCAGTGGGTATCCTTATGATCGTTACTTTAAATTCTCTATCAAGCATGTTACTTATATGTGTTCAGCTTAGATCTCTGGCTGTGGCCTTGTCCTATTCTTTCATTTGGGTTAAGTTTCTCTGTCTACTCATTTTGTCCAAGTCTCTGTGCCTGCTTCTGTGTGTTGGGAAAGTCAGCATCTCCTGTTCTTGAGGAAAATGGCCTTACGAAGAAGAGGTCCTATAGTGCCCTGCCATATGGTGTCCCTTGTTTCCCCAGAGCCTGGTGCTTCTGGGAGTGTTTCCAGTGTATGTTGCTTGTGTTCTGCTGTTGTGTCCTGGACGCTTTATCTGTCAGGCCACTTGTCTGCAGAGGTCTCTTTGCCTCTTGTGGGCATGGTTTGGTTCCTGCCCTAATTGTGGTGCATTTTAACTAGGTGTGATCTGGTCTATTTGTGAAATGAGACTGTTGCCACCCCAGCTGGAACAGAAGCTCTGCAAAACTCCCATGTCCGGATACTCAGTGTGAGCAGGAGTTTGAGCCAGTCTTCTGGGGGAAAGGAACCACTGTGCTGGGACTGAGGCAAGTGTGACTGGAGGGGGCAGGCAGTGTGTTCCACTTGGTCTAAGCATGTTAAGTAATGAGTGTGGGTACAGGGCTGGTTCCTGAAGGTGGCCCTGTGCTTATGTTGATGGGCATGGAAATGGCCAGCCAGTGCCTTTGTTCCTGCAGTGGTCTCTTCGTGAATGCTGTCTCTCTGGGATAAGCTTGGAGAGGAACAAATAACCCCCTTACCATGGCCCCAGGTGCTCTTCAGATCACTATTTCCACACACTGTGGATTGTTTGCCTGCCTTCTCTCCAAGAGCTACACAATGCTCTCTGGATCTATTCCAGCCAACCCTTCTGATCTTTAAAACTCCAGGCTTTAAGCCCCACTAGTTTCCAGAAATTATGAAATTTGACCCCTCTCACTTTCCAAGGCAATTGCTATGGGGGTTTCATTTTCCCTTGTACTCCCCATGTGCTAGTCTGTCCCTTATCCTTCTCTGCAACCCTGCCTCCCTCCCCACTGCAGCAGTCATGATCTGTTTCTCTCCCATATCACATCTCTGCACTTCCTACCTTCTTCACTGTGGCCTCTTTTCTGCTTTTAGTTGTGGAGTTTGTTCTACCAGTTTTGAGGTCAATTTCTGAGGTATATAGGATGATTTGGTAGTTACTTAGTTGTATTCATGGGATGAGGAGAGCCTAGGGGCCTCCCACTCTGCCACCATCTTCCTGTCCTTGCTCTATATGTTGTTATTTTAAAATAATTTTAGATAATGACAGTTACAGACACTTAAATATAACTTCAGAGAATCATTCCTTGAAAATCTTCCACATAAATGAAATTATGCAATTTTTAAATTTAATGTTTTAAAGTTTGTATCGAAGTGTACATAAAGAAAATCTAATGATATAGATAGGCTTATGATGAAAATCAAGTTTCCTGCTTCATTCTTTCTACCCCCATTACCCTTCCCTAGAAGTGAATACTTTTAACTATTTGTACTCAGGTGATATTCAGGCAGAACCTGTGTTTACTATCATACTAGTAGTTTGCAGCTCAGTCTGTTTTAATTAATTGGTGCTCATGCCATATTGGGGGCTAGAAGTTTTTATTCACTCCTGGTTATTTTTATGAATATTACTTTGATATGTTTATGCTTAATTTGTCTCAATCAACTTTAGGCATTGTCTACTCTAATACTGCAATGATGGATAAAAATTTAGCTTCCTTGGACCATCTTTCCTGCATCTTTTTTTTTTTTTTAACAGTTTTGAGATATAACTGATATATTATACAGTTTACCCCCTAGAACTATACAGTTTAATGGCTTCAGTATATTCACAGAGTTGTGCAACAGTTTCTCCAGTCAATTTTAGAACACTTTCATCATCCCCAAAAGAAACCTCTTATCCCTTAGCCCTAAACCTGAAACCTACCCCTCAGCCCTCAGTAATCACTTGTATACTTTCTGTCTCTGTGGATTTGTCCTTTCTGGACGTTTCACATAAAGGGAATCATAAAATATGTGGTTCTTTGTGATTGGCTTCCTTCACTTAGCATAGTGTTTTCAAGGTTCATCCACACTGTAGCATGTAGCAATACTTCATTTCTGTTTATGATGGAATAACGTCCATTGTATGGCTATACCACATTTTGATCATCCATTCATCAGTTAATGGACATTTGGGTTGTTTCCAATTTTGGTATTGTGAGTAATGATGCTATGAACTTTTGTATTTGTGTAGGTTTTTTTGTGTGGACACATGTTTTCATATCTTTTCAGTTTATACCTAGGAGCAGAATTGTGGGGTCACATGATAACTATATGTTTAACTGAGAGAGGGCCAGTTTTCCAAAGCAGCTGCACTGTTTTACATTTCCACCAACATTGAATGAAGGTTCCAGTTTCTCCACATCCATGCTAACGCTTATTTTATTATTATTATTATTATTGCCATCTTAGTTACTGTGAAGTGGTATCTCCTTGTGGTTTTGATTTGCATTTCCCTGTTGGCAAATGACGTTTGGCATCTTTTCATATGTTTATTGACTTACATCTTCTTTGGAGAAATGTCTATTCAAATCCTTTGCCTATTTTTTAATTAAGTTGTCTTTTTCTTATTGAACTTTAAGATATTTATATATTCTAGATATAGGCCTCTTATCAAACATGATTTTCAGTTTGCATAAATGTGAGGGTTTATTTCTTGGACTCTCAATTCTATTCCATTGATTTGTCTTTATGCTGATACTGCAGTGTCTTGCTTACTGTTGCTTTTATAGTAAGTTTCAAATTAGGAGGTGTCAGTCTTCCAACTTTGTTGGTCTTTTTCAAGACCGTTTTGGCTATTATGTGTTCCTTGAATTGCCATATGAATTTTAGGGTCACTTGTCTTTCTGCAAAGAAGCCAGATGGGATTTAAATAGGTATTGCATCAAATCTGTGGGTTAGTTTAGTGAGTATTGCCGTCTTAACAGTATTAAGCCTTCTGGTCTATGAACATGTATGTCTTCCATTTATTTAGGTCTTTAAATTTCTTTTTACAATGTTTTATAATTTCAGTGTACAAGTCTTGCACTTCTTTGGTTAAATTTATTACTAAGTATCATATTCTCTTTGATGCTATTTTAAGTAGAACTGTTTTCTTAATTTCATTTTCAGTTTGCTCATTGCTACTGTATGGAATTGATTTTGTACATTGATCTTGTATCCTCCAAACTTGCTGAATTCATTTATTATTTTTTAAAAGTTTTTAGTGGATTTATTAGGGGTTTTATATATATATATATATATATATATATATAAAGAGAGAGAGAGAGATTGATTATATCATCTGAAAATAAGACGGTTTTACTTCTTTTCCAGTTTGGATCCTTTCTGTTTTCTTGCCTAATTGCTCTGGCTAGATACTCTAGCACAGTATTGAAGTGGTGCACGTGGACATCCTTGACCCATCCCTCTTTTTTCTACCTTCTCTTCTTCATTTCTATATACTTTTGCATAGTCAACATCAATAACATAATTGTAATTGAGTCATTCATGCTTTGTCTGTATATTCCCTTTTAAAAAATGGGAACAGTAAACAATGTTTAAAGAAGTATGACTTGTAATGGTTATTGCTCAGTGTGCTGACTATATTTCCTTTTCTATAATTCTAAAGCCACAACTCTAATGACACTGAAAGAATATTCAAATATGTTTTCTTCGACATTCATACTCATGACACGTTTTAGTTTGCTTCATGTTTATATCATGGCATTCTTGTACAGATTTTTTTCCTTGGAATTTCTTATTGCTTTCTTTACATTTTTTTGTCATTAGAAGAAACCAAACCTATGCCATCCTGACTGTATTTTTTTTTTTTTTTTTTTTTTTGAGAGAGAGCAGGGGGTGAAGAGAGGGAGAGGTAGAAAGAGAATCTTAAGCAGACTCCACACTGAGTGCAGAGCCCTATGCAGGGCTCGATCTCCTGACCCCGAGTCATGACCTGAGCTGAAATCAAGAGTTGGGTGCTTAACCAACTGAGCCACCCAGGTGCCCCCATTCTACTTATATTATGTATATTATTCAACCTCTGATTTATTCTCTCAATATTTATTGTGTCCATTCTTAAAAACCTATTTAATTCCTAATCTAGCTGGGACCAATTTGTTTTTATTTGTACCATATTTTTCTGATGCTGCAGTTTCTTCCTGTAGTTTCTAGTTGTTTTTCTTTTGTTCATAAAGTCTGTGCTTCTCTTGTAGCCTCAAGTTCTTCCAGCCTTTCAACCATACAGTTTTTTCTGTGGAGTCCCGCTTTTTAGGACACCTGTTTCTTCGTGTCTGTTGGGAGTGTAATTTCTAAGGGTTCCCTTTACCGTGTATGTTGGAGCCATTCTTTTGGGATCCTGTTCTGTCTTTTACTTGGTTTACTCCTTTATTTTGGTAGAATATATCTTGAAGTAACTTGTTAAGAAATAATATGTGGGAGGTACACTTTCTGTGTCCTTGCCATGACTTATAATTGAAGACTCCATTTAAATCCCAAA
The DNA here is from genome assembly GCF_011800145.1 of Mirounga leonina. Classification (NCBI taxonomy): domain Eukaryota; kingdom Metazoa; phylum Chordata; class Mammalia; order Carnivora; family Phocidae; genus Mirounga; species Mirounga leonina. Next base: position 21,088,388 of record NW_023270320.1, on the reverse strand, counting down.
ATTGATGAGTGCCTTGACCAGTTATAAAATTCTAGTTTGAAATTAATTTCCTGCCAAGGAAATGATGGTGTCACTCTCTTCTAGCATTCATGTAGCTGTTGAGAAGTCTGATGGGTGTGTAATTCTTATTCTTTTGTAGGACCCCCTCCCCTGCCCAGTGCTAGAAGCTTTTATGTTTTTTGTCTTTATTCTTTATGTCTGAAATAGCACAGTAATGTGTCTCACTGAAAGCTCTTTTTTTTTTTCAGTTTTTTTTTTTTTTGAGTAATCAGTAGGCCTTTCCATTTTAAAACACATCTCCATTCAGCTCTAGCAAAATTTCTTATATTACTTCTTTCATAATTTCTTCTCCTTTATTTTCTGTGCTTTCTCTTTCTGGAAATCCTATTAGTCAGATTGTTGGACCCCATGTAGTGATTTTATAAACCTTTCTATTTTTTTTTTTTTCTCCTGTGGTTTATCTTATTATTTTTCCTGTGTTTCTTTTTTTTATTATTTAAACTCAATTTAGTTAACATATATTGTATTATTAGTTTCAGAGGGAGAATTTAGTGATTCATCAGTTGCATATAACACCCAGTGTTCATTACATCAAGTGCCCTCCTTAATGCCCATCATCCAGTTATCCCTTCCCCTCACCCAACACCCTCCAGCAACCCTCAGTTTGTTTCCTAGAGTTCAGCATCTTTTATGGTTTGTCTTCCTTTCAGTTTTCATCTTATTTTCCTTTCCCTTCCCCTGTGTTCATCTGTTTTGTTTTTTAAATTCCACATATGAGAGAAATCTTTATGGTATTTATCTTTCTCTATCTCACTTAGCATAATATCCTCTAGTTCCATCCACATCATTGCAAATGGCAAGAGTTCATTCTTTTTGGTGGCTGAGTAATATTCCATTTTGTATATATGCCACATCTTCTTTATCCATTCATCTATCAGTGGACATCTGGGCTCTTTGCATATTTTGGCTATTGTGGACATTGCTGCTACAAACATTGGGGTGCAGGTGCCCCTTCAAATCACTGTGTTTATATCCTTTGGATAAATACCTTTCTTGTGTTTTCTATATATTTTTTTTTATTCTAAGACAGATTTTCTCACCTTTACTTTTCTTTTTATTTCAGCAGTTATGTTTTTAATTATTTGGTTTACCTTTTTTCCATACCATCTTGTTCTTGTTTTATAGGTATAATATATTGAATTTTTCTTGAGGTTACTAGCAGAGTAATCAGGAATGTTGAAACTGATCATTATCTTACATTATTTTTTTTTTTCTGTTCCTTAAATTATTGAATATTTTTCAGTTAGGTTCTTTTTCATTTGTTTTCTTTGTGCCTAAATATTAGACTAGGAGGCCTTTACTCTCAGGCAGGAGTCATTCACCTTTTTTGTACAGGGCTAGGTAGTATATCTTTTAGGCATTGTGGGCTAAGAGGCAAATCAAGGATATTATGTAGGTGTTATATATGTATAACATATATTTCCAAAAATTTTTTATTGATGAAAGTAAATTAACAGGTTGATACATTTTTTTGTAATATAGGTCTACTAATGAGAAGAATTAATTTCTTATGGAAATTGGGATTTTGCTTATTGGGATTCAGGATTAGTGTTCCAAATTGATAGCAAATGTTTATATGTTATTCCTGATCTGCAATGAGATTTTACATGGTCTTTTTGTCATAGTCAGCAGTGTCTTTTTGTATGGATAGTGTTGTAGGATGAGTAATAGCTTCCCAAAGATGCCCATGTCCTAATCCTGAGAAACTGTGAATATATTCCTTTTGTGGCAAAGGGGACTTTGCAGATGCGATTTAGTAAAGGAGCTTGAACAGGGGACATTATACTGGATTACCCAGAGGAGCCCAATATAATCACAGAGATCCCTGTAAGAGGGAGGCAGGAGGTTAGAGAAAAGATGCTGTGCTCCTGGCTTTGAGGTTGGAGGAAGGGGCCACAAGCCAAAGAATGTAGGCGACCTCTAGAAGCTAGAAAAGTCAGGGAAACAGATTCCGCCTTAGAGCCCCAGAGGGAACACAGTCCTGCAGACCCACTTTAGATTCTGACCTCCAGAGCTATAACATAATAAATTTGTGTTGTTTTAAGCTATTACGTTCATGGTAATTAGTTACAGCAGTCATAGGAAACTAAGACAACTAAGTGCTGCCAAATACGACATAAGTAAATGAGCATATGATTTTTTTTTTTAAGGTTTTACTTATTCATTTGAGAGAGAGAGCACAAGCAGGGGGAGAGGCAGAGGGAGAGGGAGAAGCAGACTCTCTGCTGAGCAGGGAGCCCCATGTGGGGCTCGATCCCAGGACCCTGAAATCATGACCTGAGCAGAAGGCAGCCGCTTAACTGACGGAGCCACCCAGGCACCCCTTGACTGCCCTTCTATGTATGCCTTGAATTATGAGAGGTAACCTGTGCATAATTTCACTACCTAAATATTTTCACTTTAGATTTTCTTAAACAGGTAACCGGAAATCTTAAAACTTTTACACAGTCGGGTTTCTATGATGATATATGTTGCATCCTAGTGCTATTATAATGCAGAATACTTTTATTAGTATAATAAAGTCCCCCCGAGCATATGATTTTAAATGACTCTGTCTCTGAGGCACTTTCAGTTAATTTTTGGTAGTTAGGTAGTAGATGCAGGAGTATTGGCTGATAAGACAAAAGCAGAAGCAGCTGTTGTGAAGAAAGGAGCTCCTTGAAGAGGTTCCTGGCTCAGAGTGGCAATTATTCTGGAGGGTATTATAAGGACATTAAATGAGGATGAAAGGAGAGTCAAACAAACAGAAAATAACCCCATCCTGACCTCTGCATACAAAACTGCATATGGCATTATCACTCGGCAGAAAACGAAACACACACAGTCTCTTTCTCCTCTCTCTTTGTTTCACACATACACAGCGCCTCCAAGGGTTTTCCTCTAAAGAAACTGAAAAAGTCGTCTAGGAAGAACCCGGACAGCTTGTACGGCTGTCCTGCTTTCCAGCAGTGGCGGGCACCCCTCAGTCAGCAGGCCCAGGACTGCCTGCCGCCTGTTTCCGTAAGACCTGCGAGCGAAGAATGGTGTTGACATTTTTTAAAAGTTGGGAGGGAAAAATCAAAAGAAGATTAATATTTTGTGGCATGTAAAAATTACATGGAATGCACATGTCCGTGTCCATCCACCGAGTTGTATTGGAACGTGGCCACGCTTGTGTATTTGCCCACCGTCCGTGGGTGCCTTGCGTTACAGCACCTGCCGAGCAGAGCCTGGGTGCAGGGCGCCTGTGGCTTGGCACGCTGCAAGTGATAGTTGTGTAATTTTAACTCAACTGCATTTTGAGTGCCACATGTATCAACGTACCATGTTATTTTAATCCTTAAAAAAATTATCAGTGCAAACCTATCATGTCAAAACACAGAAAGTGAACTTCAGATGTTATGCTCTCGATGCAAAGTGGAGTATGGATTATCTTGGCAGTTAATTAGGTAACAGAGCACGTCTAGCATTGTGCTGAAGGAATGCAGTACGTATCAACATTGCACGATTCAGGGGTCAGCACAGTATTCCCGACCCGTAGGAAAAAAATGATCAGAAAAATAAGACAGTATAAAAGAATATCTCATCACAGAATTTATTTACAAATTTTTATTTTTTTTTAAGATTTTATTTATTTATTTGAGAGAGAGAGAATGAGAGACAGCACGAGAGGGAAGAGGGTCAGAGGGAGAAGCAGGGAGCCCGATGCGGGACTCAATCCCGGGACTCCAGGATCATGACCTGAGCCGAAGGCAGTCGCTTAACCAACTGAGCCACCCAGGTGCCCTATTTACAAATTTTTAAAAGCAAAATGAGGTTGCAACCAAAATAAGTCTTCAAGATAGCTCATCTGTTAGCAAAGCAGGGAAAGGCATTTAGCCGTGGTGAGTTAATGAAATCACACTTGATTGCACCAGTAGAAAAGAACGTGTCCTGAGAAGATTTGTTGTGCACTGTTAGCCTTTAGATGAGAACGGCTACCTGGGACTTTGGTAGACACATCCATATCAGTTGAAGAGCAAGGCAAATTGATTCTCAATTATTGATACTGAAGTTACTGATACTGATCAGTTATTGCTATTTATTAAAGCATCAGTGCCAAGTCTGAGACTGAAGACTTAGTCTCTGTATATATCCTCATGGAACAACTGCAGGCAAGGATGCTCTCAAAGAACTTGAGAACTTAGTAATTCAGTAAGACCTGTAACGGAATCTGCTATTTTGTATAACAGTGGACAATGGTAAGAATATGTGTGGTGTAGACAAAAGCTTAGTTGGACAAATGTACAAAGCTTGTGAAAATGCAAGCTGTGTCCAGCTTGTGATTATTATAGTGCTGATTGGCAGGTAATTTGTGGAAAATATTTGAATCTCTCATGTGTTAATGAACCACTACTATCAACCATGAACTCCTTTTCCTCTTGTAGACTTAACCATTATCATTTCTGTGAATTTTTATAAGAAAGATGCTGAATATCCAAACCTCTACACAGGAGTTAGGTTAGCAACAGTCAAGTTTTACTATGGTTTTTAAACTCAGGGGCTGAAATTTTTCCAAACAAGAACCCCCCTCGACCACTGTTATGAACATTGAGTGGCTTTGGAGATTCGCTTTTGCTACCTTGATACTGAATTATCAAATTAGTGCTTTATATTATGTAATATGTTATATTCTAATATTTTAGAAATAGAGTTTAAATTCTAATGATTGAATTAGTTTCTGATAATCTGATGCTTAGTGCTGTTTCTTAGTGAATTGAGTCTAAAATTACAAGGCAAAACAGCACTTATGAGCAACTTTTACTGTAGTAAAGTTATTAGATAGTTAATGTTTGGATCACAGGTTAGGTCATGCTACATTATACACTTCTTTACTATAAAAAGTTAATACATTATGGAATGAATAAGTCATAGGGATGAAAGGCACAGCATAGAGAGTATAGTGAGTGGTATTATTAAAATATTGTGACAGATTATAGCCTGTAGTGAGCACAGCGTAACATACAGAGTTGGTGGAATCGCTATGTTATACACCTGAAACTAATGTAACATTGTGTATCAACTGTACTTAATCAAAAAAAAATTTAAAGCAAGATGTTACATCTCCATTCCCACAAAATTTTTGCTGCAGAAATATTTTCTGAGCTCAAACTATAGTTCTAGCAGTTTCCTTCCCTATTCCACCTCTTACTATGGATTTCTACTTCTTTTTAAAAATTATTTTACATTTACAATATTGGGTCTACAGCAGGAGATAAACATGCTTGCTATCTTGAACTAGTAATAAAAAACATCGTAAATCTGTGTGAACTTTTACCATTTCATGTTAAGAGCTGATTTTATGTTGCTACTAAGCTTCAACAGTTCTCCCTAAAACAGTCTCATTCATTCATTCACTGAGTGGTCTCAGTGTTGGGAGCCATTCACCTCCTGGAGCACAGGAGGTGAAGAGAGAAACATAATTTTAATGCAGGGTCATAACTATGGTAATAGAGATGTGCACAGGTGCTCAGGGAGGATGGAGGAGAGTATGACTGTTTTCATATGGGAAGTAGAGGAAGACTTCACAAAAAGACAGTATTTGAAATGAATGGGTCTTAGAAATTAAAGTGCAAAGTTCATCAGGTGGAGAAATGGCATTTTGGGCCACTGGAACAGTGCATGCACAGGCAGGGGAGGGTCCGAGGTCAGGGGACGTGTTTGCGTGTGGCCGTGCATGATAAGAGGAGGAGTGGCAGGAAAGGAGGCTGGGAAGGTAAAGTATGGCCAGATTATGAAGGGCCCTGCACAGTGTGTCCTGAAAATCTGGTTTGGGTTGCAAATCTCAGTTGCAATGGAGTTGGCTCATGAATTCAAGTGACATCATACTCTATCAAGATTTACTTTACTCTTAGTGATATATCAGCCTATCTGACATAAACATTTCCATCTACTTTCTTAACATTTCCTCTTTATTCAGTATGTTTGCAATATAGAATCCAAATTATAGCACTAGTACAAATTGAATTAAGGCTGAAAATGCCCTTAAGTTTGAGATTTTACAAGTTTTCGTGGGAGCAAAAGACTTTTAAGAGGTAATGATCTGAAAGGGCAAATCACGCTTGATTTTGTTTACACAGTCTTTAACTGTTTTTGCAAATTGTTCAGTTTATTATTTTCTGAAACTTAATTTTCATTGTTTTTTTTTAGTGGACAGAAAACTGCAGAAAATCAACCTATCCTCCTTCTGGACCAACGTGAGTAAACATCAGATCTTCAAAACTGACTTTGGCCTTTGTGGAAACTTTTCCCTTATGTAATTATCTCATAAAAATGACAATAATGAAGAAAAATTTAAGTCATGTCTTCTATCCTGAGACAATTTTTTTTTTCTTCTGAGACGGATTTTTTTTTTTTCAGGTCTGTGTGTTATATATTTGGCTAAGACCCTGGACAAATATTGAAATACCCCATGACTAAAATGCCCATTTCTAGTCTATCAAAATCAGAGAAAAAAAAAGAATCTCTGTTCTCCAGTAAATTCTGTCAACTGCCAAGCATTTTTCATCCTGACAAATGCAGAGCTGAACCATGACTTCCTGTGGTACCTGAATATAAACCACCAGATTATATTGGAAGAAAGTGTAGGGTCTTATATATGAAACCGTCAAGAAATAAACGCCTGGCATGATAATCAAAGCTGTCGAGAACAAAACAGGATTAAAAAACATAAGGGAAGGACCAGTGTCATATTTTAGTGCATTTAATGTTAATATTTTTAATATAATATATGGCCTTTTCAAATCTTTTGTGGCTAAATGGGTTTATGAGAAAAGTTTAAGAATAGCCCACCAGTCCAGAGGATACAGAATGTGGAAAAGCAGAGAAAGGTGTAAGGAAGGGTAATCTTTTTTGCCCTGCTTTCATTCTCTCTGAAAGTAGCTTGCTGCGGGACAGGGGAAAGGAGAGTATAACTTTAAACTGTTAACCTTAGAAATAAAACTGCCAGTTGTTTTACCAGCAAACATGGGTTTACTTGGGAAGAGCAGAGAATTGCAATCCAGGACAAGCAAGCTACAGCAAAACCAGAGGGAAGCCTGCAGAACAAAAGAGAACACCTTTCTTCTTCCTGTGGGGGTAGTAAAGTGGTATCTAAAGTACTATCAACTTGCAAGGCTCCTTTCTTTCTGGGTTTCTGCTGGGTTGCAAGTTCAAGCCCCACGTTGGGGGTGGAGCTTTCTTTAAAAAAAAATATCTTCAAAAAAATTTAAAAAAAATCTTTCTTTAAAAGCATAAGTGATCAAGAGTCAAGTTTTCCATATCTAGTCGTTTTTCCCCTCAGTTCCAGGAAGGACCTTTCCTGCTTGTCATGTTCTGTGCAGGGAGGAAGGTGCAGAGCAGTTGGAAACCACTTAAAGCCACGTTTGAGTTGATGAGGAAGGTTAGGAGAGAATACTCAGGCACTTCCCATCCAAAGTCTGTATCTTCTTAAGGTCTTAAGTGTTGGAGATTTTCTCAAAACATTGAACCAGCATCATCTTATTGGGATCACTGTTTTTTTAAAAAGTTTGATAGGGAACAAAATACAAAACTTAAAATAATTACGCAAAGCGGAAGAAGTAACAGAACTCCAAGTTGTATGATGGCTGTAAACTAGGACTCTAGGTCTGAAAGTAGCCAACTGAAATATTTGTTGGCACTGATTCCAACTTAGGAGAGAGCTTTTCCCTGTGAAGGCAGACATAGAGTCATATAGGCCTCCTGGAAGTCTCTGCTTGAAGAGACAATGGAAGCAGAGTAGTGAACACAGCCAGGAGCACACGGTACATTTGTAAACGTACAGGACAGGTACGTACTGACACTTTGTTAGTAGACCAGTGGTTTAATGCATGTAAGTAGTGGGAATTTTAGAATTGCTGGTAGGGCCAGACAGTTATTTGGTCCAAACCAGAGTCTCTTTTTATCAAGACAACAATTATTAGATTTTCAATATCGTTTCTCCCTCTCTAGAGTCAATTGTTGGGTATCTCTTGTCAGTTTTTCTAAATAATCATCTGGGAGAACATTCCTTTGGACTGTGACAGAGGTTTGGCTGTTGGTCTCCTTGAGCACAGCATTTTTGATGGAAATACCAGTGAGGTGGTTTTGTTTGGCCTCCAGGAAGTGAGTCAAGTCTGGCACGCCCAAAAACCTTATTAATAGCGCTGCCGGCAAAAGTATGACATCTAGTACATTTTGGACATAAGAGCCATTTTTAATCTTATCCCCATTGGGGGTGAGGACGTCTCATTGTTTCCATAATACTCCAAAGTGATGAACTGCCCCAAAAGCATACTGACTGTCGGTATAAATGTTCGTGGCTTTAGCCTTGGCTAAGGGACAAGTTTGAGCAAGGGCATATATTTCAACCTGTTGGGTAGAAATACCAAAGGTAAAGGTGCTGCCTCAGTGATTTCAAAAAGGAGTTGCGGTAGCCTACCCCACACAGTATTTACCATTCACATCCTTTAAATAAGAGCGCTCAGGAAGTCATGAAAATCCTTGCCTTGCTTCGAAGAGTTTGTTACAAATTGTCGTGAGGGGTCAGAAAGTCCTGTCAACAATCATAAAGGGTATCATCTGGATCCGAGTGTAGTCCTTGTTTGGAGATCAGATGCCCTAAGGATCAAACCTGAATTTGAGCAAACTGCTTTTTTTTTTAACTTTGGAGATTTTTATATCCTTTTAAGGCTACAGATTTTAACAGGTGGATGCTATCTCCTGTGAAGAAGTTTGAGAAGGGGGGATAGAAAAGCAAGTCATCTACATATTTTAACCAAGTAGAGCCTTCCCAAAACTTTCTATCATCCCAGCTTTTAAGGTTTGTGAAAAGTAAGAGGGACTCTGTGAAACCCTGGGGATAAATATGATCGTCTAGCTGTATTGCGGTTCCCAAGTGAAAGCAAAAAGATATTGGCTATTCTCATCAGCGAGAATACTAAAAATGTACTGCATAGTTAAACTATGAAAAATTAGCTTTCAGTAGGAATGGATATCAGTAGCATGTAAAGGTTGGGAACAACAGGATGCCAAGGGAAAACAGTGGTACTTATTACTCTTAGGTCCTGGACAGACCTCCATCCTTAGCCACTGGGTTTTCTTTTTTTTTTTTTTTTTTTAAAGATTTTATTTATTTGAGAGAGAGAGTGAGAGACAGCACAAGAGGGAAGAGGGTCAGAGGGAGAAGCAGACCCCCTGCTGAGCAGGGAGCCCGATGCGGGACTCGATCCCGGGACTCCAGGATCATGACCTGAGCCGAAGGCAGTCGCTTAACCAACTGAGCCACCCAGGCACCCAGCCACTGGGTTTTCTTACAGATAAAATAGGAATATTACAGGGGCTAGTGCAGGGGATAGTGAAGCCCTGAGCCTTATAATCTTCTGTTATGGGCTTGATGCCTCAAGGGCCTTCTTGATTTTGATTAATTCTGCAGAGGGGTTTGAGGGATCTATTTGAATCTTGATGGGGAGGTGTACTTTGGATTCTGCCAGTATCAGTTGAGGATTTTGCCTGTTAAGGAGGTGGTAGTTGATCCAATAGTAGCAAATAATCAGCGTCTCTAGATGCAGCTCCAGTCAGAGATGGAGCAAATGAAAGATGTGCAAGGGTCATTTAATCCCCCTGGTTGGCTATTTTGATTACTGTTACCAAATTCTAGAATTATTTCCCCTTTGGGAGAAGGAAATTCTGGCATGATAGTTCTGTGAGAAATCTTGGCCCCGTAAATGAATAGAGATGGATGAATTAAGGGGGAGAAAGGATGCATCTCTCTCAATAGGCCTAGACCAAAGGGAATAGGGTCAGAGATGGGAACCTGTTGAGGTCTATCAGAGACCCACCCCCTCAACTATTTGAACTGTTTTAGTGCTCTGAGGTCGAGACTGCTTTAAAGCAGTGGGGTTAAGCATGCAGAGTGTAGCTCTGGCGTCAACGCAGACAGGAGATTTGTTCCCAAGTCTGGAAAGTGGTGTCTGCAGGTCACTGAAGAGGGAGGATTGGGAGGAGCACCTTTAGCTCCTTAGGGCCTTGTGTTTGGGAATGAGGAGGAGGCTAGAAAGACTGAGTAAAGGGCTCACAGCACCTGGAGCACTTAAGTTTGTCCCAGCTTTTTAATAATTCCCTGGGTCTTTGCAATAATAGCAGAAACTGGAAGGTTTTTGGTTTTTTTAGGGACCTTCATTTGCCCAAGTCGAAAATTGAAAATTTTAGCAGTCCTTCTTTAGGTGACCCATCTAGGACGCAAGCGAGCCGGTTTGCCAGATTCAACCTGGAGTGCGTATAGTTTTCCATTTCATCCTGGTCCTTTTAAAAGACTCAAGGAGAGGGGCGCCTGGGTGGCTCAATCGGTTAAGCGTCTGCCTTCGACTCAGATCATGATTCCAGGGTCCTGGGATCGAGTCCCGCATCGGGCTCCCTGCTCAGAAGGGAGTCTGCTTCTGCTTCTCCCTCTGCCCTTACTCCTGCTTGTGCTCTCTTTCTCTTTCCCTCCCTCCCTCTCTCTCTCTCAAATAAATAAATAAAATTAAAAAAAAAAAAAAAGACTCAAGGAGAAATATCCCTGTTCAGGTCATTGTTGAACGTAGAGTTAAATGCTACCTGAGTGGATTCAGCATTTAAAGGAAAACCAGAACCTTCTTTAAGAACAATTTGGAGTTGATTGTAGTAGTCATGAAAGAGGTTCATCAGGCTTTTGTGCACAAGCCTGAATTTTTGTTCCCATTGACAGGCTTAGGAAAAGCTACTATAACTGCCCAGTGGATATTCCCTGGGAGTGTTCTAGTGTCTTGCCAAAAGTTAGGAGTCTGTTTCTCTACATGTCCTTCAGGATGTTCCTGTCAGACTAGTTTCATCCAGTGTTTGGTCTGACCCTCACAAATAAGCATGTGGACTAATGGATATAAATCTGAGAAACTAGATTAGTAAGTTTGAATAACTAGGGTAAATTCTATAGCAAGCTTATGTGGGGGGGGGCGGGGAGGGTGTCAGTCACTTTAGAAAATTCTTTATGGCTCGCATAGTTCCCTTAGTACAGCAAGCATAAGAAACTTGGCATTTCTGTAGATCCTCAGAAGACTCAACTTTAAAGAGGCAGGAGAAGGAGCAGGGAGCATTTCAGAGGGAAAAAAGGAAGTTCAGCTGTGAGAAGAAAGGAAAGTGGCACCTGCCAGGTGTCTGGAAACAAAGAAGGTAGAGGAGGAGAAAAAGAGAGCTCCAAAGCCATTTAGGCTTCTTTCACTTGTATCAGTTAATTTAGAAATAGTATTTTACAAAGAGGCAAACTCAGAATCCTGAAAGGATTCAGAAGCCTCAAGGTGCCGTCTAAAACAGGCATCCCATTTAGGTTTTTTTGTTTTTTAGTGGCTGTGCTTTCTAATTTACTTTTGGGTAAACCAAGTTCGGGCAGGTCGGAAAGTTCCCCATAAGGGCTATTGAAGTTCTAAATTACTTTTGGTTAACTCAGTCTATTTAGTTATAAATGCATATGCAGAAGGACCATAGTTTTTAAAGATAGACCAGGTGGAGCCCCAGTAGGGGCCTGGTACCCTCAAAGCATTTTGATGACTGGGATTCCATTTCGTAGACGTTTTTCTGAAGAGTAAAGAGAAAAAATGCTAAGTAGCACAGTTTCAACAGAAAATAGCCTGTTTCCAGAAGGCATCAGACCAAAGGCCCAGTATGGTTCCAGCAAGAACAATCCAGTTCCAAATTGGAGTCATACCAAAAGCCTCGCGCATATCCAGCGGGCACAGTCTGATCCCAAAATGAGTCAGTTCACACCAGCAGAGGAACCGTCTGGTTCCAGACAGGAGTCGGTACAGTTCCAACAGGAACAGTCTGATTCTGTAAAGGAGTCAACAGTTACTCTCCAATTAAACACACACACACACACACACACACACAGCCTTAAGACAAATCCCGAATAAAGCCTGGAGAGTTCGAACACAGAGAAGAGGTTGAATCCCAGGGAACACTTACCCTCCAGCCCCAGGATTGTCAGGAAAGCAGGGAGCCCAGTTGGCTCTGTGGTTAATAGACACCTGTTTTCTCACCAGCCTTGGAGTTGTTGGGGGTTTTCTCTGGATTCTACTTCTGATCACCAAATACTGTTAACCTTAAAAAATAAATCTGCCAGTTATTTTACCAGCAAATATGGGTTTATTCAGGAATAGCAGAGAATTATAGTGAGGGACAAGCAGGCTAGGGCAAAACCATAGGCAAGTCTGTAGAACAAGGGAGAGGAGCACTCTTTTCTAGAGGAAAAGGAAGTTGAGAAGGCTGTTAAAATAAGTCCACTGGAGTAAACTGGGAGTTGGAAGAGCTTCTCATTGGCCTGGCTGTTGCCAGGGCAACCTTTCTTCCTCTGCTGGGATAGTGAAGTAGTAGTTCAGGGTCCTATCAACTTGACAATGGATCGTGCATCACCACATCAAAAACTAATGATGTGGGCGCCTGGGTGGCTCAGTCGTTAAGCGTCTGCCTTCGGCTCAGGTCATGATCCAGGGTCCTGGGATCGAGCCCCACATCGGGCTCCCTGCTCGGCGGGAAGCCTGCTTCTCCCTCTCCCACTCCCCCTGCTTGTGTTCCTGCTCTCGCTATGTCTCTCTCTGTCAAAAAAAATAAATAAAATCTTAAAAAAAAAAAAAAAACTAATGATGTATTGTATGGTGACTAACATAACATAATAAAATTTAAAAAAAGAAAAGAAAGGCAGCTTTCTTCCTGTTGGGTCTGCAGTTGGGCATGAGAGCTACCCTGTCTGCCCCCAACTCCAGTTTAAATTACATTTTCTTTTATTAATTTTCAGAAACCAGCAATATCAAGATGACATTCTTGATTTTTGTAGCATTCCAGTTATATATATATATATATATATATAGTACTGCACTTGCCTAAATTATGTATTCTAAATAGCCTCTGCCCCAGATACAGTGCAACTGTAATACACGAAATTCTTTCAGTTTACTCACTTTTCTGTGGAAAAAGGCAAATATTTGACAGGAAGTAAGTTAGAAGTAATCAGTTTCTATGTTATTCTAAAGCCAGTGTGCATTCCAGCCCTCTCTCTAATGGCTTGTTCTCTGGAGGTCTTCCTTTGTGTAAACACTGGCTGCATCTTGGTTTTCAGCGCCTTATTGATTACATGCATCTCTTGACTGGTCTCACTGCCCCAATTCATTTAACACGTAATGAATACCTTCCATATTTAAGGCTTTTTTTTTTTTCCTACTCCCTTGCATGTTCACCTTGTGTGTGTCTGTGAATTGGTAACCCTGCAAACCTTCCCTGCTTGGGCTTTTAACTGGTTCCAGGCTGCTGAGTGTATATTTGTGATACAAGCATACAAAGACAGGTGTGCAAAACCCACATGTACAGATAACACATTTTTCTCATATCTGTCTATCTATATTGTAAATACCCTTGTCCTGGTATTTCTCCTGGATTCCTTCCTGCCTCCCTAGCCTGTTCTCTGCATAAAAATCTTCCATTCTGCTCTGATCCTTTCCTCTGAACTGTAACTGCGTCTTGGGATGTGAGAGGGGGGCGTGGTATTCATACATCTTTGAATGACAGCAGAATCCCCCTGTACATTATTTTTGATCGAGTGCCTGGGTTCTGGAGGCAGGCACAAGCATCTGTGAGGGAGGAGAGAAACAAACGCCTGTTTCTCCAGCCTGACGGGTCACATCAGGGCTGGAGATCAAGGGACTGACAGCTGGAGCACCCCTGAATCCCTCCAGATCCCATTAGCACTTATTTTCTGCTGCTCCCTGGCGCTCAGCCTCTGCGTGTGCGTGTGTTGTGTCACTGAGACTAGTTTTAGAGCCACCTGTGGAGCCCGGTGGGTTCAGTCAGCTCTTAATAGTGACTGTGATGAGCTGAGCACAGCAGATGCTAAGTCGTAAACATAATGTAATGGGATGTTTATTGTTTGCAGTGACGTGGGAAGATATTCTGTAGTAATGACTATTGATGGAGTACCGATACTGCGGAGTATTTTCTGTGTATTTCATGTAATCGTCACTGCCCTCCTAAGGTAGATACTATTTATTTCTCGAGGAAATTGAGGTACAGATGTTAAATACGGAGACATTTTAGAAAAATGTTTAGTGAGAAGTAAAATGTGGGATCATGGCTAAGCGTTGGTTATTAAAATGATTTTTTTCATCAGCTTCACAGTTCTTTCAAAGGATTGTGATTAGTGGAGGTGTTATTATAGAGAGATTTTGGGGTCTCCCCATGCCCACGTAATCTAATCCTCTGCTCTACTGAGTTTATTTCCTCTCCATTTCTTCTTTGGAATCCTTGAGCCTACCCAAGGCTCTGGACTGAAGACAAATCAGGAGATTAGGGTGGATATAGGTTTGGGTTTTGTTGGACATTCTAAGGGGAAGAGCAGCTGATTGGAGTTCAGAAAACCTGTCTTAGGGCAGTGCCACTGATGTGCAGAGCTCCACTGGGCCACTGCCTTACCACTGATCCTAGACATGGAAATCTGAGTGTGCGTAGGCAGGGAGGGGAGGCCGTGTAATGGGATGAACCAGAATTTTTTTTTTTTTTGGAATTGTGGAACCGAATTTCGCATGTGACGTTATGATCAGTCAGAAACTGAATTAATTTGTCTTTTGTTTAAAGATTTTATTTATTTGAGAGACAGAGCGAGAGAGAGAGCAGAAGTGGGGAGGAGAGGGAAAAGCAGGCTCCCCGCCAAGCAGGGAGCCCAATGTGGGGCTCGATCCCAGGACCCCAGGATCATGACCTGAGCCGAAGGCAGTCGCTTAACCAACTGAGCCACCCAGGCGCCCCTGAATTAAGTTGTTTTTATGTTAAGCTTTTTTTCTAGGAATTAAGTATCCTAGTCTTTAATATAGATATCAGCTCCTGTAACTCACACCAGCATGCACCTTATGTTTCTCTGGAGCAGAGAAATAATGGAGCAAATGCTGGTTATTTTTATTATTAGTTTTACTAATAATAACGTATATAAATATATATATTTTTATATTTTAAATATTTATGTATTTTTATATATTTTTAAATATATGTTACTTATAAATATATAAATTTATATATTTATATAAATATAAAACAGTAATAGTTTTACTAATTTACTATTAGTTCTAAGCTGATAAATCACCGAATAGCACACCCTTAGAGGCTTAGTAACAAGAGCCGGAAGATAATGTTTCTGTAACTACAGAGAACAGTGGTAGCGTTCATCCACCAGAAATAGGGCCTAGCTCCAATGATAAAGGAGTGGACGTTGCTATATCCTCATAGCAGAAACTGCTGTTTGTCAGTTGAAGGGTAGGAAATTGGGGAATGCGTATGATTGGAACAGTGCTTGGGTTTGCACTGACTACAGAAGAATACGGAGAGAGAGAGCATGGCAGGAAGAGTCTCATGGCTGAGTGAGTAGAGAAGGTTCTTGAAAACAACCGTGGGAAGCTAATACATGCTGCCACTTCTGGATGCTTGAAAGGCAACCTTACTAAAGCCAGTGCTAAGACTGATTTGGCAGTAGTGTGACTGTCGAAGAGGGAATTCTGAGACTGGGAAACCAATCAGAGAGAGGTGCCCAGAGCCTAGACTAAATCTCTGCAGAGATTTAGGAGGGCAAAAAAGGCAGGTATTTTCTAGCAATGAGATTCAGATGACATGAGGCTCATGAGCCAAAATTCTTTCATTTATCACCAATTCACCTTGCCCTTCCAGAATGTATAACTCTATTCTAAGATTTCTGAAATTATGTGTGATTGTGTATACAACATAGGGCAGAAACACTAGCTGGGAAAATGAGCTCTTCTGCAAACCTTGGTTTGAGTACCAACTTCTGTGTTACTGTTAAGCATATGCCTCTAACATAGCCATCTCGATGTAACTGCCTAACTCCCATCAAAAAGTTGCTTTTTACATTTCACGATGCTACACCTCTCATTACAGCTATAGGGGTCCAGTTCCATGGTACACCATAAATCTTGACTTACCGCCCTACAAAAGATGGCATGAATTGATGGCTGACAAGGCACCAGCGGTATGCTGATTGTTAAATCTTCTATTTCTGACATTACTGAATATAACTGCATTTTTAAAAGAGCATTTCATGAAATTACACACCAAGTATTTTAAGGATATGATTTTGATATTTTTCTCCTGTTAACAATAATAGAAGAAATGATGCCATTTTTCTGTAGCTTCCTGGTCTTTTTACTCACCTTTGCCTTTGTTTCTATCATCTGCCTTTTTCTAATTAATTAATAAAATGGCCTGTTAAAGATGTATTGTGTGTATATATTAGATGAAAATATTTCCAAATAGCATTCTATTTAACTATGTATGGATAAATCAAAAGGTCTGTGTCTGTTTTCATTTTACCAATATTAATCTTAAATGTCAACATTTTTTATGTCTCTTGTTAAACAATTTATTTATTTTTCAGCTAAGGATTATAGTGAATTCCCTGAAGGATCTAGTAAATGCATTTGTGCCAAGTGGAAAAATTATGCAGATAGTGGATCAAAAGTTGGTAAGAAATATTATTTCCCACAATAAATTTTAAACATACACACATCCACATATAGACACAGAGTTCAGAAAAGGCTTTGGTATTTATTTAAAGGCATAATTTGACAACTTCTTCTAAGGAGCTTTCGGACAAGTCTGCATTTATTCTAGACCACTATCAAAACTTTAGAGGGACTTAAAATTCTGGGGTTTGGTAATGTATGAATAACAGGACACAAAACAGCATGGCAAATTTTGGCAATTAACTGCCCCTTAATTTTTTTTTTTTTTTTAAGTATAGACTATTTACAGAACAGTGGGCACATATATATTTCGTCTGGCAGCATGGCATGTCCTTCCCCTTAGACATACAGTGGACCCTTGAACAGCACAGGTTTAAACTGGGAAGGTCCACTTAAACAAGGATTTTTTTTTTTAATAAATACAGTAAAGTATTGTAAATGTATTCTCTCTTCCTTATGATTTTTTTAACATTTTCTTTTTCTACCTTTTTAAATTGTAAGAATACAGTTTAAAATACATATAACATAGAAAATGCATGTTAATTAACTATTGGTATTATCGGTAAGGTTTCTGGTCAACAGTAAACTCTTGGTGGTTTTGGGAGAGTCAAACATTATACGGGGATTTTCAACTCTACAAGAGGTGGGCGCTCCTAACCCCCGCATTGTTCAAGGGTCAACTGTACTTATATTTGCCAGTTCACTATTGAAAATTTGGGGTTTTTTTTTTTAAGTACTTTGCCTCTGTATCTCAGGACACAGATTTTTCTACATATGACCAAATGATACACTCCGCCCAGCTCTGTACTTCATGGAGTCCTTCAGTAGCTATGACCATTGAAACTCACTGGGTTGAGTGTTTCTTGGAGCTCTGTATTTGCCAAATCAGTTCATTTTCCTCCTGGTCATGCAGGAAGAGTCCATTTCTTCAGCTCCTTTTTAATTTAGGTGGAACCAATGGAAAATCTAGGGCCTGGCCCTTAGAGCCCCCTAGAGATCCTCATCACCCTGTTTTGGTCATCACTCTGGGACCCTCAATGTTCTGCAGGGTACAAAGGATTTGGGGGGACACCCAGGGCATAGGGCAGATGTTTCAGCACTTACGACATTTGGGATTGGATAATATTTTGTTGTGGGGGCTGTCTGTGCATTGTTGGATGTTTAGCAACACCCCTGGCCTCTACCCACTGGGTGCACCCTTTCATTTGCGAGACCCAAAAATGCCTCTAGATATCACCAAATCTCCCCTGGGGATAAAACCACCCCTAGTTAAGGATCATTGAGTCCCAGAGACTGGATGCTCTAGGCATGTCATCCCGTCAGCCACCAGCTCTGTTCTCCCTCATATTTATGCTTTCAGAATCTTTGATTGAGGGTCGCCTTCATGTTCATAGCAACCAGACCTCCCCCACATACAGAGGTTGGCAGGAACAGCAGACGAGAGGCCCCTGCTGTCCCCAGACATGGCACATACCCAGGATTGCATTCAGACAACACTGTTTTTTTTTTTTTTCCCTTAAACATTGGATTTTAAGGTTGGATCCGTCACCTAATAACTATATCCTTTGACACGTTTCTTAAGCTGTGAAATGTCAGGTTTCTCATCAGGGAGAATACACTAATCATACATATTTTATATGGTCGTTGTGAGGATTAAGTGAAATACTGTCTATAAAGCACAGTGCCTGGATATGATAAGTGGTTAATACATGTTCAGTAAGTCATCTTTGTGTGTTAAATTGGCAGGAATATTCCACTTGTGTAATGCTTTGAATTCCTAAGGGGGAAAAGAAAATATGCTTAGGTCACATGACATAAATACCAAGTCGGTGACAAATGAGACTTGCAAATTTTAAGCACATTATTTTATTAGCGAGAGGCTGTGAGCTTAACTTTTGATCTCACCTTTAGTGGAAACTTGCATTTGAGAATAAAAGTATATGTCCACTGGGGTTTTGCTTGTGTGTCCATTGTTTGCTAACAGACTGTGATAATGCATCTTAGCCTGGGAAGCCCATTAACCAAGACAGAAGGTTTTGTGAATGACTAGCAGACAGATTTGCCTTTATGAGTGTGGAAAGGAAGTAGTAATGAGGGTGCAGCACCAAGGTGGAGGGTGAGTTTGGGTGGAGATAAGGGGTGCTTGTTGTGATGTGTTTGCGGGCCATGTTAGGTCGTCCAAGGACAGTTTTTCCAGTTCCCTCTTTTTTTGGAGAACAGGGTGAAATATAAGGCAGGAAAAAACAGTCATAGATAGGTCTTGGCATAATACCTGAGAACAGTTGAGTTTAAGGGAATAAAAGCAAGAGTTAAGGAATGGGGGGCCCAATATTGAGTACTAGATAGAGTCTCTTAGAAATACAGGATGTAACAGTGCTTTATCCATGACTTTTATCACTTACCATGGAAGGGGCATCTAGAACATATTCTATGTAAAAGAACCAAATCTCAAAGTAACGCTTTAGGTCAAATGATTGATAATTTATTTGTTTTCCAGCCTGGCCTACTTGGCAACTTTCCTGGTCCTTTTGAGGAAGAAATGAAGGGGATCGCAGCTGCTACTGAGATACCGTTAGGTAAAGTTCACTTTGCAGCTTTTATAAGATTTAATAAAGCACTTTAAAATTTTTCTATTGAGGTATGATCTTACATACAGTTAAGTGCATAGATCTTAAGTATACAGCTCAGTAGAGTTTTTAAAATGCATGAATTCATGTAATCACAACTCAGATCAAGACACAGAAAATTCCAGCAATCCAGAATGCTCCATCACACCATCTCACGGATGGTACCGCATCCCCAAGTTAACCGCTTATTCTGACTTCACCATACATGAGTTCTGCCTTC
Source organism: Mirounga leonina (assembly GCF_011800145.1). NCBI lineage: Eukaryota > Metazoa > Chordata > Mammalia > Carnivora > Phocidae > Mirounga > Mirounga leonina. The sequence goes on along the minus strand of NW_023270320.1, from coordinate 21,068,958 downwards.
TTGAACCTCCTGTACACGGTGTGAACTGTTGTGTCAGGTTTCTTGTACTTATCTAGAGTACCAAAATCAATCGATCTATCTCGAGTACTTATCTAGAGGTAGTATGCTACTGTATGAATAGGATGTTTGGGTGGTTTCTAGACTTTGGATATAAGAATAAAGCAGTTATGAATATTCTTGTATCTGTCTTTGATGGACATGTGCACTCATTTCTGTTGGATATATACCGGGTTATGGGGTAACTGTGTTTTAGCCTTGTAGATTCTGTCAAACAGTTTTCCAAAGGAATTTTGTCCACTGACAATCAGCATAGTACAAGAGTTTTATTTTCCTCTGCTTAATACTTCTCTACCTGGTAGCATCAGTATTTTTCACTTGAGCCATTTGGTTGAGTATGTAGACTCCCATTATTGTGTCATTTGCTTTTTCCTGATGACTATAAGATTGTACAACTATTGACCTTTCCTTTCACTGGTTAGTGTTTCAGTTGTTTTTGCTTCTTTAAAAAAATGGTTAAAAAAGATAGTCTCTCTCCTTCCTTCCTTCTAAAGGTGAAATGTTTGTTACAGTTTTTTGCCCATTTTTTATTGGTTTTAAAACATTCTTTTTTTTCAAGTTTTTATTTTAATTCCAGTTAGTTAACATAGTGTTATATTAGTTTCAAATATATGATATAGTGATTCAGCAATTCCATACATCACCTGGTGTTCATCCCAACAAGTTCATCCCTCCTTGATCCACCTGTCTCCTCTCTGGTAACCATCAGTTTGTTCTCTTTAGTTTAAGAGTCTGTTTTTTGATATGTCCCCTCTCTGTTCTCCCCTTTGCTCATTTGTTTTGTTTCTTAAGTTCACATATGAGTGAAATCATATGGTATTTGTCTTTCTCTGATTGGCTTATTTCACTTAGCATTATACTCTCTAGCTCCATCCGTGTTGTTTCAGATGGCAAGATTTCATTCTTTTTAGGGCTGAGTAATGTTCCATTGTATATGTACACACACACACACACACCCCCCACATATCTTCTTTATCCATTCATCATTCAGTGGACACTTCAGCTTCTTCCATAATTTGGTTATTGTAAATAACGTTGCTATAAACATAGGGGTGCGTGTATCCCTTTGATTCAGTGTTTTTGTATTCTTCGGCTAAATGCCCAGTAGTGTGATTGCTAGATTGTAGGGTAGTTCTCTTTAATTTTTTGAGGAACCTCCATATTGTTTTCCACAGTGGCTGGACTAGTTTGCATTCCCATCAACGTGCACTTTTTCTCTACATCCTCACTAACACCTGCTGTTTCTTGTGTTGTTGATTTTAGCCATTCTGAGAGGTGTGAGGTGATATCTCACTGTAGTTTTGATTTGCATTTCCCTGATGGTAAGTGATGATAGCCTCTTTTCATGTGTCTGCTGGCCATCTGTGTATCTTCTTTGGAGAAATGTCTGTTTATGTCTTCTGCCCATTTTGGAATTGGATTGTTTTTTGGGTGTTATATAAGTTCTTTATATATTCTGGATACTAACCCTTTATCAGATATGTCCTTTGCAGATACCTTCTCCCGTTCTGTAGGTTGCCTTTTAGTTTTGTTGATTGTTTCCTTGGCTGTTCAGGAGCTTTTTATCTTGATGAAGTCCCAGTAGTTTATTTTTGCTTTTATTTCCCTTGTCTCAGGAGACATATGTAGAAAAATGTTGCTTTGGCCAATGTCAGAAATTACTGCCTGTGCTCTCTTCTAGGGTTTTTATGGTTTCATGTCTCATGTTTAGATCTTTAATCCATTTTGAATTTATTTTTGTGTATGGTGTAAGGAAGTGGTCCAGTTTTATTCTTTTGTATGTTGCTGTCCAGTTTTCCCAACACCATTTGTTGAAGAGACTGTCTTGTTCCCACTGGATACTCTTTCCTGCTTTGGCGAAGGTTAATCGACCATGTAATTGTGGGCTTTCTATTCTGTTCCATTGATCTATGTGTCTGTTTTTGTTCCAGTACTGTACTGTTTTTTTATTTAAATTCAATAATTAACATATAATGTATTATTTGTTTCAGGGGTACAGGTCTGTGATTCATCAGTCTTATATAATACCCAGTGCTCATGACATCACGTGCCCTCCCCAGTGTCCATCACCCAGTTACCCCATACCCCCTACCCTCCAGCAACCCTCAGTTTGTTTCCTGTGATTAAGAGTCTCTTGTGGTTTGTCTCCCTCTCTGGTTTTGTCTTGTTTCATTTTTTACTCTCTTTGTGTCTTGATCACTACAGCTTTGTAATATAACTTGAAGTCTGGAATTGTGATGCCTCCAGCTTTGCTTTTCTTTTGCAAGATTGTTTTGGCTATTCGGGGGTTTTTGTGGTTCTATACAAATTTTAAGATTGTTCTAGTTCTGTTAAAAATGATGTTGGTATTTTGATGGAGATTGCATTGAATGTGTAGATTGCTTTAAGGTAGCGTAGATGGTTTTAAGGAATTCTTTATATATTCTGGCTACAAGTCTTTTGTCAGATTATCTTCTCTGTGGCTTCGAGTCTGTGGCTTGCCTTTTTACTCCCTTCCTGGGGTCTTTTGGTGAGCAGAAATTCCTAATTTTAATGAATTCCAATTTAATTTCATGAAAAAGACTTTTCCTGCCACCCCAGTTTCGTTTTTGAGCTACCAAAGTGATAGAGTTGTTATTTTAAGTAGCCAGTAGTACCTTGTTTTTTTTAACAAGAGAGATAATTCAGAATTTCTGAAAATCAATATTATTTATCAACAGAGGTGGCTAGGTTTTTTTATCGTTTTTACTTCTTTAAAAAGATGTAGGGGCACCTAGGGGACTCAGTCAGTTAAGCATCTGACTTTGGCTGGGGTCATGATCTCAGGGTCCTAGGATCAAGCTCCGTGTTGGGGTCCCCACTCAGCAGAGAGTCTGCTTATCCCTCTCTCTCTTCTCCTTGTCCCACTCATGCTCTCTCTCTCTCTCTTTCTCAAATAAATAACATCTTTAAAAAATGATGTAAAAAGATGGTCAGTGTACTATAAGTATATTCTTGCAGCCTATATGAAAAACAAGTCTTTAATTCCTTTATTATGTAAAGAACCCTAGCAAATAAAAACCACATATAAATATCTCGAGAGAAAAATGGATTAAAAAGATTAACACATGATTTGTAATAAAGTAAGAGCAGAATCTTACCAAAATGGAAGTAAAATACACATTAGATTAGGATGGGAAAAAAAATGTTAAGCTTAACATGTTAACATGAATGTTTTAAAGTGTACTGTATATCTTTAATTATTTAATTAAAATAAATTATTGTGTTTGCATAGGGTTGATACACAGAGTTAGATAGTTTCGGGTACACACCATGGTGTTTCAGCACATCACTGTACATTGTACTATGCTCACCACAGGGGTAGAACACTATTAAAATACCTCTGGCTGGATTCCCTATATGCTGTGCCTTTTATTCCCATGATGTATGCCTGTTAATTAAATGCTTTATATTATTATACAGTTTTAGAAAAATATTCAAAAATTAAAATGTTTTAAAATGGATTTTCTTGGTAGCTCTGCACTAAATTTTTTTTTTTTTAAGATTTTATTTATTTATTTGACAGAGCGATAGCGAGAGCAGGAACACAAGTAGGGGGAGTGGGAGAGGGAGATGCAGACTCCCCCGCCAAGCAGGGAGCCCGATGCGGGGCTCCATCTCAGGACCCTGGGACCATGACCTGAGCCGAAGACAGACGCTTAACCGACTGAGCCACCCAGGCGCCCTCCACTAATTTTATTAATAGTTCCTGGATCTCCTTTCTCACCTTAGAAATATTGTCACCTCTAAAAATGTGAGCAAAATACATGTTCAGTATATAACAAAGAGCCAGATGTATTGTTACCATATTTTAGGGGCACCTGGGTGGCTCAGTTAAGGTCACTCAGTGATTTCGGTTCAGGTCATGATCTCATGGGTCAGCTCAGGTGGCGATCTCATGGGTTGTGGGATCAAGCCCTGCCGGAGGCTCCGTGCTCATCTGGGAGGCTGCTTGAAATTCTCTCCCTATACCTCTCCCCCCACTCACATGCACATGCACTCTTCCCCCTCTCTCAAATAAATCTTTAAAAAAAAAAAGTTGTCATATGTTAGCACCCCCAAGCCAAATTAAAATGAAGCATATTGATGAACAATTTGGACATCAGGTTACAGTACAATTCCAATGGACCCATTTGGATAAGTACAACACCCAGTGTGCCTGGGTGTTCAGCTTGCCCAAACGGCTGACCCTTTGGGGGCTGGTTTTGTGTGTGTAGACTGCAGGTTGGTGAGCTACTTCTACCTGACCAGCTCTGCAGGTGTGCTCACACTGGTCTGCAGACACGTATCCCGCAGCAAAAACTCACACGTGATGATTGTTAAACCTTTTCTTAAAGAATTTTCTAGGGCGCCTGGGTGGCTCAGTTGGTTAAGCGACTGCCTTCGGCTCAGGTCATGATCCTGGAGTCCCGGGATCGAGTCCCGTATCGGGCTCCCTGCTCGGCGGGGAGTCTGCTTCTCCCTCTGACCCTCCCCCCTCTCATGCTCTCTGTCTCTCATTCTCTCTCTCTCAAATAAATAAATAAAATCTTTAAAAAAAAAAAAAAAAGAATTTTCTAACAATGTCCTTGTTCTGTATATTGACCAAGAAATGTCCTGTCTTTTCTCATAGGAGAGATTATTTTATTCAATGTGTTCTATGAATTTTTTACCATTTGTACTTCAATAATAACAGAAGACAAAGAAGGTAAATGTGTGCTGAGGGAGGGTGGGCAGTGTAAAGTACAAAGTAAAAGAAAAATCTAAATAAATAGAATTAGAACTTGTAATATCCAGGCTTACTCTTCAAATTCTGTATATGTAGCATATAGTTTAAAGATCTTAGCAAATTTTTTAAAAGCGACTTTAAAACTATCCTTATTTTGAGACCACTATAGTGGCTATTAAAGTTTAATTCAGGGATGCAAAAAAACTTGGAGGAAGTGTTTCAGGACTATAAACATTCTTACCCTTTCAGCTAGTCTACCTTACACTGTTCTTCACGATTTAGTGTAAGTACTCACAGGGGTACCTGATTATATGCATAGTGATCCTAGCCTTTCCTTGAAGCCCGTAACAAATCCTGTCCCATCATTTCCCAGCCAAGGGATCCTGTGTAGACCAGCCTCACTTTCCCATGTTTTTTTCTGGCAGGCCCCCAGAATGCAAGGCACAGGATGATGTGCCCTGATTTACTGTTAATTTAGACCTCTCCTCTCAGTAGAAAGTCTGCCTGTACCTGACCCTTGAAGTGTTCAGCTGTAGGTAACAATTCCTGGAGGGAAGTGTGTTGGCAAGTCACATTAGGTGAGGCTAAGATAGCTATGTCCAGGTAACTGTCAGTGGACCAAAGAAGGACCACTGATCCTCTTCTTGTGTTGTAATTTTACCTGGAACCCTGTGCTCTCAGATCATTGGGAGGGGATCTGGCCAATGTGACAGGCACAACAGTTTGATCTTATTAAGGCTTATGATATTAGGGTGCTGCTTAATTCTTACCATTGGATTGAACAGTTGTGGATATCAATAAACCAGAATTAAGTGTCCAGCTTTGAGTTAGAATCCATTATGCTGTCCTAACTGCTGCCTCATGTGTCTCCTTACTTTAAATTAGGTCATCTACTACATGGGCGAAACATGGATTTTGGAGTGTTTCTTGGGTAAGTAAAGAACACCGTGAGTATCAATCCTTAGGAAGAGTATGTTGTATTACATTGATGAAAAGTAAATCCCAAATCATGCCCAATATATGACCAGAAGTGAAGGTACTAGATAGTTTTGAGACAAGATGGGCACACTATTTGGGAGTCTGTAACTGAGTTGAACCTAGTAAACAGAAATCTGGAGCATGATTGAAGGCCCCAGATGATTGAAGGCTTATTTCTTAGAAAGGAAGAACAGAATTCTATTTTACATCTTCTTAACATTCCTGAAAAAATATAACAGGGCTTTGTAATTAGAGACCTACATTTGAATCTGGGGTTTGTTATGTAGTAGGCTGTATTGTATTGGGTTATTTAGCTTCTCTGAGCCTCTAGTTTTATCATATGGAAAACGGAGGGTAAAACCACTCATGTTGCAAAGTTCTTGTGAGGCTTGATCATTAATGAATTAGGGAGATGAAGCACCTGATATAATGCCTGGCCATGATCATTATATATTCATCATTATTATCATCATTGTTTTTATTTTTTTATTTTATTTTTTTTTAAGATTTTATTTATTTATTTGAGAGAGAGAATGAGAGACAGGGAGCATGAGAGGGAGGAAGGTCAGAGGGAGAAGCAGACTCCCTGCCGAGCAGGGAGCCCGAGGCGGGACTCGATCCCGGGACTCCAGGATCATGACCTGAGCCGAAGAGAGTCGCTTAACCAACTGAGCCACCCAGGCGCCCCTCATCATTGTTTTTAAATGTCACTGAAATTTGTCTTTTGTAGGTGGAATATAAACAATAATACCTGGGTCATAACTGAGCAACTCAAACCTTTGACAGTGAATTTGGACTTGCAAAGAAACAATAAAACTGTCTTCAAGGCTTCAAGCTTTGCTGGCTATGTGGGCATGTTAACAGGATTCAAACCAGTAAGGAATCTTCTGTTACATAATTTTACAGGTAGCTCTGTGTCCTGATTTTATTGCCTGTGAAAGGTGGGGTCTAAGGACCTAAAAAAGAATATGAAGCCCCAGTTCACCCCTTTGCACTTCTTGTTACCATCATAAGTGTGAGAGCTCACGTGGTAGAGAAGAGTAGAAAAGGGACGAAGGTTTGTTTCTGAACCTCTTCTGAGGAAAAAGCATGTGGCTGAATGTGGAGGGCTGGATGGGGAGATAAATGTGGCATCTGGTCTTTAATCTGCCACTCAGACAAGTTAGGCATTTATTCTCTGCATTTCATTTTCCTTCTCAGAAAAGTGTGGCCAGTAACATTCCACCTGCTCATTTCACACACTACACATGAAGATATTTCAACTTCTAAAAGCTGTTAATAGAACATGATAGTATAGTTTTGACTCAGCTTTGCATCCCCCGCCCCCATCCCAGGATTCGCAACCCAGCATAAATACGAGAGGGCCTTAAACAGGATGGTTGAAGTTTCTGACCTCATTGCTTTGTCTTGTTTTCAGGGACTGCTTAGTCTTACGTTAAATGAACGTTTCAATATAAATGGCGGTTATATGGGTGAGTAGAGTTCTCTTAAATGGGAATTTTATAGATGTTTTAAGAGGAAGGCCAGACTGTGTCTTCTGGTTCATAGTCTAACCTAACTGCAGGCCTGTGACACTGTGTTTGATTTCTTCCAGGTGTCATAGAATGGATTTGGGGAAAGAAAGATGCTGTGTGGATAGGGTTTATCACTAGATCAGTTCTGGAAAATAGCACAAGGTAATCTGTTCAATTGCTTTATTATCAAATTTAATATTTATTCATTTTTAAATTATTTTTTGTTGGAGATACAAGAGATATAAAACATTATCTTAGTTTCAGGTGTACAACAAAATGTTTTGGGATTTATATATTATGAAATGATCACCACAGTAAGTCTAGCTAACATCCATCACCACATATAGTTACAGAAACTGTTTACTTTGTGTTGAGAACTTTTAAGATTTACTCTCTTAGCAACTGTCAAATATACAATATAGTATTGTTAACTGTTGTCACCACACCATACATGTTTCCAGGAATTACTTATTTTAGAACTGGAAGTCTGTACGTATTGATCCCCTTCACCCGTTTCTCCCACCCCCCATTCCCCACCTCTAGCAACCACCAGTCTGTTCTCTGTATTTATAAGTTTAGATTCTGCATGTAAGTGATATCGTAAGGTATTTGTCTTTCTCTGTCTGACTTCTCTCACTGAGCGTAATGCCCTTATGGTCGGTCCATCCATGTGGTCACAAATGGCAAGAATTTCCTTCTTTTTTTTTACAGCTGAGTAATATTCCAGTAATATTCCTTTATCATATATCACATCTTCTTTATCCATTCATCTATCAGTGGTCACTTGGGTTATTTCCATATCTTGGCTGTTGTTACTAAGGCTGCAATCAACATGGGGCTGCAGGTATCTTTTAAAATCAGTGTTTTTGTTTCCTTTGGATATATTACCAGTAGAATTGCTGGATCATATGGTGCCTTTTTTATTTTTTGAGGAACCTCCATACTGTTTTCCACAGAGGCTGCACCAGTTTACATTCCCACCAACAGTGTACAAGTGTTCCCTTTCTCCACATCCTCACCAACACTTGTTATTTCTTGTCTTTTTGATAATAGCTATTCCAGCAGGTATGAGGTGATAACTCATTGTGGTTTTGATTTGCATTCCCCTGGTGATTAGTGATGCCGGGCACATTTTCATATACTTGTTGGCCATCTGTATATCATCTTGGGAAAAATGCCTAGTCAGGTCCTCTACCCGTTTTTAAATCAGATTTTTTTTTTTTTTTTTTTTTGCTACTGAGTTTTCTGAGTGTGATATTATGATTTTTTTTTTTTTTACAAGAAATATATATTTGGTCTTTGTTTCCATTTCTGGTTCACAACTCCCAAAAGCCTTATAATTTCCTAAGTGTTGAGAATGATAAAGGTGTCTTTTGTTATAGTAATGAGGCCGATTATTTAATCAGTCATGCTGATGTAATGAAGCTTCCATAAAACCCAAAAAGGAAAGAGTTTGAAGAGCTGGGTAGCTGAACACATAGAAATCTGGGGAGAGTGGCGTGCTCTGAGCACATGGAAGCTCCATGTACTTCTCACATACCTTGCCCTATGCATCTCTTTATATGGCCATTGCTTCGTATCCTTTATCATATTCTTTAATAAACTGGTCAACATGTTTCCTTGAGTACTATGAGCCACTTTGGGAAATTCACTGAAGCTAAAGAGGAGCTTGTTGGAGCCTACAGCCTCAACCAGTCAGCTAGAAGCATAGGTAATGCTTACAACTGGCATAATGGGGCTTAGGACTGGCCTCTGAAGTGGGGGATGGGATGCAATCTTGTAAGTCTGAATCCTTGACCTGTGGATTCCAATGCTATCTCAGGGTAGATAGTGTCAGAATTGAGTTCAGTTCTTGGACACCTGCAGGGTTGGATGTGGGAAGCCCCCTCCCCCACCCCACCCCTATGTTAGAGTTGGGTCCAGGAATCATAAAAGAACTAGTTCTTTATATATTTTGTATATTAACTCTTTATCAGATATATGATTTACATATGCTTTCTTCCTTTCACTGGGTTGTCTTTTCATTTTGTTGATGGTTTTCTTGCTGTGCAGAAGCTTTTTAGTTTTTTTGTTGTTGTTGCCTTTGCTTTTGGTGTCAAATCCAAAAACTCATCACCAAGACTAATGTCAAGGACTTTATACCTTATATTTTCTTGTAGGAGTTTTATGGCTTCAGGTCTTATGTTCAAATCTTTAATTCATTTTGAGTTGAGTTTTTTTGTTGTTTTGTTTTGTTTTTGAGTTTTGTGTATGGTGTAAGATAGTGGGTTAGTTTCATTCTTTTGCATGTTACTGCCTTTTCCCAATTGTATCTTCTTGGCTCTGTTGTTGTAAATTGGCTAACCATATATAAATGGGTTTGTTTCTGGGCTGTCTGATCTGTGTGTCTGTTTTTATGCCAATATCATACTGTCTTGATTACTATCATTTTGTAATATAGTTTGAAATTAGGAAGTGTAATGCCTCCAGCTTTGTTCTTTCTCAAGAGTGCTTCGGCTATTTGGGATCTTTTGTGGTTCCATTCAAATTTTAGGATTGTTTATTCTATTTCTGTGAAAAATGCTGTTGGAATTTGCATTGAATCTGTAGATTGCTTTGGGTCATACGGACATTTTAACAATATTAATTCTTCCAGTCCATGAACACATTTATTTGTGTCTTCTTCCATTTCTCTTACCAATGTCTTATAGTTTTCAGTGTATAAGTCTTTCACCTCCTTGGTTAAATTTATTCCTAGGTATTTTATTCTTTCTGAAGCAGTTGTAAATGGGATTGTGTCCTTAATTTCTCTTTCTGGTATTTCATTATTAGTGTGTAGTTGTAAATGGGATTGTGTCCTTAATTTCTCTTTCTGGTATTTCATTATTAGTGTGTAGAAATGCAACTGAATTTTGTATATTGATTTTGTATCCTGAAACTTTACTGCATTCATTTATTCTCACAGTTTTTTAGTAGAGTCTTTAGGGTTTTCTACATAGAGTATCATATCATGTGCTAATAGTGACAGTTTTACTTCTTCCTTTCTGATTTTGATGCCTTCTATTTCTTTTTCTTGCCTAATTGCTCTGGCTAGGGCTGCCAGTACTTATATTGAATAAAAATGGTGAGAGTAGACATCTTTGTTTTGTTCCTAATACTAGAGGAAAAGCTTTCAGCTTTTTACCACTCATTGACTATGATGTTAGTCGTGGGCTTCTCAGATGTGGCCTTTATTATGTTAAGACATGTTCCCTCTATACCCACTTTGTTGAGAGATTTTATCATGAAAGGATGTTGAATTCCATCAAACGCTTTTTCTGAATCTATTGTGATGATCATATGCTTTTTATTCTTCATTTTGTTAATGTGTATTACATTGATTTGTGGATGTTGATCCATTCTTGTACCCCTGGGATAAATAACATTTGATTATGGTGTACGATCCTTTTAGTGTATTGTGGTCTATTTTAAATTACTCATATTAAAAGAGAAAAATATTTCCTAGCTAATCTTCCACTGAAGAATTATTTCAGAGTTTCTCAGGTTAACCTTTGACATTCATATGGAATTCATGTTGTGTGTGTGTCTGTTTAAATCAAAGAAATAAACTGATTTATTTAAAAAGTGCTAGGGATAGTGCCAGTATGAAGGGTACCTATTAGTTTTTCTTGATGTACAAAAATCCTACCCAAAAAAAAAAAAAAATCCTACCCATACACAGAAGAAAATTTGTACAAAATCATTTAAACTGTTCATACCTGTTAACCTAGAAGTTATATTCTCTGCTGGTGCAGAATCTTGTAATAGCACTACGTCCAAGTGACCTAGAATAAATAGGTATCATTCCTGTTTTTAATGAGTTCAAGAGAGTAAGATTTAGTGGCCTTTCTGAAAATCCACTTTAATTTCTAATAGCCCTAATTTTCAAGGTTACTTTCTATTCCCTAAGTCCTAGAAACCGTAATTAATATTATTTCTTCTTGATCAATTGTTGAGTAAAAGGCTTAGACGACTAGGGTGGAAGATGATGTCTTGAGGCCCTTTGGTTTGTCCTTTAGAGGGACTATTTCAGATCTCAGTGTTTCACCACATGGTGTTGGGGATTGTTCCTCCCTGAGCCATTGCTCACCATCCTTTTTTAAAAGAACATGTTTCTCAGATACTTGTGTTCCTTTGGTTTCCACAACTAAAAATTTTTCATTCCAAGTCACCTAAAAATGTTTACTTTTTTTTTAATGTTTCTATGTAGTTATGAAGAAGCCAAGAATATATTGACCAAAACCAAGATATTGGCCCCAGCATACTTTATCCTGGGAGGCAACAAGACTGGGGAGGGTTGTGTGATCACACGAGATAGAAAACAGTCTTTGGATGTATATGAGTAAGTACACTTGTTCACACAAAATAAGTAGAAACTAAAGCCTAGACTGACATATTTACAGGTTTAAGGCAGGAAGCCTAAGCAGAATTTCTCCTTTTGTATCTAGACTCAACCCCAAGCAGGACAGATGGTATGTGGTACAAACAAATTATGACCGTTGGAAAAGCCCTTTCTTTCTTGATGATCGCAGAACACCTGCAAAGATGTGTCTAAACCAGACAACCCAGAAGGTACATTCACAATGTCATATGTAGAAAGAAATGGTGACCTAGTATCTTAGTTGTGGCATTTTTCTTTGGTCTTTGAAGAATTTATAAACTTCCTGGTGAGTATCTCTGGACAATCTGTACTGAGTTTTTGTTTTGTTTTGAATTGAAAGATCAAAATTGTATTGTACTTGCCTTTTTGACTCTAATGCTGATACCACTCTGTGAAGCTGAATGACAAACAGGCAAGAATTAAGAGGGCAAGAAGAGAGAGAAAAAGTGATATATTAATACCATTAACTCTCTGACAGTGACTGCAAAGGAAATTCTTTTAGGGGGATTGAGGGAGGTTGACTAAGAATGTCTTTGTTTCTAATGACCCATTTGTATGGATAAGGCTGCTGACATCTGCATTTAACTTAATGAACTAAATTATTTTTATGTTTTAGAATATCTCATTTGCGACCATATATGATGTCCTGTCAACAAAACCTGTCCTCAACAAGGTATTTTTTTAAATATATATACTTTTAGGGAAATAACTTGGTCCTGTTTTTATCTTTCCCTGTTATCTTGGATCAGTCAGAGCTAGGACCCCAAGTCATGTTCCACTTAAGGTTGACTTTTAAAAATGTTTTTATGTGACTAAAACAGTAACTCCTGGGAAAAGACAAACCAGTTAGTGTGGTTTGATGTCCAAATTGGTCAAAGTACTGTTTCCAATTTTACTTCCATGACATTTGAATTAAATGTAGCTTTTTACTTTTGATCTCCCCTGTCAAGTTTCATGCTGTACACTACAACACCTAAAACTCAAAAAGTCGGAAGTCTGTTTATAGACGCTTTGTTGCATAGTTCCCCCCCATTGTGTCAGAAATGCGGTAAGGGTAAGGACAGCCACAGCTGAGCTGGTTATAGTCCACAGTCTACGCTATTAGGCTTTGCATGACTACTGTTTATACTGTTGAGAAGAGCTGAGTGTTAAAGCATTGCGGTGAAGCAGTGTACTACTCAGGAATAAGATATTGTAAGGAGCTGAGGGGATTCTCTCCTGAGCCTATTTATATTCATGACCTGGAATAATGGTTCTATTGAAGTTAGTTGTTTTAATTATCATTTTTTTACTTATATTCCTAAATGGTGAACTATAATTATTGTTATTAACTTAGTACTGTTTGCCACTTTGTGTATTTAATGTCATTTATATATAATTTATATATTATTTTATATATTAAGTAACCTCATAAAGCAATTTGACATGTATCGAAATTAATACAAGTCAGGACATCTTAGAATTGGAAACATCCTTAAAATAAAAGTAACTTTTCTTTCAGCTGACTGTATTCACAGCCTTGATGGATGTTACCAAAGGTCAATATGAAACTTACCTGCGGGATTGCCCAGACCCTTGCATAGGTTGGTGAGCACACACCTGGCCCCTAGAATGCTCTCTGTGTGGCATGAAGACGGAAACTCGCATGCATCCAACTAGTGCAGCCATCTGATCTTCTAAAGACCAAGACTCAGGGCAGTTTCTCGTTGAGGCATGAGCTTGTCTTTCTTATGTTTACAGTTCAGACTGTTTCTGCCATAACAGTTGATTGTTCTATTTACAGGTAACTTCTTTATGTACAAAAATCAATCATCTACAATTTGCAGTTTCACTTCACTTTGACTTTTGGGGATAGGGATGGGCAATGAATCTATTATGGGACCTGCCTCCATAGGATAAAGCAAGATTCTTGGTGGGTGTTGAATCCAGCACATCTGTACATCATTCACTTTTTCACTTTAATCCACATATTTGTATGATTTTCTTTTCCTTCTGGTTCAAACTATTAAAATTAGCACACCATGGTCTTTGCTGTCTGTGACGGCAATGTAATTTCACTAATTTTGATTGGAGGGGGATGAGACAGACATTCAGCTGTGTCGTTCTCTTAAGAGGCAGTAATACTTGAGCCTTTGACCCTGAGTAGGGGTCCTTTTTTGGGTTCATGAAGTAATTAATCCATGTGCAAGGCGCCTTTCATACACAGAATTGACACGTTCCCTTTTTCATGATTACCTCCCAGTTAACTCCGGGCAGTTGTTAACTTCAGACATGGAATCCCAGGTTCTGTGAATTAACAGTAAATAGGCCAAAGCCTTCTGGAAAGTGAGAGGTGAACCCATAAACTCACATAAATAGCATTCACTTAATTAATGTTTAGTTTATCTTTCTGATCACTATGTGTTTTTAAAAAACATAGTTACTAAAAATGTTTTTCAGAAATCAGTCTATTTATGGAACTTGTTAACCTTTCAGACTTTAACTGAAATGCACCAGTTGGCCGAGACTGTATCCACTTTATTTTGTATGTTACTTGTATTCATGACGCTCAATAAACAGTCACTGGAAGTAGTGCGAGCGGTCTCGTATGCTGATTCCGTGTGCACCCACGTGCCGGTTTGAGGGCGGGGCTCATGGGGGAGAAATCCAAGCTGAACACAGCGTCTGAAGTAAATTCCAAGGGTTGTGTAGGTGGGTTCTTCAACTTAGGACTGAATGGTCACTATCTTACATGACTAATCCTTCCACAGCAGTGTGCAGGTATCCAAAGGCTATTTTTCCCCTGGGAAGAGGTGCTTCCACAAAACTGTAGTGATGCTAATACCATCTTAGTGAAGCAAGACGAATTACAAGAGGATTTGTGTTAAAATAGGATTTGACTTTTAAAGAAAAACAACCCTCGGGGTGCACGGGGGGGCCAGCTCAATGAGGAGCTGTAACTCTTGATCTCGGAGTCATGAGTTAGACCCAGTATTGGGTGTGATTACTTAAGAATATAAATAAAATCTTAAAAGAAACCCACAACTTCAGATTTTGTTCCCCTTATAAAAATGAAGTGAGGTAAACTTGTATTTTTTCTAAAGTTGTAGTCTTTTATATTCATAATAGGTGAGATGCTAATTGTTTTAGAGCAGTTTCTCAGGACTACATCAGAGAACAGGGAGGAAGTAACAACTGGCATTAAGATTTTAGGTAGTATTGCTTAGCGGTAAAAAAGCAGTTATAAAATAGGATAGAGTATAAGCCTATTTATAGATGTACTTAAGCATATTTAGATACACATCTAGAATACAGTAAGATGATGGGGAGGGTGTTTACCAAAATGTTGACAGTGGTTCCCACCGGATAGTGGTATTAATTGCTGTTTTAATTTGGAGAGGACATTAATGTGATTACAGTGTACCTAGTTTTACGGCACTTTGCTTTATTGTGCTTCACAGATGCTGTGTTTTTTACAAATAGGTTTGTGGCAACATTGCTTCAAGCACTGTTTTCCAACATTTGCTCACTTTGTGCCTGTGTCATAATTTTAGTAATTCTCACGAAATTTTAGACTTTTTCATTGTTACTGTATTTAATATGGTGATCTACCTACCAGCCATTGCCCCATCTCTCTCCCTCTCCTTGGTCCTCCCTCTTCCCTGAGACACAACAATATTAAAATCAGGCCAATTAATAACCATACAGTGGCTTCTGAGTGTTTAAATGTCCATGTCTCTATTGATGGAAACTGTGTTGCTTCCATGTGTTGGCTATTGTAAATAATACTGATAGAAACGTCATGGTGCATGGTATCTTTTCGAATTAGCGTTTTCATTTCCTTTGGGTAAATAGCCAGTAGTGGAATTACTGGATCGCACGGGAATTCAATTTTTTGAATTATTGTAAGGAGCTGAGGGGATTCTCTCTTGAGCCTATTTATATTCATTTATATTCAAGGAACCTCCATACTGTTGCCCACAGTGGCTGCACCAGTTTGCGTTCCCAGCAGTGCACAAGGCTTCCCTTTTCTCCTTTTCTCCATGTCCTTGCCTACACGTATGTGTTATCTTTTTGATACTAGCCCTTCTGACAGGTGTGAGGTGATACCTCATTGTGGTGTTGATTTGCATTTTCCTGATGAGTGATGTTGAGCATCTTTCCATGTGTCTGGTGGCCATCTGAAGGTCTTCATTGGAAAACTCTATTCGGATCTTCCACCCATTTTTAACAGATTTTTTTTTTCTATTGTGTTACTGAGTTCTTTATTATAATTTTGGATATTAACTGTTTATTGGATAGGTCACTGGCAGATATCTTCTCCCATTCAGTAGGTTGCCATGTCTCATTTTAAATCAAAAGCTAAAAAGGACTAAACTTAGTGAGGAAGGCACATAGAAAGCCAAGAAAGGCTGACAACCAGGGCACTTGGGCCAAACGGGCCAAGTTGTGAATGCAAAGAAAAAGTTCTTGAAGGACACCGCAAGTGCCATCCTAGTGAACACACGAATGGGGAGAAAGCAAAACAGCCTCATTGCCGATATGGAGAGAATTTAGGTGGTCTGGATAGAAGACCGAGCCAGCCACATTTCCTTAAGTCAAAGCCTAATCCAGAGCTTTAATCCTGTGAAGGCTGAGAGAGGTGGGGAAGCTGCAGAAGAAAAGCTGGAGTTAGCAGAGGTTGGCTCATGAGATTTGAGGAGAGAAGCCGTCTCCGTAACATCGAAGCGCAAGGTGAAGCAGCAAGTGCTGATGGAGAAGCTGCAGCAAGTTACCCAGAAGATCTGGCTCCGATCATCAGTGCAGGCAGCTACACTAAATAGGTTTTCAGTGCCGATGAAACAGCTTTCTTTTTTTTTTTTTTTAAGATTTTATTTATTTATTTGCGAGAGAGAGAATGAGAGACAGAGAGCATGAGAGGGGGGAGGGTCAGAGGGAGGAGCAGACTCCCTGCAGAGCAGGGAGCCCGATGCGGGACTCGATCCCAGGACTCCAGGATCATGACCTGAGCCGAAGGCAGCCGCCCAACCGACTGAGCCACCCAGGCGCCCCAAAACAGCTTTCTTTTGGAAGATGCCATTTAGGACTTTCATAGCTAGAGAGAAGTCAACGCCTGGCTTCGAAGCTTCAGAGGTCAGGCTGTCTCTGTTAGGAGCTAATGCAGCTGGTGACTTTAAGTTGAAGCCGGTGCTCAATGACCATTCTGTACACAAGGAAAGACATCGGTTTACAACATGGTTTACTGAATAGTTTAAGCCCATGGTTGAGACCTACGGCTCAGAAAAAAAGCACTTCTTTCAAAACAGGACTGCTCATTCAGAACGTACCTGGCTACCGAAGAGCTCTGATGGGGATGGACAACATGACTCGTGCTGTTCTCGAGCCTGTGAACACCCACTCTGCAGCACAGGAATCAGGAGTGTTTTTACTTTGTCTTACTGTTTATGAAATGTATTTGTAAGGCCAGAGCTGTCCTAGACAGTGATTCCTGAGACGGATCTGGGCAATGTAAATTAAACCTTCGGGAAAGGATTCGCCATTCTAGATGCCATGAACAACATTCATGATTCATGGGAAGAGGTCAAAATATCAGTGTTAACACGAGTTTGAAAGATGCTGATTCCAGCTTTCAAGGAGGACTTTGAGGGGTTCAAGACTTCACTGGAAGAAGTAACTACGGATGTGGTAGGAATAACAGAACTAGAAGTGGAGCCCGAGGGGCTGCCTGGCTGACTTAGTCAGTCGAGCATGCAGTTCTTGATCTTGGGGTTGTAAGTTCAAGCCTCATGTTGAGTACAGAGATTACTTAAAATCTTAAAAAAAAGTGGAGCTGTGTTGCCACCTCATCAAACTTGAACGGATGAGGAGCTGCTGCTTATGGATGAGCAGAGAAAGCGGGTTTCTTTAGATGGAATCTGCTCCTGGGGCAGATGCTGTGAAGACTGTCGAAATGACAAAAGATTGAGAAAATTACATCAACAACTTAGTTGGTAAAGCAACAGCAGGGCTTGAGAGGATTGACTCCAGTTTGGGAAGAAGTTCTGTGGGTAAAATGCTATCAAACAGCAGAGTATGCTAGAGAGAAAGGAAGTCCACCGATGTGGGCAAACTTCATTGATGCCTTATTTTAAGAAATTGCCATGGCCAAGCCAGCCTTCAGCAGCCACCACACGTCATCAGTCAGCAGCCATCAACATCCAGGCAGGACCCTCCACCAGCAAAATGATCGTAACTTGCTGAAAGCTCAGATGATGGTTAGCACTGGTTTCGTTTTTAAAGATTTCATCTATCTGACAGAGAGAGCACAAGCAGGGGGAGCAGGAGAGGGAGAAGCAGGCTCCCCGCTGAGCAGGGAGCCCGACGCGGGGCTCGATCCCAGGAGCCTGTAGTCAGCGGACTACAGTATAGTGTAAACGGAAACTTTTATATGCCCTGGGAAACCACAAAAATTTACTCCGCTCACTTTATTGCAGTGGTCTGGAACCAAACCTGCGGAGGATCTCTGACCTACGCCTCTACTACTTTCACACCATCGAGTTGAAAAATCGTAATTCCAGCCATCATTAGACTGGGGACTGTCTGTACATTAATTAGGTATATAGAAGAGAACTCGAACTCAGTTCGTTTCCAAAATATCCAGATCATAACTTTCTGTAATTTGCTGGCCCAGGGTGGTTCTGAGTCTGGGCAGATGAACTTAAAACTTTGTATGAATCAAAGTATTTTTTTTTTAATTTTTTTTTTATTTAAAAGATTTTATTTATTTGAGAGAGAGAATGAGAGAGAGAGAGAGAGCATGAGAGGGGGGAGGGTCAGAGGGAGAAGCAGGCTCCCTGCCGAGCAGGGAGCCCGATGCAGGACTCGATCCCAGGACTCCAGGATCATGACCTGAGCCGAAGGCAGTCGCTTAACCAACTGAGCCACCCAGGCGCCCGTGAATCAAAGTATTTAAAGACATAGGATTCCCCACTGTTCCTTAATGGAAAATGAGCCAAGCAGAGACACCAGTGATGCTGAGGAAGCAACCAGATGTATAAAGACGGCCAACATCAATGCAGTGATTAGAGTGTCTGGCGAGAACAAGAAAGGACGGCCCCTCTGGACAAGGCAACTGGGCAGCCATGTTTGTACAGTGAGGTATGTGATACCAGAGCCAATGATTTCTCACGGGTCAAGAACAAACCATATTAAGTAAAATGGGACAATAAACAAGAAACATGCCAGGCTAACTCTGGGTAAATATGAGAGTATTCTCTACATAGTATATGAAGTAGATATAATTAAGAAAGAATCGACTACAGGGCGCCTGGGTGGCTCAGTCGCTAAGCGTCTGCCTTCGGCTCAGGTCATGGTCCCAGGGTCCTGGGATCGAGCCCCGCATCGGGCTCCCTGCTCCGCGGGAAGCCTGCTTCTCCCTCTCCCACTCCTCCTCTGCTTGTGTTCCCTCTCGCGGTCTCTCTGTCAAATAAATAAATAAAATCTTTAAAAAAAAAAAATAATAGACTACAGCTACAGTGGAAGAAAAATGGGCTTGAGTTTGAGAAGTCTCCTCCCTGGCTAGTTGCTATGTCACTATTTTTTATGTCTTCTATTTTTTTTGTTTGGTTGGTTTTTTGTTCTGTTTTTTTACATTTAAAATTGTTAAATAAGCCATAATTCTGGAATGATTTCTAAGGCATAAATGATTGTCCGTTTAAATGAAAATGCAGTTCATGGTTGTATGGAGGATAGACATTTATTCACAGTGAAAACGCACGTACCCAGAGTGAATGTCACAAAATACAAAGAGTACCGCCCAGTCTGGTGAGCTCACTATTGTTAAGCATTCTCTCAACCTGCACAGGTTCTCTCTCACTCATTGTCACCTTTTCTCCTTTTATCTATTACCCAAGTTTCAGCTTAAAAATTAACAAATATTAATGCTTAACCTTTGAGCAGTAGTTACTAAGGGTAAAACAAGTTATCTGATCTTCAGCCCCAGGTATTTCAAAGCGGAATTATCTTCTAAAATAGAAAACAACAGTACATGACCGCAGCTATAACTTAAGTCAGTCAGTGAGATAAGGTTCACAGGTGCTGGGAAAAGAACTCAGAAGTACAGGTCTTCCACTGGACCGAACTTTAATCTGCGTGTAGAGAGACACGGCCGTACATGTGTAAGGCTCGGCTTGAGTGCCAACATGAAATTCTCCCCTGTCTGTTCAGAGTCTAGAAAACATACAAGTATAGAACTTGAGTATACATATAATCTAATTTATTGTTTCAGTTTCCCAGGCCAACTGGGTAAGAATTCCTGATTCTGAATGTTGGTTCTCTGAATAGGTTTTCTTTTATTAATGTTGGAGATCGATACCTCACATAATTTAACTAGCAATACAGTGAATGTCCTCATAGGGAAATTCCTCATTTAACACTCCCTGATTAGGTGTTATAATTTTACACTGAAGTATAATGCAACTAAGAATTTTAAAGGAATACCAACCAACTTCTTTTCTTATGGGGTATTTCAGTAAATTGTTAATACATTTCAAATACTACTAATTGAAACTAATTCTATGTATTTTATTTAACAAAAAACCTGTAAGACTGACTTAACTGTTAACTGGCTCTGTGAAGCCTTACTTGGGTATATGGCAGGTTTGCGATCTAAAGGTAATTCACCTTTTGAAAAACTGATTTACTTGGTGATAAAGATATCCCATAGATGTTTACTACTTAATACTTCATCTGCAAATCTGCTTCTCTGTTACGATACACAGAATCAACTGCTATCTCAAAACGCAAGTTTGTCTGAAGGCATGCAGAGCCTTAATATTCTGGTACATAAAATTTAGTTCTATAATCCCTACTTGGAACGGTTTGGTTTTTCATGTAAAATTAACCACAGTGTTACTTGTTTGTGCAGGAATACTCCCTAATTATATAACACTTTTTTTTTTTTTAAGAACATGGCAACAGATAGCAACTGAATTCTAGAAAATATTTATCTGATAATTATGTAAGTTCTAAGTATTCTAAATTTACCCAATTTGAAGAGAATATTTATATTCTATAATAACTTCACCAATATCCAGGATACCTTTATAACTTGCCCTATTCTTGCACAGGAATAAGATATGCAGGTATCTAGACCCAACAGCAGTAACACTGATATTATTTGGAAGCCTGGCCTGATGGCTGGTCTTTATATTAAATTCTGTATGTCTCTAACTCTTGCTCTTCTCTAAATGTCCTAATCACATTGAACAGTGACTTATTGCATAGCATTCAACGTAATTTCCAAAAAAGGTACTTTACAGGTAAGTCCAAACTTTATTTAAACTGCATCTTAAATTTAACGATACCAAACAAAACAAAGGGAGGAAAAAAAAAAATGAAGACAAAAGAAAAAGAAAAAAAAAAAAAAAAGGAAAGAAAGAAGAAAAACAAACAACCCCACAGTGTATCAAGGCTTCAATCTGTCCAGAATTCAGTTTCTGAGGTTTTAAACTGCCAGGGGCAGAAATTAGCACACCTATCAAGAATGCAGTGTCAAACTAATTTACATTTTTATACAGATCAAAACAGATGTTTATTTAGTGCCATGTTCATATATGCATTGACTATGTAAAGCGAGTTAGATGAGCCTCTGAAGACCTCTCATACGCTTTGGGCTCCCACTGTTTCTGAAAAACAGAATAATTAATGCACTATAAATTACTGAATTTTAAGACATTACTTACTAGAATTTATTATTGTCCTCATACATTAAAACTTTTAGCATAAAGTTACAAAGTGAGGGTTTCTGTTTGAAGATGGCAGACTGAACAGATACTTCCTGTCTCTTAAAACTCCACCAGAAAAAAAAAAACTATGAAACTGACTAAATGCCGACCAAGAAGAGTAGCTATGAGGGAGAGCAGGCCCGGAGACGACAAATCCCTGGAATGCTCAAAGCAGATGGAGGTGCAAGGAAGGGGGGCGGGGCTCAGCCTGGACCCACTAGGAGGGACGCAGGTGAGGTTAGCTGAAGGTTTGATATTTAGTCTGCCCTTCTCTTCACCCATTTCTAGGAAAAACAAAAATTGATGAATTGATAAAGAATAACAAAAAGAAAATCTCTGATTTTGATGCAAGACACATTCTCCTCTGAGTGGCCCAGGGGTTGTGCTATCAGATCCATAAAGAAGGAAATCTGGGATTATCACTTGACTCTGCAGTGAGTCATGTTTACACAGAATGGTCTTCAGAAAAAGTAAAGAAGTTTTAACTATTACAGTTACAAAAAGGTGTGTTGGGTTTTATAACTTTAATGTAAGAAGATGAGTAAAACTGAAGAGAGAAAGCAGAAGAAAAAGGGAGTGGCAGCTGAGTAATGACCAAAGTTGATGGAACTATAAAACATATATATTTAAAATAACAAAGGTAGCACAGAGAAAAACCAAAAATAAGAGTGAAAGGATAGGTCCAAATGCTCACTTTTCATAGGGAAGACAAGAGATGTCTGAATTTAAGTTAAGAAAAATTGTATCATTTAGAGATACACAGGGTCTCATCCAAAGGAACTAAAAACCAATAGTTAAAAGAAATGGGCTCCCGCCAGTTTATCATGAATTCTTTTTTACCTTTCCTTCTTAAAATTGGGCTTCTGTTACCTTGCTAAAACTCAAGATTTTAAAAACAGAAATAAATTACCTGATAGTATCACTTTATAAATTAGGCAACAGATCTAGACTTTTTACAGAATTATGCTTCCCTTTCAATATTTGGATTAAATCTTCCGAGTACTAGTAGTGGATTTAAAAAACAAACTGATGGTATCAAGGTTCATTAATTTTTCAATATGATATCGTGTAACTCTTACCGGGTTCCTTTAGTGTCTGAGAATTCCCAGCTAATTCTTCAACCTGCATTTCACATAGTATTTCACCAGATAAATGGTTTTTCTGTTCTTCTTCTACCATTTTCTTTCTTAGATCTGCCTTTGGAATGAAGAAAAAACTGAAAATCAGTTTTCATCCCAGTAGTATTTGTCATATAAAGACAAGTTTAATTAAAGAGAGCAAAATACCTCTGAATATATTGTCAGTTTAAGTGGTAAATCTTCAACTTTCACAAAGTCTTCTTCATCAGATTTTTGACTTATGTTACCAGATTCTGCTTCCTGTAAGATAAATTATATTTAATGAAGGCAATCCACTCTATCTCTGGATCGAAGTCTTTGAAGTCATCCATGCCAAGGATAAAATGGATTTGTATATACAAGCATACATCAGTAATTCTGTCCTATTTGGTTTTTTTCTGTGTTCAGCTCTACGAATAAAGCAAAGCTGGAGTGCACAGGAAGGGCCATGTACTTGTAGCTGTGGGCCATACTGCTGAGCGTTTCTGTCCCCATTTGAAAAAAACAAAGAGCCAGCTTATACAGGTTAAAGGAAGAAACAGTAGTTACACTGAGGGCTAAAACCATCAGAACAACAACTCTGGTTTCCTGATAATGTTTACGGAACGCATCAGCGTGTATCCAGCAGAATTTACATACAGGCTTTCAGTATCAACTCCGTGGAAGCTGAGAAAGATGAGGTATGAATCTAATAACTCACTTTTGTGATCACTTCAATGTCTAAAACTTGAATTCTTTTATTCTCCTAGTTCTCCTTTCTGATTTTTAATAGTACCATTTTAGCAATTACCCAAGTAGAAACCTTAGATTTTTCCTCCTCTTTCAACATTTCTCACCCATCTCTTTCATTAAGCTTGTACTTGGTTCCTATGGTAAGGGAGCCTCCTAATGTAGCATCCCTGACAACAGTCATCAGTCATCAGATTCATCTTCAAAAACCCTGACTGGCCATTTGACTTTCTTGTGCAAAGCCCTTCAGTAGTGTCCCCTGCCTAAATTTCAAATTCAAGTCCCTCTATAATCAAACTTTAAGTTAATTTCACTTGACTGCCTCCTAGAGCAACTCTATGCACTCATTAAATGACAGTAAGAATAAGTCTAACAGATAACTTTCAGAGTTGTAAATGGTAATTTCACTGTTGGTGAAGCCATCAAAATGGTTAAATTACTCTTTTTAGTAATGGTTTTGAAATATTATAGGCTTCCTTTCTGAGAAATTAGGAAATCATAATTGTAACTCTATCTTTAGGAAGAAAACTAATGTTAATTAAAAAAAAAAATGAAACACTCTATTTAGATCTAAAAGTACATTGTTATAAATTCCTCAATTTTTGCCAACAAGAGAAAGTATATAAAACACAATCCAAGATCCAAAATATAACCTACATGCTATAAAATTAAAGTGAAACAAAAACGTCCAGAGTAAAACTCAGCTTACGTACCTACATCCTAAGTACAGATTTGCTACCATATATTTCCGTCATTTACAGTAAGGAGTCTACTGCTGTCAAATCGTAAACTTTTAGGTTTATCAAAGATTTATGAAATGTTCTAAAATTGTTGAGATGTCAAGCCTGGGCACTGTAAGAGATTAATGATGATTCACACATCATCTGTTCGGGTCTGACCTTGAACTCTCTCAAGGTTGCCACCTAAAACTCAAAATCTGGGTCATAAACTTATAAAAAAGTAGAACAGCTTTTAGGTTTTGATATATGATCATCTTAATTCACTATCACCCTTCTGTTCAAGTGTAAACTAAGTTTAAGTAAGAAATTTTTTTTGGCAGTTTCTAAACACAAACACAAACAAACCTAAACACAGTCTGTGTTTACAGACTGAAAATGTTAACCTGAAAAGGAAGAAATCCACATAGAAATGAAATGTAGATGATACATACATAGTCATTCACTAACACCGGAGATTCAGTATCAGGACTTCCAGCCAGAGAGCTCTCAGGAGTTTCCTGAGCAGATTTAACTTCTTTGACTGTAGGCACCAAGGTTTCAATTTCAGTTAAAGGTAAAGGCAAAGGGTTAGGCTGTTTAGATGAATCAATGGTAGTGAGAGAGTCCTTCTGGACAGCGCTATTTAAAGGTTGCTCGTTTTCCAAGATATTGAGGTAACAGGGTTTCACGGGAGTGCTATCTTGGTCATCTGTCATCAAAAGAAAGTCTCAACTTTAGTGTAATGCAACAGTTGTTAAATTTCACTATTATACCAAATAGTATGTATGAGTTGAGTAATCAAGACCTTTAAGACTCAAAAGACAACTACAAATTTTCCTTATCAATGATTCCTAAAACTAGTTGATCAGATTCATCTGGGGATGTTTTAAAAATCAAATTCCTGAAATCCACGCAATTTCTAATGAAGTATGATATTCATGAGTAATACCCAGGAATGGGTATTCGAAAAAAATCCCCCATGTTTGTATCTAAAGAGGTTTTCTTTGAAGACTTTTTCTGTGTGTTTAATTATTTGTCAACTTTTCTTGAGCAGCTGTTTGCAGAAACAAAGCCCTCGTGTTTTCTATAAAGGATTTAGGGGAAGAAGAAAAGACATACCTCAGGTCCAAAATACCTTCAAACTTACATTAGCTAAGAATTTAGATTTTTTTTTTCTTTAGCTTTTAAGCACATAAAGGGCACTTTAAATAATCTTAAAATTGATTTCTTTAGATTTAGATTTCTTGCCTTTACTAGTAGTGGGTTCTTGTTCTGATGAGAAATTTTTGCTTTCTCCTGATTTTTCAAAGCCATGTTGTAGTACCTAGAAGGAAAAAGTGATGTCTTAATAGCAGGACCTAAAATATATGGCCATTATATAGGAGATGGTTAGGAGTGTATAGTGTCTGTCCAACCTGAGACCTTCATACAAGGGAATTTAAAAATATCTTCTGAAAGTGTTTCAAGAAGGAGGCTGTAGTTGAAACTTTAAGATGGCTAAGTAAAATGTTTCATTTTCTTCTTAACCTCAAAATAATAGAGAACTAGAGTATTACGGATTCCACTATTTTTTTAAATTTTATTTTTTTCAAACCAGACTCTATCTTGAAAGAAACTAAAAGATAACCCATTTATATGTAGATGTTAAGTGAATGGAAGAAGAACTGACCAGGAGGGGAGAAAGATAAAGCCAAGTGCCTTCAGCAGGAGGAGAAAACAAAATCAGATTCACCTCATGCTTGGAAGAGGAATACAGTAGTGGATGAAAAGAGGGTGGTGCTGGTGGTTCTCTGAAGCTGTTAAAAGAAAATGCAAACATCGAGGTTCCCTCCCCCAACTTTAACAGAAAATGGGAGATTTTGGTAAAACTGAACTAGTGAGCCTCAGACCTGGGGGTTGCCAGGGGTAAGGTGGGATGCAGAAAGCACAGATGAGGACAGGATAAAATGTCATGCTGAAAACAGAAGGATTCAGCCCAAGTCTGTATAGTGATGGGACCTTCAGCACCACTCCCACATCAAGCTCCTGAACACAGGCAGCCAAGGAGGTATAAATACCTCCTCCCCGGCAAGAGGAGAATGGAAGACCCTTCTGTGGAGAAACAAACCACCCCAGAGAAAAGACCAACAGGTATTAACATTTGGGATTTTCTGTCAAAAAGCTATCTACCCAGGCGCCCTACAGTGAAACCCAGAACAACCCCAACCGGCTTTCTGGTGTATCATTTTTTAGCATTAACACTGAAGGTACCACAGACATTTGAAGAAAGCCTCCAGGTGGGTAAGAGAAGACAGTGCTTCTTTTAACTAATAGCATGCTATAAAAAAGTAATCAGAAAATAAAAGTATTTAGAAATTAAAAATATGACATTCATGTAAGTTATTAGTCAAAGAAATCTCCCAGAAAGTAAAACAAAAAGAGCAAGGGGACGATAAAAGGAAGAGAGAAGAAAATCAGAAAATCAACCCATGAGGGCTAATGATGTCTGATAATATTAATTCCAAGAGGAATGAAAGGATAAAATGGTGGAGAAGCAATACAAAAAAAGAAAATTTACCAAAATAAAGGACATGGTTATTGACTGCTTACAGACCCACTGAGTACTCAGTATAGTGAATGAAAAAAAGACACACAACAATGTCTATCACTGTAACACTTCAGAACTCCAGGGGGGAGAGCTCTAGTGTGGGCAAGAAAAAAGAATACAAAGAATCAGAACTGAAAAAGGCATCAGCCTTCTCAGCAGAGGCACTGAAATGTTTCAACAAGGAAGAATTTAAGATTTTCTTAGACCTATAAAGTCTCAAAATATTTATCTTTCATGCACTCTTTCTCAGAGAGGTACTAGAAATGTGCTCTACCAAAATGAGGCAAAAGGAGGACAAGACTGGATTCCAGAAACAGATGGAATAAAGAATGACAGGCTGCTAGCTAGTGAGCAGGTCTAATGAAGAGCAAAGCCAGGATGGAGCAGGAAGGACAAACTGACAAACTGGTACATGCAGAAAAGTCCCCTGAGAAGTTTATACAGCTGTTGTTGGGCAGAACAAAGACTTGGGTATGTGGTCAAAGAAAATCAGGCAAATAAAAAAATGGAGACAATTATTAATTTCAAGTGAAAAAAATGTATGAGACTAAGCAATAAACAGTATTTGCTTAGTTCAACAGTCGGTAATATTTATGTAGTTTGTTTAGATCTACGGTTAAATGTAGATTTAAGCAAAAGATACAATTAAATGAGGATAGGATTAATATAATTAAATGAGGAGTAATTAAGTGACCTAAAAGTCTTCACCTACTATAATAGGAAGTCAACAGAGAATGTCATACTATTCAGAAATACAGAGTTATGTAACCAAAGAAATCATACAAAGTGCTACCTATGGGACAAGATGAGGTGGAGGTAGGAAAGGGAATGATTTTTGTTATATACTGTTTCCATGTATGACTAGGAAATACATAAAGATACATGAAAAATCCAGATCTTCTAGGTAGGTTGACCCCCCACCCCCCCAAAAAAAAGATTAAAGTGCTTTATATATAAGCATTGCTAAATATAAAAATAAACTAGTGTTTGATTGAGATTTCAGTAAGGATATTAAAAAGATTTGTTTATTCATGAAAACGAGAATGGGGAAGCTGTAAATTCTGACATCCTTGAAAAGGATCTGCCTTCAGGAGTTAAAGAAGATTGGGGAAGATGTGCTAGTGTGGACTGGAATACCTGATCATCGTGTTCAGTTTCTTCTATAGCTTCGGTGTTAGCCTGAAGTGAAGTCTGGACGTCCACAGGTCCCTCTTCAAATTCTTCTATTTCTTCATCCTCATTCTCATCTTCTCCACTTCCATAATTAGTCAAAGCCTGAGTTTCAGCTTTGGACAAGTCTAAGTTGATTAATACACAGTTTTTAGTAAATTTTCAGCACTAAATCTTAAGAGCTGCTACCAGGTACTGCATTCCTGCATTGCCCAAGTCCTTTACATACAATATCTGAAAGCTTCCGAACAGTAGGCAGAAGAACACTGTGGTGCAGAAAGGACAGGGCATCTGGTCAGGGCCACACCAGACCGTTCAGAGTTGTTGGACACCTAACTCTACATTCACTACAATCCACCCAAATGTTTGGATAAGTGACCTATAAAGAGCCAATGTATAAACCCAGTACAGAGCCTTTACACTTACTAATAGACACCGGACATTCTTCACTTTCTTCATCTTCCTCTTGATCAGAAACATCCGATCTCACATTTTTGGGACCGTCATCAACATACATCTCAGATGTCTGAGTCTGCTTAACTGTTTCAGTTTCATCCTTGTCCTAGCCACAAATACACGTAATGAATTCCTTAAAATACATTTTAAAAGGTATATAGTAAGCTCATCACAAAAATAGTCACGATCTAATAAAAAATACAAAAAGTTATTTTTAAGAGAAAATAAAATTTTGTCAGAAGAAAGGCCATTTGATGATAAAGCTTTCTCTCAAACATTAAGGTAAAAGCTATTGAAGTTATTTATCTTTTGTCCCAAAAGCATTGTTTTTAGGCACAAATTAATTAGCCACTTACTTTGTCTTCATCATCAATTTCTCCAACAGGTGAGCCACGATCTCCTTCAAGAATCCTTTTGGCCTTATGAGCAAATTAAACAGAATTCAGGGGTGACCTTTCAGCATTATACTTACTCAGTAACTTTAACAAATGCTGCAGTTTTTGACCACAGTCCAAAGAGTTGAATGCTTTTTTAGAAATGCAAATTCAACTCTTCCATTGAAATCTTTTAAATTAGCCAAACAAAAATCAACACTGCTTACCAGACATCTCCCTGAATAATGAGCATCTCAAATTCATTAATTCCAGAACAAAAACCTTGACTCCTCCCTCCCCAAACCCCAGCCTCCTTCAGTCTTCCCAATCTCAGTAAATGGCCCTTCATGTACCCCATGCACAAGTCAGACACCAGGAAGCAGCCTGGACTCTACCTGTATTATCCACATCTAAACCCTAAGAATGCCTCATTGACTCAGAGCTCGGAGCTAAGTCACATCATTTCCTACCTGCACTACTGCCGACAGTCTTAAAACTCGTCTCTGCCTCTATCTCCTCTCCTACAATTCTTATACAACACGGTATCTAGACCAATCTTTTCACTGCACATGAGATTATGTCCCTCCTCTATTTCAAAATTTCCCATGGGTTTCCATCATGCTTAGAATAAAATCAAATAGAAGGTCCTTACCGCTGTTGCTAAGGCCCCATAGTTTGGCCTTACCTACCTAGGTGACCTCATCTCCTACACTCTCACCTCTGATGAGGTGTTCCTGCTACCCTGGCCTTCTATAGGTTCTCCAAACTGCTCAACCCTGTCTCAGAGTCTTTGAACTTACAGTTCTCTCTGCCTGGAATGTTCTTCCCTTTCATCTTCATTATAAACTCCTTTCTTGCCTTAGTTCATACTTCACCCACTCAAACAGCCTCACGAGACTGCCTATCTTAAAGTAGTCTTTCCAATCATTTATTATGGTTTTATTCGGTTTTATTTTCTTCAAGCTCTTGGCAATGACTGAAATGATCTGAAACCTATCTATGTCTAGAGTGAAAATATTAAGAAAAGTGTGAAATGGATGGCTTGACTTTTATCTACCTTAGATTTCAGGGAGAAAGGTTACCTCTTTCTGTTTTGGGTCTTGACGTGCCTTCTCATGACTAGAGAGTCAAGAGGAGGGAAAGGTCTGAGAGAGAAACCTTCTAGTATGCCTCAAGTTGAGGGGAAGAATCCCATCCAAGTTCATATGTGATCACACTAATTTAATAAGGTATAAGAAGCTACTGAGATGTGCAACCAAAGTCCCAACTTGTGAACAAGCATGTGGGTTGGTTGGGGTGACAAATACACCTGGTAGATCTGAGATCTGTCAGGGTCGAAAGAGCTACTGCAGAAAGCTGGTCAAGGACAGGATCCCAGTCCTCCTCTCTTCTCTGGAGACGTGAGTGACAACAATGTAAGACAGCTGATAATTCCTGTCACCAAGTCCTGTCTGCATTCCCGATCTTTTAGCCACTGCTGTCACATCTGAGATTCAGTATGTGGCTGGCATATGTGCTGATTTAGGTAATCTGATTAATTGCTATTACTTAGAAAATATGTGAGCTGAGGTCAAGTATGGTTTTAGTTAATAATGATCAAGCAATATATTTTAATGCTAATTATAACTACTCCTAAATTCAAAATGAATGTCATTTACCTCTTTGGCATAGGACTGTATCACTCCAGCTGCTTCTATTTTCCTTTTGCACCTCTGTTTGACAGTTATACTATTGTTATCCAAATCTTGCATGAGCTTGAAGAAAGCCAATTCATTAAACAACACTTCAGATATCTCTACGAGAAGATCTTCTCCACAGTCTTTCAGTTTTCTGCCAGCAAATTTTGCCAGTGAATCCTATTCAAAGATAAACCATGTAATTTTAAGATTATAGTAAACTTCAATGTGGGTAGAGCAATACAGAGGATTAACAAGTTTAAATTACAATACTCACCTAGGGAAAAACAATTTTATTATTTTTAGTATGAAAAAAGCTAAAACTAATGGCTAAGATTACTAGACAAAGAGTAATATTTGTTTTTAAAGATTTTATTTATTTATTTGAGGGAGAAAGATTGAGAGTGAGAGAGCATGAGCAGGTAGAGAGAGAAGCAGGCTCCCCACTGAGCAGGGAACCCGATGCGGAGCTTGAACCCAGGACCCTGGGATCATGACATGAGCCAAAGGCAAACGCTTAACTGACTGAGCTACCCTGGCATCCCATTCTTTTTTTTAAAGATTTATTTATTTATTTTGAGAAAGAGAGAGAGAATAGGGGCAGAAGGAGAGGGAGAGAATCTCAAGCAGACTCCCCAATGAGCATAGAGCCCTACATGAGGCTTGATCTCAAGACCCTGAGACCATGACCTGAGCAGAAACCAAGAGTTGGGACGTTTAACTGACTGAGCCACCCAGGTGCCCAAGATAGTAATATTCTTTAGTGATATTAACCTAAGTAGGAATCATGCCAGTCTCCTCTAAAGAGTATACAAAACGAAAAGAACAGGGCAGGTGATCATCCATAGATTTAGTCCCTAATTAATAGAACTGGAGGCCACAAAAGAGTAAATCAGGGGATACATATTTACCACAGTGAGAAGCTGAGGTGCCCAGGAGGAAAATACGAAGTCCTCCCTTTCTCAATGTTAACATCAGAGTACTTCTCAAGTTCCCCCATTTTATATAAGCCAGGCAGTCATTCTAATTTAAACTTTTTCTTCAGAATCAATTTAAAAGCAAACGTTAGTCCTATTCAAGTTGAAATACAGCATCATCAAATAAATAAGTCAGCTATATTCTAAACATTTTTTATAAAACTGCATTTCTTTTTCTTCCTAAAAATATGAACTATGCATTTTGAAAACCAGCAAACAACTATGTTCTGTGTCTCCTCCCTCCAAAAAACCGCCTCATCTAGCATAATTGTGGAAGAAGTGCAAATGTGGCTGCCTCATAAAAAAAAAAAAATTCACTGAATAGGTTTCTTAGAGAAAAAAGTAGAAGATAGTATTTTAAGCTCTACCTCATGAAAAATTTTCAGTAGTCTGGGCAAGATTTACTGTCAACTAATCTTTATTCTTCTCTAGGTCCCTTTGTGGAAAAAAAAAAAAAATCAGGAATGGGATATAAGAAAAGCAGCCAGATTTTCTCAGAAAAAAATCTTATTTTCAAACTAATACTTTGGCATCTGTCTCAATTATGTAACAGTAGCCAAAACTGAGGGAGGATTGCACAGATCTTGAGAAACAAAAATATTTAATTATAAAGGATTTCTCTTTGAGCCTGATTCTGGAATGGAGTTATTTCTTTCTGTAGGAATAAACTAACTACTTAAAGTTTTTTTTTTTTTTTTAATATTTTATTTATTTATTTATTTGACAGAGAGAGAGTGAGAGCACAAGCCAGGAGACAGAGGGAGAAGCAGGTTCCTCGCTGAGCGGGGAGCCTGACATGGGACTCGATCCCAGGACCCTGGGATCATGACCTGAGCCGAAGGCAGCCGCTTAACCAACTAAGCCACTCAGGCGCCCCTACTTAAAGTTATAAAAACATATTTATCTAAAAATTATCCTAAACATTTTTAAACTGCATAACAAGAGAGATGTCTTATAGTTCTTATAGATGTGTTAGTTACAATTAGATTAAATAGAGCCAACATGACTTAAACCTATTATTGAATTTATACTTTACCTTAATAAAAACAAAATGGAAAATTATAGTGATGGAAATTTGCATCAAACCTCGGGTTTTAAAAGTTATTAATAGACAAAGTGATAATACTTTCTCTAAAACCAATTTAAACACAGGAATAGGAGGAAGTAAGGAACAGTTTTATGGGAAATTTTTGTAATAAAGATGAAAAGAAAAACATATTTCCTAGTTTGGAGTAATAATACACATCACTGAACTATCTCAATGGGAAAACAAATCGGTGTACTGAACTGTAAAGATGTTTATTATATGAAGGTATCCTTACTTAACAAAGGGATCCACCTCAGCACTATTAACATGCCACAGGATGTTAGTACCACCCACTTTCTACCTGTGTGACAAATGTCTGCGGGCATTGCAAAATTGCCCCCAGTTGAGAATCATGACCTTAACATTAATTTAAAGTTACTATTACAGGGCGCCTGGGTGGCTCAGTTGGTTAAGCGACTGCCTTCGGCTCAGGTCATGATCCCGGAGTCCCGGGATCGAGTCCCGCATCGGGCTCCCTGCTCAGCGGGGAGTCTGCTTCTCCCTCTGACCCTCCTCCCTCTCATGCTCTCTGTCTCTCATTTTCTCTCTCTCAAATAAATAAATAAAATCTTTAAAAATAAATAAACAAAAAATAAAGTTACTATTACAGCCTAAGAAGTCTCTACAATCAACAGATGGTTTCTGGTCTCTAAAGCTTCCCACACCGGAAAAAAATTATTTTAGAAAATATCATAGAATATCATAGAATACTTCCTAAACAACCTTGAAATGTTCTTACTGGGTAGGAGAAAAATCAAGACAAAATTTTATTATAGTTTGGCTAGGCCTTAGAGATGAGAGAGTCAAAGGAAGACATAGGCCCTAATACAATTTTTTTTTTAAAGATTTTATTTATTTGAGAGAGATAAAGAGCAGGGGGAGAGTGAAAGGGAGAAGCAGGCTCCTCACTGAGCAGGGAGCCCAATGCGGGGCTTGATCCCAGGACCCTGAGAT
The DNA here is from genome assembly GCF_011800145.1 of Mirounga leonina. Classification (NCBI taxonomy): domain Eukaryota; kingdom Metazoa; phylum Chordata; class Mammalia; order Carnivora; family Phocidae; genus Mirounga; species Mirounga leonina. The sequence continues at coordinate 21,035,694 of NW_023270320.1, read as the reverse complement.
CATGACCTGAGCTGAATGCAGACGCTTAACGACTGAGCCACCCAGGCGCCCCATAATACAATATTTTTTTAAACCAGATAAAGGAATAACCTAAAAAGGTATTGAAATGTCATCCCCAATGGATAGCAGAATGGACATTTTAATAAATTGCATATTGCCAGAAAATGGCAAAAAAAAAAAAAAAAAAAAAAATCCCAACTAGAGGGTATATGTTGGTAAGTCATACAAGTATAAACTCTTACCTGTAATATACTTCCCAATTGTTTATGAAAGAACTTTACAAATTCTTTGCTCTCATCATTTTGCTGGGTGAGAGTCAAAACCATACGTCTTACTGAAGTTAGAAGTTGAGAAGAGCATACTTCATCCATGTGCTCCTGAGAAAAACCCTATTTGGTTAGGATGTAAACTTACCTATTGTTTAAAAAATATTAGTTCACATGAGACTGTTTTTTCTTGCATAGATGCTACTCAACTTTCAGATACACATTTAGAAATATCTGTTCATAAGAGCCAAACTCCTGCACTACACATGTTAAGGGGTTTGTACCTTTTGACCCACCACAGCAGGAAACAGCCGGTAAAAAGAGACGAGCTGATTCAATACTTTTCATTACTTCCTTCCTGTATCTTAAGGGGAACTACTCATGCCCTCGTCACCATAGTGCCTGTCTCCCCATGTGCAGTTCAGTTCATTCCAACTGCACTCTTACAACTCACCTCACGCATCTTCAACCTCCGCTTTCTCAGCCCCGTTCAGATTAGGGACATTGTGTGCAGTGCGGGAGGTTCAGCAGCACACTCGGGCCTCCACCCACTAGATGCCAAAAGCACCCTCCACTCTCCCAAGTCCTGAGAGCTAAAACTGTATGGAGACACTACAAAATGCTTTTAGGGTCAAAGTTACCCCCAGTTGAGAACCACTGTCCTAACTTTCCGAACAAGCCTTTTTGGGCGTCTCCTCTTCTCCTTCATCTTCCTTTAGAAGCACGTGCAAACTACCTAATAATCCAAATCATGGTTCACTTCTGGAGGTGAGTCCATAAAACACCCACATCAAGTACCTCAAGGTTCTCATCCCTCTTCTGGGCCACTAAACTCATTTGGGCAGGTCTTCTAACCTTTACTCAGGTAAGTTCATGTTCTGATTTTTTTTCTATAGAAATGTATGAAGTGAGGTGGCTAAACTAGATGATTTCTAGGATTCCTTAAATTGAAGGAATTAAGTCGTTTTTTTAAAAAATCATGTGACAGAGCAGGCAGTTAAAAAAAAAAAAAAAAAAAGGACAATAGTCCCTTGTCTTCAAGGGATCAAATACCAGAGGAAAAAGTCAGATACACGAACAATCAATCACTACATGCTATTCCCTGTCCAACAGATGATACTTTTTAATTCCAGGGACTGTTTCTTATTTATCACCTAGCACAGTGGCCAGCTCACGGGAGACACTCATTACTTGCTGAATATACTGGTATCTTAAAAGCAGCACACACTAGGTTCTGCAAGGAGTTATGGTAGCATATTAGAAACAATAATTATCTCTGAAGAAAGGATATTTCTGCCAAGCAGAGAAAGAGTGAAGGAATTTTATATTTTCAATAATGACAACTTGTACAAAGGGCTGATATATGAAAATGCAATGGCTGGAACGGGAAATGCTGAGTAACCTGAAGTGAGTGAGTGAGTGAGGGGACCAGATGGAGAGTGGGGAGAGATGGAGCTGGGGAAGTATACGAGGTCCAGTAGTGAAATCTCTTGAAGGCTAGGGAGTCTGCTTAGTAAACATTCATTTCATGCCTACCATGACAAGCTGTCTAGGCAGAACATGAGGATCTGAATTAAGGTCATGCTATTGGAGAGAGGAAGGAATAGTGACTGCTCTTAAGGGGAAAATCAATTTTGACTCACTGGTGATAGAGGGTATGAGAGTCAAGAAGTCTAGCTTAGGTGACTGGATATAATGCTGACATTAACAAAGAAGTTCTATGATCCTACCAAGAAAGTCAAGATTTGAAGTGAAATGAGACATAACAAAATAGTTAAAATCAGATCATTAGTTCTACTCATTTTGTTGGCCTCAAAAGCTTTTTGAAATGCTAAATTTAGTAAGTGAATATTTATGAGGGGCTATCAATTAAATCAGACACAAAATGGTAAAAGCAATAAAATTTCCTAACTGTAGATGACTGCATTCCCTAAGCATAAACCTAAATCATTTAGATTTTTTTAAACCTTAGAAAGTAACTGTACATACTAAATAAATATTGCTAGCCGTATACGTAATTTTACCAAAAAAGACATGCTTGAAAGTATTTATTGGATCACTCATGATAAAATAAAAATGTAAAACAAAAAAGGCAACACTTATCTATGCCTAAGATGAAAGCAAGTAACCGCTTACACAGTTTAAGTCAACTCACCTGAAGGAATGGTTTCAAACTCTCAAATATATCTACCCATCTATCTACAGGAACATATGCACATTCTTACAACTTACAGGAGGTGAGTACATATTTTACAAATAACGGGAAATAAATTTACAAAATAACTGATGAAACTGATGTGTTTTTAGCTTTCGTTTACCTGTTATTTTCTGAATTTACTACAGTGAAGTCTTTTGTAAGAATTAAAGAACAAAACGCAAAGTATTTATTTTAAAAAAATTACTGCTTACCTTCAAAAAAGGAATGACTTCTTTCATAATGGCTTTAATTTGCCGGTCCAGCTGCTGAGTATCAATTCTAGGACATGGGACAGTAGAAACTTCGCTTACAGGTTGTTGTGAACCATGATTTTCAATAGGAGTTTCTATTTTTAAAAAGAAAATGATTTGTTAGCAAAATAAAGCCTGTGACATTATAAATACACATTTATTCAGAATTCTAAATATTAAAATCTGATGATTTTACGCTAATACAAAGGAGCATTTATGTAGTTTTAGCACCCTTAATGACTAAAAGAAAGTGGCAATAAAATTATTATATATCAGGTGGGGCTATACACTTTCTTTACATATGGAACTGTAGTTTCTGTACTTTTACTCAGCGGAAGAACACACCTTCTGAGTTAGTAACCGTACTCCTGGCGGCAGCACCATCCTTATCAAGAATCCTGCAGGTGCATCTTCTGTTTGGGCTACTTTCAGCCTCAGTCTTCATACGCTCGTATTCCCTCATTCTGGCTAAAGCCTGATCTAAGTGAATCACAGTGTTACCTACATATGAAACAGAAACATTGAGAAAATATAAAAGCAAACTTTATCATGTATTCCTCACAACATATTAAAAAAAAACAAAAACAAAAACGTCTAACTGTAGGTAAGGAAAAGTAGCTTTAACAAGTTCCAGACACTATACTAGTTTGGTGACTTGGCATACATTACTCTCTTAGACTCTGAGGTCCATATTGATTTCACTAGTCATCATACTGCTTCATGTAAAAATAAATCCCAAGATGTCACCCAAATTCTGAGGAAAAGGATCCACCTGAATATAAGCAAGTAATAAGGAAAATGCCTAAGAAAGTGATTTCCCAGTTTTCCTTTGTCCACTTCAGACAAAGCTAGTGAAGGATTTTGAGGGAAAAAATCAGTAAATGAAACAAAACAGATAGGACTCAAAACCATTTGGTAACTCAGAAAGGGGGAATAAACTCAAGGGGAAAGGAGGATCTTTCTCTGAAATGATCAGTTTAGACTTGACAGGTATTTACTCAGAAGGGAGCTAGGCTTAGAGTCCATGATAGTCAGGATAAGACAAAAGGAAGACTTATTGCTTTGGTAAAAGGTGTGTATCTAGTAACAGGGCAAGGCTTGGCCCTTTTCTTTGTAGGCGGCCTTTGGAATTATCTAAATCTTGTTCTCATCATATGAACAAACACTAGAATAATAGGACTTAGATCCTTTTATCAACTGAGTGCCCTGGAGGTCTGAATGATTGAATCTCAGTTATCTCTTGATAGGCTACAGCCAGGAAAATGAATCGGGTACCTATACATTTTTCTTTTCCCTACTCTCCTTTCTAAGTCTGGGACTCTGGGTTTTCTTCTTCCCTTTGAGTTATACAACCCTCCAAGCTTCTGTTTTACTAATGACGAAAAAAAAAAGCACAATGCATCATGCACATTCAGTTACCTGGGTTTCTCACTAAAGATTATCTATGCTAAGAAATTTCAGTTATTGCAAATTATGAAGTGAATATTGTTATTGGAAATGTGATTGGATGAGGCCCTGATACCTCTGATTTTTTCCCATTAACTAGAAAACCTTAAAGGATGACCTTTCCCTTACAGGAAGGAAATTAACATTTCTTCAGTTCCTATTATACATGCTAGAAAATTCTATATATTTTTCAAAGAACATAGAGCAAGATAGGTAGGACTCCCATTTCCTTAGAACATGTAATCAGAATGATGAGATGATCTGCCAAAGGCTAAAGAGTTAACAGGAGATTCCTGACTTTACACTGAGAGACTTTGAAGTCCAAAGTCTTTCCACCACATCTTAGCTTTTTTGGACTTTCGTTTCTTAATCAATGTAATTCAAAGACTGTATTAAAGTCATGTTCTAAGATTATAAAAAATTCTGCTTACCTAGATCATCTGTTGCAAAAGGCTCAAAATTTGAAGATACAGACATGACGCTAGCATTATCAGCATCATTTTGCTCACTTATTTTATGTGTTTCTCTCTCAAAGTTCTTCTCAAAAGTTTCCTAAGTTATAGTTAAAAAAACAAATAAAAATCACTACTATTTCTTTTAAAAATTTTATGATGAAGATTAAAAATTTAACATAGAAACTAAGTATTTGCATAAAACTACATACTTAAAATTGGGATATAACCGAAGTTATTAAAGGTTGAACAGTCACAGAAAACATTAAAATATTAAATAATCTTGCAGAACATATGTCATTAAGTAGATAAAAATACACAGAGCCAGCTACTAATTAAATTCTAACTTGGAAAACTAAACATTTTAAATTATTTCTACACCCTCAGGGAAATCTTCCCATCTCCAAAGCCTAACAATTACTAGGACCTTACTATATCTGGTTTTATCAGAAGAAAAACATGACAGCATCATTCGTATTTTTTTTAAATGAACTTTATTGAAATATAATTTACATACAACAGTGCACCCATTAAATGTACAGTCTGATGTTCTAAAAATATATATATATACACCCATGTAACCACTTTCCCTAAAGATAAAGACCATTTCCATCAGCCCAGAAAGTTCCTTTGTATCCCTCTGTAGTCAGTCTCCACTACACCCCGCTCGTAAGATTTCTGTCACCACAAATCAGCTTTTCTGGCTCTAGGACTTGATATATAAATGGAACCATTCAGAATATACTCTTCGGTGTCTGGCTTCTTTTCTTTTGCTCAATAGGCTTCTGACATTAATCCATGTTGTCATGTGTTTCAGAAGTTCATTATTTCTGAATGGCTGAATAGTATTCCATTGTAAGGATATACCATATTTTGTTTATCCATTTATCTGCTGATGTTCCGGTTTGAGGCTATCATGACTAAAGATGCTATGAACATTAGAATACAAATGTTTTTGTGGACATATGTTTTCATTTCTCTTGGATGAATACCTAGAAGAAAAATCCCTTGGTCACATGCCAAGTTTAGGTTTAACTTCTTTTAAGAAACGACCAAACTGCTTTCCAAAGTGGTTGTACAATTTTATAATCCCATAAGCAGTGTGAAAGTTCTAATCGCTCTACATTCACACCAACATTTCTTACTGTCAATCTTTTTAATTTCAGCCTTTCTAGTGCATGTGAGGAAATTTCTCATGTGGTTTTAATTTGCACATTGGCCACCATTTATAGATCTTTCTTTTATGTAGTGCCTGTTCAATCTCTTGCCCCTATCTTTCCGAGTTGTTGGTCTTATAATCAAATTGTCAAAGTTCTTTATGTAGTCTGGATTTGTCATTTATATAGTCATTATCAGATATGTGTACTAAGATTATGTTCTCGTAATGGTGTCTTTTGAAAAGCAGAGGGATTTTATTTTTAATCAAGTCTAATTTATCATTTTTTTCTTTTATAGTTAAAGCTTTGTGTACCCTAAGAAATTTTTGCTTATGTTAAATCAAGAAGATTTTCTTTTAGAAGTTTTCTAAGTTTTAGCCTTTTCAGGACTTTAATTTCAAAATAATTTCTGTGTATAGTGTGATTAAGGGGAATCTCACATTCTAAAACTCATTTCTCAATTGTGTTCTTTCTCCTAGCTATTAATCTTTTAAATTTTTCTCTTCAATTATGAAATGAAAGCTCTGTCTCTGATTAAAGGAAATTCAGGCATTACAGAACACATTTTAGGAAATGGAACCATTTTTTTGCTCCTTCAATTAAAACTGGAAGGTAGATGTGCCTTTGCCATTTTATGGCACATGGAACAGAAGACACAAAGTGTTTCTTCTTCTTAAATTTCAATTCTTCATCCCCCCCTTTGATTTATAATTCCTGGATGCCTACTTTTACTTCTCTCTTTCCTGGCCATGAAAGCTCTTACACACTCTGAAATGTGCCTATGCAAGCTCCATAAATGGAGCTCAAATGACCTTGGCCTGGGGCACCTGGGTGGCTCAGGCGGTTAAGTGCCTGCCTTCAACTCAGGTCATGATCCCAGGGCCCTGGGATCGAGCTCTGCATCAGGCTCCCTGCTCAGTAGGGAGTCTGCTTCTCCCCCTCCCTCTCCCTCTGTGATCTCTCTTGCTCTCTCTCTCTCAAATAAATAAATAAAATCTTAAAAAAAAAAAAAAAAGACCTTGGCCTAGGAACACGAAGAATGAGAGTCTGTATCTGTCCAATATGGAAACCACTAGCCTGTGGTTATTTATATTAAAACTTAAAATTTAGTTCCTCGGTCCCATTAGCCACATTACAAGTGCTTGATAGCCCCATGTGGCTAATGGCTACCATTATTAGACAACGCACATATAAAACATTTCCATCACTGTAGCAAGTTCTACTGGACAGCACTGCTCTAGATGTATGGGTAGGAACACTGGATGTTGTGCTGCTGATGATTAAATAGCATTAATAAAGGGAGGATGTTAACATTAATGACGAATTTAAGTTTTGGATGAAAAATTAAAGAACTGATTTAGTTATTTAAAAATAATACTAAGTAGAGTTATTTGTGCCAAGCCTATATGGTTATAGATTGAGTCTCTGTGTACCGCCCCCCCCCACCACGACCAAATTCATGTTTGAAGCCTTAACTCCCAGTGTATTAGGAGGTGGGGCCTCTGGGAGGTAATCAAGGTTTTAGATGAGGTAATGAGGGTGGAGACCCCTTGGTGGCATTAGTGCCCTTTTAAAAAAAGAGACACCAGAGCCATGTGAGGACAGAGAGAGAAGGTGGCCATCCGCAAGCCAGGAAGAGGGCCTTAACCGAGTACCAAATCTGCTGGAACCATGATCTTGGACTTCCCCGCCTCCAGAACTGTGAGAAATAAATGGCTGTTGTTTAAGCCATCCAGTCTACAGTATTTTGTTGCACCAAGCCCAAATAAGACACTTCCTTATTAAGCAGATCAGTATCTTTAAATTTTATTTAAGTCTGTAGCAGCTATAAGGAAAAACCTTTAAAATCCTGTCAGGTTAACTTTATCATATATTGTAGCTCAATTTCCAATTTGCTATTGATGGTAAAGGCCAATGTGCTCAAATATTTTAAATTAACGAAGTAATACCACCTACATGAAATCTGGATGAACAGGGAGGCAATGGAGTTACGGGAAGCAGAGAAACCATTCATGCTCTCAGCAAGTTATTTCAGGGCCTAATAAACTTTAATGTAACCGCATACCACCTATTTATCTATACAGCCGGACCACTCTCTTCATTTTCCACAAAAATTGTATGCAATTTTCAATTAATTTAGAAACAATTACTTAATTTACATTTGACATTGTAAAGTGCATTAAAACCATTATCGTTTTTAGTTTGTGTTCAGAGTGATAGAGGAGTTGGAGCCTAAGGTTTTAAGCAGAAAAGATGACTTGGGGAAGTACTGTTTTAAACATGAGCATAAGTTAAAGAGCAAGAATTCAGGAAAAGTCCTCAACAGTTATAAGGAAATTACTATACGTGGAAAAAAAAAAAACAAAAAAACAAAAAACAAGACATCTTTGGGGGGAAAACTATCTTTTCAAAAAAACTTATAATGCTAGTGTATCAGCAATGGGCAGAAACACAGTAATACTGCTTCCAACTCTCTACACAGAGCAGATATTTGCTTATCAGTTATAGCACTCTTATCCCTGAAAATCCACGTACTAGAGTTGGCATAGAAATGTATTTGCTATCCGAGAACCCCATAATATCTTTTATAATAGAATCAGGGTCCAGACCTTTAAGTAGTGAATTCCAAATACCTAGGCACATTACCTCCTCACTGTCCTAGCAGTCTGCCATCCAGTCATTCACTGCCTTATGTGCTACATGGGGGCTATCTGGAGAACACAGATTACTGAGAATGCACCATTTTCCTCACCACTCTTTTCCATTCCCCAAGTTCCTTTACTTTATTCAAAATTTTCTTCATAAACTTGAATACATTAAAAATTACAATTTTTTTCCTGGACGACTTTCTTTTTTGTCCAGGCTTCTCTTCTAACCCAAAGACCTGATTTATCTTGTATTTACTTATTTTAGGGCTCTGTGATCTGACTGCAGTCTGATTTACTGAATGTCTTGAACAAACACAACAAATTTTACTAAATGTCTGTTGTGAGTCAATTCCTATGATGGGCACCAGAAATATAAATACAACTATTTTACACCTTATAATCCATCATTTATACATAATTTCTGGTATTTGCTGACGTATTTTAATTGAGTTTTCTACCTCACCTCAAAATAACGTGTTACACTTTTTAAGAAAGCTAAAAACCAAGTATCAGGTATATTCACAATGTATAACTACTTATTTAACTTCTGTTTACTGCATAGTGAAATTCTATCTACGTTCATTAATCATGATCAGCTTACATCATCAGTGGTAGCAAGGCTTTCACTGGGGGTAAGTTCTGAGTTTGATGCTATCCAGGTACCAGAATTTACTGACTTTACATTTTCTCCTTCTTTTTCATGGTTCTCAGAAATATGTCTGGATACTATGTCCTAAATAAGGAAATAAGATAGTTAGTTATGTAAAACATTTATTTTTTATCACCAATTTAAACACACAAGCAGACAGAAGAGCAAATGAATGTACCTCACCTCATAGGTTAATTATGAGGAAGAAATAACATTAAAGATAAAACACTAAAAAATTGCTCAGAGAAAGACTTTTATCTAAAGGTTACTAAAGCTATACAAGAAGTTTTAAATAAAATGGCAAGAAAGCACATGAAAAACAGATCATAATACATATGGAACAGGATGTACTTCAGTCTAAGAAAGCAACCAGATACAATCATGAAGAAAATTGGTACCAGACAGAGTAGGAAAAAGAATGTTAGGTACCAGATACCTGTAATGCATATAAAGCCCTTTGTCTCAAGTAGTCTGTATTAAGTAGCTGAAGTTCATGGAAGAGTTCAATAAGAAAATGTGGACGAGATTCGTTTTGAGAAATTAATGTAGCTACTTCAGAATATATAGTATCTCGCAAAGCTTCGAACATGGAAAAATCACTCCCGGTTTCTGGAAGATATAAAAGATCAGGAAGTTAACAGTGATAAAATACATTCCTGACAATTTCTATCACCTTGAATCATTATTCAGGTTTAAATAACTTAAATATCAGAACAGACTTAATTCTATTTTAGGACTTTTAAAGTAGAAAAAGAATCTTAAAAATTACCAAGATAAAAATAATCTCAAAAATATCAAGATATATACCATATATTAGAAATACTTAAATGTATGGATAATATTACCTAGCGTTACTCAGACCATACTTATTTCTCAAAAAAATTATCTGGAAAATTTTACACATTTCATAGGAATAATCAGTAGAAATCTTTGAGCACTTGAATGAAATAAACTAACTGCAAATAATTTTTTTTTTTTTTTTTTGCTAATATGAACTTTGTTACAGAAAAGGAAATTCATTTAATGTTTAGAATAAACTGAATGCCGGCAATAAAAGCTACTATTTTAAGGTCTATCTAGTCAGGTCTACTAATTCTCAAATCTCAGCTATCATGCTGTATTGATGGAAACTTGAACTTTTGAATATAACACAATATAGGTCAATTTTGCTACTGTCTTACTGCCACACTAAGTATAAATTGGGCCAGGCATGACCTGATGCACGCTTTCAGTTTCATAGAATCTAGGCATCACTCAACAATTCTGCTATATATAATTGTTGATAACACAGAATTATCACTCTTAAAGGTATACAGTCATACGTTTATTTTTAAGAGTGTGAATTAGAAACTGTTCCCATTTTGAGTGCTCTATTTAAAAAAATCTCTGGGGCACCTGGGTGGTTCAATCAGTTAAGCACCCGACTCCTGATTTAGGCTCAGGCCATGATCTCAGGATCATGAGATTGAGCCCCACATAAGGCTCCACGCTCAGTGTGGAGTCTGTTTGAATTTCTCTCCCTCAGTCCCTACCCCCCACTCCCACCCCTGCTCTTGCATGTGTGTGCACACTCTCACTCCCTAATATAAATAAAATCTTAAAAAAAAAAATCTCTTAAGTAGTTCTTCTGGCTATCAAACTCTGTACCCTTTCTAGAGCAATAGTAGAACCATGGGTAAATACTCAGGTTCCACAAATATCTGTGACAAGTTTCTAAAAAAGTGAAATTAAAATGTTGAAGGTTTTAATATATTGTGATTTTAAATAAATATACAAAGATCATAAAGATTTAATTCACCTTTTGCAAGAGAGGGTAAGAATATGCAAAGGCAATGAGGCCTAATGAAAAAACTTCCTACTAACTTACATCTTGTATCTTAACATCTTCAAACCGTAATTTCTACAAGTGTAGTAATAAATAAGCAATTTCCCTATCTTGCCTCATTTATGACTATAAAATAAAATAAAATACTAAATTTCTTACTAGTTTAGAAATGTTCAAATGTGATATTATAAGCAGGAACCAAAACTATCTCTAGGAAATCTCTACTTAAAGGAAAAACCCAGATAAGAAGATATGATTTAATATGCAAACTTCCAATTTATACTATAGTTTGACCAGCTAAATTAGAAAATGTTTATTATTTCAAAGAACAAAGCATATTTAATGACACCTGTCATAGCTCTACATGTGATAAAATTATCATTCTAAATTATGTATAATTCATTAAAGATGAAATTATTCCCAAATAATGAATGACGCTGAATACATGCTTTACTGCCCACCTCCCCAGCCCTGCAATAGACAGGTGGAAAGTTTTTGCCAGTTTCTCCTCCTACTAAAATGCATTAGTGTAGGCTACAAAAATCCTTGATCTCAGTCAGGTTTCTCTGAATCCATTTTATTTTTATCCTATTTTTCAGAGTTCTTTTCTTTAGGACGTGTCACAGATATAATTCAAGTTTTGTCTGTGCTAGATCCTTGTTTTTTTCTTTAGATTCTCCTAAAGATTCATAAGAAGCTTTTATTTTTCACTTATGTATAGTGCAGGAGGCATTCAAGAATATTTATAACTCTAAATCACACAGAACCATGTTTAAAGAAAATACCTAGTGTAAAGCCAAAAACAGTATTTTGGAATCTTTGTAATTTTCCATGCATTTTTACTTATCACGGTCTTTGCACGTCACTGATTTTATTCAATGGTTTACTGGCTTATTTTTTTTTTGTAGATGTTGACTAGTAATGAAAAATAAGCAAGTGCAACAGAAGTTACACACAATACTTAACACTGTAAATCAAAGCTAGGAAAAAATAACTATTTTTGTTTCAAAAAATATTAATGCTTTTATGCATTTAAGAATTACAAAATAACTTCAAATAAAACAAACAATTATAAAAAGATTTTCTATTATCCTTATGAATGTGTTGGTTATGTTACATACAGTAACTGAAAATGAAAACAAGAAAAGCAGCTAATCTTACCACCCAAGTAAAAACTACAAATGAAAGCCTTCAGAATTTTATATGAATTCTCTTTCACTTTTACAAACCAAATGACATATAAACACTAAGCTATATCTAAAAAAATAAAATAATCAGAGCAATAAAATTAAGGATATTTAAGACTAATGGAAAAAAATTAACAAAAAGTGGACACCAAAACTAAGCAGATTGTTACCTGGCGCTTCATTGCATGCATTTCTGTTAGACTGCTGAAGTATTCTCCTAGCATGTGCTGTAGGAAAGGGCAGACAGAAGGATGAACAAAAAATGTGTATGAATAGTAAAGACAGGGTCCATAATATGAGTAAGTGAATTTAAAAAAAAAAAAAAAAAGCAAATTTCTTTAAAATTGTTTGCCTGAACTGAAATGTTATCACAGGTATGCTTTATAATTTGTTTAAAAAATGATCTTATTAGGGAAAATATCAAAAGATTTGCTATAAACTTATATATAAACTTAATGTGACTGATGATGACTATCATAATAAACTTCTGCCATTCACTCGTAGAAGCGTACACATCAAGGTGAACCTCCCACAACTCCTAAGCGAGGAGAGGACTGTAAAATTCAATACTAGCAGTCATATATGCTACTCTCTAGTAATCACGTAACAAAAACTACTAGTCCATGCTATAGAGAATTTTAGAGTAATGATTAAAACTAAAAAGAAGTCTTTTTAGAAAGTGAATATGTAAATACCCATAGGGTATATTTACACAAGGCAAGCATTTTTTAGTGCACCAAAATTCAATCATTGTATTTTTCTAAGTAACAGTAATAAGGTCTGAAGTCCTATGACCAACTATCCATTATTTAGGTAACTTGATAATCCAATTAATTAATAAGCCTTTCAATTTAGTGCCCTTCCCCAACCCCCACCAACTGTTTACTCCTTGAAGATCTCACTATTTGATAAAGACAGTGAAAGGAGATAAAAATTATAAAATTTTGGTAAAATACTGGGGTTACATCAGGAAAATTGATAGTTTTGCCAAAAGGATCCTAGACTTAGAAGACCAGGATTAAAACTTCCACTCTGCCATTTCTTAGCAAGATGACCTTGAGGAAGTCAGTTCAAAATACAAACAAATGTCATGTTTCTTTTCTGATTACAAAAGCAATAAATACTTGTTATGAAAGGTTTAGAAAATATAGAAGAGTTTAAAGATGATAAAATCACTATTAGCATTTTGATGCATTTTCTTCTAGTCTTTATTCATTCTGATTTTTTGTTTAAACATAGTTGGAATCACAGTTCAGACAACACTAAATCCCAGTATTTTTTTCATTTTTGTTTCCTTAGCATAGATAAGTACAATTACTGAGATAAAGCCATGACTTTTGAAGCCTTCCAGAAAAACTGTACCAATTTATGTTACTAGCTCTTTATGACAATGGGGAAAAAAAACAGGGATACTCTCTGACCACATTTCCTCATCTGCAGAATGGAAATAAATCCAATTCACAGCATTATGAGGCTCAAATGAGATGAGTAATTTGTTTAATTTGTAAATAGTAAAGCATAATACAAAAGGTAGCTGCTACTCTCACTTTTCACCAAGGATTTTATTGACACCTGAGAATTGAGGGTCCCTATTTACTGCCTCCCTCCCCATGTTTCTTTGAGATGTACTTGCTCTTTATAAATTAGGAAAGTACCAGTAGTTAAAACAGTGGAAAACACAAACAACTCCATTCATTCATTCATTCATTCGTTCATTCAATTAACACTTAGTAAGTGCCTACCACGTGCCCAGTACTATGGGAACATTTAAGGCACAAACATGAGAAGGTATTTTCTGCTGCTAAGGGACTCAAAAAAGGTGACAAAGACACTTAAACAAGTAAATACTATATAATGTGATACGGGCAACAGAAGAGATTTACACAGGCTACAACAGAAACGAAAAAGGAGAAAAGGGAAATTATCTGAGCTTCGATTTGATGCAATTTCAGAGTTGCAGAATTAACATTTTGTTGAAGACTCCAGCAGAGAAAAAGGCTTACAAAGAGCAAAAAGGCCTCCTGCTGAGGTGAGAAACAGCAAGATAGCTATGCGAAAACTTCAGTTCAGTGCCATGGAAAGAGGCAACTTCAAGGCAGAGAGGGTAGGGAGAAAGAGTCTAGAGATGCAAGAAAGAGCCAAATCTCTGCTGGCCAGATGTTACATTAAGGCACTTGGACTCTCCCCTGTAAGCATGGTAAAGCCAAAGATTTTAAGCAGGGAATGATAGGATTTTACATCGAATTCTTATTCAGAGAAGATTTTCAGAATTTCAAATCAGCTCCAAATTAATGTCGACTATGCTTTTTTGTTTGAAATTTCATCATAAAGTGTCAAAAGCTACTATCACAATATTAAAAAACATTTCCAGTTCACATTTCTTGATATCAAGGAATGTATACTGTAATCTCTACTTATATAAAACCTTGCACATGACAGAAAAGTATGACAGACCAATGGCTTTTGAAATCTAAGATGAAGAAGTCCTTAGATTAAAGCAAACCAAAAAAGAACATACCTGAAGATATTTCTGTAGACCTACTATATTTTATTATTTTTTCCAGCTGCTCATGATTCTTTCTGCTGAATACTTTTGCTTGAACAGGCTCTTCAGTCTGGGCTGAATGTCTGTTCCTACTTTTGCAAGGTTCACATGTGCTAGACATACTGGCACTTTCATACCCTTGAGTAAAAAAAGTGACAACTGTTATCAGTTGCAACTAACTCAAACTGAAAGGGAAATTGATTTCCATAGTGCAATAATACAGGTAACTCAATTTAGAATGCTGTATCAATAGAAAACAGTAAATACAATGTCTTGCAATAACCTTTGGAAGCATGGGGTAACATTGTCCAATTTAGACACCACCTTCATGGGTACATCCCAACTCAAACTATACTGTAAGCCTTATATGACCCAAATCCTCTACTTGTCAGTCTCCAAGTTAACCATTTTTCAATATTAGGAAATACAAGAAAGAATCACATCCAATCTACATAAAATGTCCATAAAAGAGAGAATAACGGGCATTAGTCAGATATGTCTGCCTTCTTTTAACTTGTGTGTAATAGGACTTGATTTAAAAGGTCTTACCCACTCATAGGTTATCCACATATTCTACTAAATTTTCCTTGCTATATGGCACAAGTTTGGAATTCAACTTTATTTTGTTTCACATGGATACTTGGTTATACCTACCCTATTCCCAATGAAAAAAAATGCAACCTTGGTCAATATATATATATATATATATATATATTTTTTTTTTTTTTTAAGATTTTTTATTTATTTGTGAGAGAGAGAATGAGAGACAGAGAACATGAGAGGGAGGAGGGTCAGAGGGAGAAGCAGACTCCCCGCCGAGCAGGGAGCCCGATGCGGGACTCGATCCCGGGACTCCGGGATCATGACCTGAGCCGAAGGCAGTCGCTTAACCAACTGAGCCACCCAGGCGCCCAACCTTGGTCAATATATTAAGTCTCCATATTTACTGAGGTTTATTTCTGGGCATTCTATCTGTTTAATTTATCTATTCCAATGCCATCTTCATTCTTTTAGCCATAGAAGTTTTACAGAATGCTTAAACATCTGGTAAGGCAAGTCCTATGTAGGCAGCTTCCTGGCTATTCTTAGGTATTTGTCCTTCCATATAAGCTTTTTTTTTTTTCAAATTTTAAAAATAGTCCACATGGATTCAAAATGGAATCACATTAAAAGCAGTTATTAATTCAAGAACTGGTATTTAATAATTTTACACAATTTTTAAAAACATCGTTATGTTTTTTACATTTGTTCAATCTTGTTTGTGTTCTTCAAAAATATTTACAATTTTTTATAGATCTAGTACTTTCCTTGTTAAATTTATTCCTAAGGATTTCCCCCCCCCCCAATAGCTTTGGATACTACTATGGGAAGACTATTTCCCCCCGCTTCCATTCTACTGAGTGTTACTATGATAGAGAAAAATATTTGCATACTTATTTCATAACCAGCTGCTTTACTAATTTACTTTAGTAGCTATTTTCCAGTGTTTCCTGGGCTCTCTCAGAAAAAATTAAAATATTTCCCTCCTTTTTCAGTATTTATGCCAATTATTTAATTTCTTGTCATAGTGTTTTCCAAACAATGCTAGATAATGATGCTGGTAGAGAGGGAACCCCTGTTTAATTTCTAATTTTGATACAGATTATATTTGGAGTATTTTCATTTACAATGTTGTTTGTGACTGGCATTAGCTAACTGCTTTCATTATATTAAATATTAAATAATTGCCTTCTTTGGTGCATTTTACTTACAATTTTTATTAGGAATGACTTCAAATTTTATCTCATCTACCACTAAGGTTATATGACTTCTGTCCTTCAATTTACTGACCTGAAAATTATGTTGACAGACTTCCTGATAACGAACCATGGTTACATTTCTGTAATAAACCCTACTGACAACAGTCTGATATTCTTTTTGATATATTGGCAGATTAAATTGGCTAATATCTTACTTTTGAATTTATGTTAGTAACTGAGATTTATCTATTGTTTTCTTTAACTGTTCTCTCTCCCTTTCACCTTTCCCTATAAAGGTGTCTAATCTGTTTCATATGTTGTTTCTGTTGTTTTCCTCAGATATGATGCTTGACAAGTGAAGGCTCTAGTTTGAATATAGGATTCTTGAGCTGCAGTACTATTTTTTGTCTGTGTATGGACATTATTTCACTTTCTTCTACTTCTTGTGTTGTCTGATGTCAGTTTGGTTCTTTCTCATTGTATGTAACTTGTTCTTGCAGTCTGGAAGCTTATTAGATTTTTACTTTTTCCTTGGAATTAAGGAATTTTATTAGAATATACACAGGGGTATGTGTATACTTTTCTCCCTTGCCTCCTGGCCGGACAAGTTAGCTGTTTTGATCTGCAGTCTCCAGTCTTTCTTCATTAAAGATTCCCCTTTATTATTATTTATTTAATTAGTGCCTTTCTACCTGTTTCTTCTTCCTTTAGTATTCCCTATATATCGTATCTCCAAGATTTGTCATTAAGCCTCTAATCATTTTCTTCTTGATTTTATCTTAGTACTTTCTGTTCTGTACAATGGCGTAATTCTTCCCCTCAATTTTCTAGGTCAGTAGTCTGGGACTTACTACCAGTCATCCTCTTTTCTGAACAGTCTAACAATAAATGTGAAAATCATTTTTTCTAGTTCTACAACTCAATCTGCCTAAGTGTTATGATTTTGTTCAAGCGTGTATTTCCTTCAATAATAGCTTTTACTCGATTTTACCGTTCTAGTGTTCTGCTTCTTGTCTCCTCTCTGACTGCTGGTCCCTTTTACATGCATTTTTACATTCACTGGGCTAGTCAGGACTCATATCTACCCTTAAGGCTGGACCCAATTGCTGGGTAGCTTCACTGCATGCTGACAGTACTCTGAAGTCTCATCCTATGGTGAAGCAATGTTTTCGCTAGCAAGTTGTCAGTCTCCCATCGAGACAGTAAGAAGCTGCTTCTCTTTTCAGTCTCCTCAGCTGCAAAGGCCAAATGCTCTCCCAGATGCAAGGTAGGGAGGATGCCACCTACTCGTTCAGTGACACCCTTTCCCATTAGTACCTTGAAGTGACAAAAAACTGCTATTCTTGGAAGGAAGGGAGGTGTCAAGAGGTGCATGGATGTTGGTCCTCCAACCAAGTTTTCTCCAAGAACTGTAGAACTCTGATCTTTGCCCCTGACATTCACTTAATGAGCCAACAGAACCTAAAGCCTTCCTACTTACATTCTCCAGACCACAACAGCTGCTCTGCTAATAACAAGTAGGTTCCCAATACACTGTCAATTCATTCTCTGTAATATCCAACCTGGAGTTAACCTTCTCTTTTTAAGGCCATCAATCAAGTTGGGACTTTATCATCTCTACCTGGGTTCCTGATTTCTTTATCGGTCTCTCAGACTAAAGTCTAGCCACTGGGATCCATTCTGCATGAAACTTACTGGAAAAAGAGCCCTCTTGGGTTATTTTTGACTTTCACATAAACAGGCCCAGCAATAAGGGTATACAACTGCCAAAAGTAATAGATAAAACAGAATTCATGAAGGGTAACGATACCTCTGAGTTCCACTGGCTAGGCCAGCTAGTATACCACCACCACCACCACATGATGATCATTAGCGTAAGGGCGTGACCTCCTATCCCCCTCATCACTCTCTGCCTGGCGCACAATCTGTTTTTCTCAGTACGGTGGCAGGACATGTAGAAAAAATAGTACTTCTAGTTGTGTCTCCACTTTTGGGACACGGCTCAGCTGTGACCTCTGGTGGCACCCTGGAGACCTTGCATATATCCACACAGGCCACAAAGGTAAGGACTGAACTGCAGCTGAGTCTAAGTCTTGACAGAAGGCCTGATGATCCTCCTCCTGGCACACAGAACACAAGGACATGGGAGGTCTGTGAGGAACTGCTATGTAGCCATTGTTCACCCGCCTCCCCCTCCTCCTGTAAAGCTGTCCTGAAGAGGTTCTTATCTCCTCCTGGGTTCTGATGAAAGAGGAGACCTCGGGGACCTCTCCTTCTCACCCTCTGAGGGCACACCTCCAGACTATAAAGTGGTCTGTAGGAGCAGCATAGCACCAGCCCCTCCACAACAGGGGTCCCAACACTCATGCTGTAAGTGTCACCTGGCCTCTTGTGTTGCAGTGTTCCCCTGGTGGCCTGTGGAACAAAGAACACAGGGAGCTGGGACTCCCAGCTACTCTTACTTTCTCCGCCTATGTAAATAATCATCTCTCTGAATCTAAAAAGGATTGTTTCTTTCCTGGCCACATCTGTCAGGCCTTGCCCTTCCTAACGCTTGACATCCATTTCATCTCAATCTTCATTCGTAAACAAGAGGAAAGGGAAGAGAATAGAAATGACAAGACTCCGGGATGGTTACAGTACATTAACAGTTCTATCCAATTTTCTAAGAAAAGAATGAGGAGGATCTAGATTATATGATCCCACTGCTCTCTAATAATAACAAAAAAAGAAACAGACCTGGTAGAATGTAGCCAAATTAGAGGTCTGATACCTGAAGCACACAGAAAGGCAAGGAAACATGCTCAACTCAGAAAGTCTGAATTGGAATGAAAGTTTAAAAAATGATTATCACTATCACATACTTTGTAAAACCTTACTTCACATGCACTGATAATTTACCTTTAATGTATATGTACATATAAAGACCTTCTAAAGATTAAAATACAATCTAAAGATTAAAATTACCATCACTAGAAACAAAGTTAAATGAAGATTTAGCATGCCACCTCTGAAAACTGTCCCCAAGTGCAAAAACATATACGAACAGTTCAGTCTAGTAAATCTGGGACAGCGTAACTGGCTGTGCTGCGTCTCTTAGGACAGAAACAAGTCCCACCATGCTGGTCTATGTATCATATCCTATTGCCTTCCCCAGCTGTTCTCATCTTCTTTTCCTGCCTCTAAACTTCTTTTCATTGTTACTACAGTTTGGAATGCCTTCCAACATTCTCTCCATCCACCTACATTTAAGACAAGCAAATATTCTACTTTCTAAGAAATCATGGCTAGTCCTACCCCATAAAATAGCACTGGACTAGCTCAGTGGTGGAAGGTGGGACCCAAGAGTGCATTTTTAATAAATTCCCAAAGGATGCTAATGCTGTTTGTCCATGGTTCACACTTTGGATAGCAAGGGTTTAGCTGACTAATTTGATTTTGCTACATATTAGTTTGACTCTGCATCTATTAGATTCTGCTACCAAGTCTTTGATTTGTGTGTGTGTGTATTAAAGTAGGGCTCTCACTGACAGATGGTCTCGAATGCCTGTCGAACAAATAAATGTGTATTATGTTTCTGGTAGGTATTTTTACACTCAGAAGAGAGCACATAGATCAGAATGTCAATCTTTGCCCTGAATCAAAAGAGCGGAACTGTATATACAGAATCATAATTCCTCAGAATAAAGGGGTTTCAAAATTAAATATACCAATTATTTCTAGGTTTAGGTAGTTAACAGCCATTAGTTGGCTTAAGAGTTCCCTAAGACCCTGCTACTTAAAGTGAAATCCACAAACCAAGATCAACGAGACATGGAAACCTGTTAGAAATACAGACCTTTGGGTCCCTACCCAGACAGAATCAATCTGCCTTTAAACAAGATTCCCAAGGAGAAACATTAAAGTTTAAGAAGCACCACCCTAGCACACTCAACTGGCTGAATGAGAAAATGACAGATAATAAGTGTTAGTGTTTCTTCATTTATTCATATGACAAAAAGCATTTCTGTAGGGACAAGGTAATAGAGAAGAAGTCTGATGAGCTACCCAAGGGGCCACTCTCTAAACATGGCCATGGTTCATTATGTACTTAAATGTTCCCTGGTGGCACCAAGAGGAATCTTGGAGAAAGCAGAGTAGTTGGATTTTCAGTCATTTGAATCACTAATTTGCTACATAATATCAGCTCCTCCCAAACCTATATAAATGATCGAGTATTTTCAAAGATGATAACGTGTGTGCTGAGAAAACTATCATCCCTTTTCAAATTTGCTTGTTTCACCATCAAATCAGATTCTTCAGATGAGAGCAGCAGTAGGCAAAGACATGAAGGATATATGAAGAACTGAAACGAAATAAAGGAGCAGGTATTCTTTCTTACATCCACAGTTTTCATCAGATTTTTCAAGTGTTTCATTAACCAAAAATGGCTAAGATGAATGCTGCAAATGTTTACAAGTCGATTTTTTTACCATAGGGTTTCCTAGGACCTTCATATCCTTGCATATATTGGGAGCTTCCCAGAGAGAGTTAGCTGGTGTGTGGTGATTTTTCAAACTTTCCTGATTATAAATCTTAAATACTTTGTCCTTAAGCACCAAGTACAATCTCCTTGAACCCAGAACAATCCCTCAAAGCCATAGCCGAAAACCATCCCTTGCAAACTTGAAGGAGCATCCTTTAATTCTAATATTCTAGATTCTAGTTAATAAAACTATTTTTACCTAGCATTAGACTTGAGTAAATTCTTCAAAATTCAAAGAACATCTTTTTTTTTTTTTAATGGCATGCAGTTAACACTATAAAAAGAACTTCGATAGGATATCCAATGACAAGATTCAATAAAAAATTCAATGGGTTAATGTTCCACCTTATTAACTAAAGTTAATTTCCTTAAGGACTAAGAGCAAACTTGTTTTAAAAGTGATTTCATCTATGATATTCAAAGACTGCAATGTAGTTACAGACCCAAATTTCTTTGAATGAATCAACCAAGGATGTACCAGAAGTCATAACAGAAGTGTTGGATGTTAAGATTAGATGTAATATTAAGAAAGAATAACAGTAAAAATTGGACACTGGCAATTTTTAGTAACCTATAAGATTTGGAAAACATCTTCTAAGCTCATAGTAACCACACACACAGGAAATATAAGAAGTTTTAAGAACCACAAAAAGAATAAATGTCTTAAAATATCTACAACACTAAACCCTATTTGATAAATTTTGTTTTAAAAAAAACTATAAAGGTGACTAAAAATAAAAATAACTTTATTCAACTAGGTCTAGAACAGTGCTTATCCATTTAGCCACAAAGAAATGAAGTATGTCAACATGCCAGAATAAAGTTACCAACATTTACACTGATCAATATTCAACAAAGTTTAACACTTACCAGTATTTTTAACTCTGCTTTTCAGCTGAGTAGAATGCCTTTTCTTACTCTTTGATTTAGGAGTTTTATCTTTAGATGCCAGGCTGGCCTGTGCAGATGCTTTCCTTGTCTTGAATGTTTTGGTTACTGTTGTTGGATCCATTGGATCAGGCATACTACTAAAGCTTTCTAATGACTCTTCATCAAACTGGTGTCTTCTCCGGCTAGTATCTAATTGATTTTTGCGATTACTATTTGCAATTTTCTCTACAGACACTGGAAATCCAGTCTTGGTAAATGGTTTTTCTACGTCACCTTCTTGGTCATATAACCACGGTGTCCTACTGTTTTCCACCTCCTCTTCGGGCTGTTTTTGATTCCTTACCAATGAAAATAAATTTTTATAGATATGACGATAAGAGTTCTAGGCTTACTGGAAAACTGCAGATATAGTTAACAGATTTAGGCAAATAAAAATATCAACAGGCTATAAAAACACTTCCACAGAAATATACATCAAATATGTAAATATTATATAGCCTAATGTACTTAATTACTTTAAACTTTTTTGAGAGAGAGAGAGAGGGAGAGAGAGAACCTTTTTTTTTTTTTAAGATTTTATTTATTTGAGAGAGAGAGAGTACAAATGAGGGAAGAGACAGAGTGGACAAGCAGGCTCCCCGCTGAGCGTGGAGCTGGACACAGGACTCAATCTCAGGACCCTGAGGTCATGACCTGAACTGAAGTCTGACGCTTAACTGACTGAGCCACTCAGACACCCCAGAGAAAGAATCTTAAGCAGGTTCCACACCCAGCATGGAGCCTGAAATGGGGCTCAATCTCACAACCCTGAGATCATGACCTGAGCCAAAATCAAGAGTCAGATGCTTAACCAACTGAGCCACGCAGGGGCCCCTTTAAACTTTAATCAGACCCTTCTCACTAAACCATTTTCACTGGCAAAAGTTGCAAACAAAAGATCTAGCACTCATGATGACAAAGAGTGGGAAAGAAAAATTCAAAAAAAGGATGGGACATACAAGGAAAAAACAAAACACTTGGAGGGATAGCTGAGAAAGAGTTGTATGTTGCAGATGGTTTGGGAATATACACAAATCTATGTCACTTAAAGCAGTTCAAACAGAACTGGAATTTGGTGAAAACAATCGTCCATGCAACTCGTAATTTATTCCTCCACACATTAAGTAGAGTTTAGTTGTGGTGGTCTGGTGTCATTTTCCAAATTTTATCTGCTAAACACTGACATCCTTTAATATGTTAATAGGTATTTACTGATCATCTAAGTTTGGGAAACAATAAAGTTAAACAGGTCTGCAAGATTTCTCAAAACGTTAAACATGCTAATGTACTATACAAATGTCTTAGAAGGGAACATAGTGAGCAAGATGTCCAAAATTTTTATCACAGAACCAGACATGAACAATAGTGTTCTGAAGAACATGATTTAGTAGACCGTGACCTACAGGGTTCAAATTAAGACAAGATTAGCAAACCTATAGTCTGCAGGCCAAATTCAGCCTGCTATCTATTTCTGTACAGCCTGAGAGCTAAAATGATTCTTTTTTGGGGGAAAAAAAAAAGATTCCATTTATTTATATATTTTAGAGAAGGGGGGAGGGGCAGAGAGAGAGGGAGAGAAAGAATCTCAAGCAGAGTCAGCACAGAGCCCAACTTGAGGCCTGCCTGATCTCACCACCATGAGATCATGACCCAAGCCAAAATCAAGAGTTGGACACTCAACTGAACGAGCCATCCAGGTGCCCCTAAAATGATTCTTACAAAATAAATAAATAAATAAGATAAGACAAAATAAAATAAAGTAAAATAAAAGTCTGGGAGGTCAACCATAGGATTCCTGGAGTCAAATACAAAGTTGAATTCTTAGGTTTTGTTTAATCAAGGAAAAAAAAAAAAATCCATGATTTAATAATTAAATAGTGCCAAAATGATTATTTAAGTGCTCCAAGACATGCCCAATCACACAACTAAAGAGAAAAGTAATGTGAATCTTATATTTGTAAAGGGCTTACAAAAGACAAAATCAAAGAGATACCTCTTACAGAAGAAGTACTAGGCTGAACTGACCTCTAATTTTTCATCCTTCTAAAAATTTTTTTCTGAAGTAAATAACAGTAACAATAAAAAGACTATAGTTTTACCCAGCTGGCTATCAAAATCATTTTCTGGATTAACACAATCATTAAGAATATTATTTATTTAGCTATAAAAACAGAGAATGATTGACCTGACTCAATCCAAATAGTGTTTTACACTATTTGAGTCAAAAATTTCATTTGGGAAGACCATCATATTAAAAAATAATAACACTGAGGAAAAAAACACGTTAACACTAAAACAGAGAAAGAAATCCTGACTATGACTGATAGCATCTATCAATAATCTTGAACAGTGCTCAACATTACATTTCAATAGGCCTAAAGACCTTATTCTATTCAGGAGCTATGAATCAAGGAGCCATTACTTTACAACTATCACCTAGTAGTTAATATTAGTTTCTCGCCCTAAAGTGAACTTAAGAAGGACAGATATCAAATCAAGGCAAAAGACACTATATGGGTCAGGTCTTATCCTTCCACTCTGTTCAAAACACTGAACTGTTCTTGTGTCAGGGTTAGTGGCAGATGTATGCCTGAGAGAGACCTGGTAAGGTATCTGTTTAATACTCTCAATGCTATGCTAACAAGCCAAACAACAACAAGCATCCTTCCTAATTGTGTTTTCAAATTACATATAATTAGATATAATCACAAAAGTGACGTTTAAGAAAAGAATGGATTATGTTCACAATCGAGTACCTTTGTTTTTCTGCTCCAATAGAAGAACTGCTTTCAAAAGGTTTTGGAAAAGCCATATATTCTGTTTTCCCTGAAGAATTCTGTGCTAATGGTTGCTGCTGTTCAGTGGGTGTAGAAATATTCTGAGAAAAATCTCCAAAATTAGAAGGAAATAAAGGGCTGAAATTCATACCTAATAAATAAAAGCAATGGGTAAGACAACAACAAAGAAGTACCTAAAGGCCTTAATATGATATTAAAAGACAGTTTTAATTAAATGTGCCGCTCAAATCCACGAAAACAAGTTAACTGTTAAAATAAACTAACATTCATTTGTTCAATCACTGTTTACAGTTCAGCCCACTAGGTTTTTGGCATTGATGATTAAATAAAATAACAGGTAAATGCCTACAAGAGTCTGGTACCCGGTAATTTGATGAATGTCAAGTACTATTACCTCTAACTTTTAGCTCTGAAAGGATGAGGATTATTTATTTACCTGTTATTTCATGTAATGTTCAAAACAACTCTATGACATAGGTATTATATTAATTTTACCAGGGAGAAAATTGGCTCAAAGATTAAACAGCTAGTAAATTGAAGAGGAGGTCAGATCCCACATCTGCACAATTCTAAAGCTTATGTTCTTTCCACTCTACTTTAACTGGGAAACTAGAATAGAACTAAATTCTTACCATACAGTGTCGTGTCAGATGTATTTGCAAGGGGCGACTAACAACTTGGTGGGGGAAAAGGGGTGAGAGAGGCTTCACAAAATTAGTTTGTGAAGAATGAATAGTCTTTGCCCAGGGCTGGCACAGGCATGAAGCATATTAGCGTAAAGGAACTGCATGTGCAATTTTTAATATTATCTGTTACCTAGAAATCTACTCAAAAAATGTGTGCTGCCAATAATCATCAGTGCTCAAGAACTAAAACACTTGTTCAATTTGTTAATGCCACCATTGTTTTTATAATCCTAAGAAAATACATTTTTATTGACTTATATTCAAAAAGCCTTTCAGCCCTCCCAACCCTTTTTCTCCTCCTGTATTCCCTGACAAACACGTTCAACTCCATCTCTTTCATGACTCACCTTATCTAACTGATCACCTAATTTATTCTACCTCTAGAAAGGCTTTTGAATTACTCCTAGTTCTGTACCCCTCCTGCCAATGCCTTAGATCAAGCTGTCATTCTTTCTCTGCTATTACTACAACAGCCTTCGGCTTCCTATTCACCAGCGATACTCTTAGCTCCTCTCTCGAATCTCTGCAACACTATTAATAGTGCGATATTCCTAAAATAGAAATCTCATGCTATCCCCCTGCTCAAAATCCTTCAATGGCCCCTGTAGAAGGCAAAGAAAGTCTAAGCTTCTTTGCACTGCACAAAAGGTCTCTGCTGCTCTCCGGCCATATCAATTACTCTTCCCCTGCTAAGGCCCTGATCACTAGCCATACTTAATGACCTCTAAATTCCCTACGTGATAAACTGTTTCATTGCTTTGTAACTCTAAGTGGTCCCATTGATTGATTAGGAAGTCCTTTCTCCTCTAATATCCCTGGAAATAAATTCTGTTCATTATTTAAATAACATGCTTTCAGGGGGGGGGGGGGGGAGACTTGCTGACAATCTCTTGCCCTAAGGAAAGGCCACTCATCTCAGTTGTACCACTGCTACCGCCCCCATGGCACTGCACTGAGCACCTACTGACATGCTTAGCTTCCCCACTAGACTCCAAATGACTTTAAGCGTTCATTTGACTCATCTGAATCCCAGTCATTTATATGTCTCAGGACATAATGGGTGCAGGAAAAAAAGTCTGAATATAAGCCAAAGCTAAAGAAAATTAAATCTAAGCCTGAGCTAAGCTTTAGTCTAGTAACATCTCCCTACTGCACAGTGCCTGGTGTGCAGCAGCCATGGCAGAGGTTATGTCCCCTCTTCCTGAATAAACCGCTGCTGGATAATTCAGAGTTTGTAAGACTGAGCAATCTTTCATAAGTAGTTGACTTAATTTCATTAGCAACCATTTCAAGCTTAAGTTTTCACCATAAAGAATCAATGTAGAAGAGTTCGTAACTTTCTCTGCATACACCTCCTACCATTCCAGGAGAGACCCATTAAACTCCATGCAAGAGACAAACAATATTCTCAAGCATTTTGCACTTATTTATTTTCCTCTCAAGTTTTCACTTACCTGGTGCAAATGATGAAATATTAGTAAACCCGGGTAGGTTAAACAGATTTACAGGCTGTGATGGGAAGCTGAAAGGACAAAATAAACTGGGAGAAGAAGGGTGTGATGCACTGCTGCCTCTTTCCTTGCTTCCAGGTTTTTCTGGGTGATTTTGCTGGCGCATAAGTTCATTTAGCATTTGTTTCAACCTATAAATATTTAAGAAGTCAATAACTTACAAATCAGTTATATTACCTTCTGTTTGCAGTACTTTCAGAAAAAATGATTCAAGAGCATGCAAAAGAGATGAACTGTTTTGATATTTACTACAACAAACATCTGCTTGTCCTGCAGGCTTACTTCAATAACTTGGCCTTTGAAACACGAATTGCACTTACCACTTTGACCAGATAAAAAGCATAACTATAAGAAACTCATACATTTCTGTTATTAAGAACTTTCCCGAGATACAATTTACATACCATACCATACAGTTCACCTAATGTAAGTGTGAAGTTGAACACTGAAAATTTTTAAAAACTAAAGTCTACAGTATTAAAAGGGAACATCGGGCAAATCACTGTTTATAAAATTTTCGAGTATAGAGAGGGTTTGAATATTCAATTTCGCTCATGTCCTTTTCTCCCAGAAGGTAACTATAAAACACATGCTCAGTTTTAGCATTTACTATACAGTTCTACTGCTTCTAAGAAACAGATTACCTTTGCACATTATTCTGTTGCCAGGTTAGCTGAGTGTAGCACTGGTTCAACTGGTGCATTATCAAGTGTACTTGAGGCGATGCAACATTGCTCGGCATAACACTGTAAGGACCCGTAAGAAGAGTTTGCAGCAGACAAGAGAGCGTCTACGGAAAGACACATTGTCATAATAGCTACTGGTGACTTGAGAAAAACATGCACTGCTTCAAAAACAAGATATAAAAAATGTACTTTCTCAGTAAACTTTACCTGCTGGTCTTGCATCAAAGTCTGACAAATGTTGACACTGAAATCAAGTTGTTTCTTTAGCTGATTAATTTGTTCTTGCCATTGTTCTTTCTCCTCTACATAAGAGAGTTCTGACACCCAACGAAGGTTCTCCTGACGCTGCATGCTGATATTCTGCTGTCTTGTCTTGGCTAAAGGACGGTAATTTCCATCTGCTGAAAAAGGCCGATTGTTCTTCCACCTAACACGGATTTAAAGCATCAGGTCATCGTATGTAATTACTTGGTTTTTAAAATCTGGCAATAAATCCTGATACCATGGTTCATAGACCAGTATCTTCTTAACATCAAAGTTTAAGTTCAAAGGACTTCAAAAGTATGGAAATGAGGTGGAGATGGTGGGGGGAGGGAATTCCAGATTTCTAGCCTTGTGTAATTATCATTTTTAATTTTTCCCCCTCTTTTTTTTTTACTTATGTCTTACACAGAAGTATCCATGTAATTCTCTATTCTAGAAAATGAAAATATATTCTATCACAAGCATTTTTCCATTCTCCATGCTTTAAACTTAGCCACATGACATTCTATCATCAAGTGGAACTACTTAACCATCTTCTATTCATGAAACATTTTTCACTGTTAGAAATAACAATGTAATGAATATTCTGTTGCTACGTCTTTTTCAATACCTATGATTTTCAGTTTTGCTTAATTCCCTACAACAGAAGCCAAGATCAAAGCTTATGAATCCTGATTCAGTCTAGTTGGGATCTATCTTGACAAAACTCTTATGATACAATAAAAAATACATTTGGTCTTTGTCCCAAGTTCCCAGCACAGAGCTCGCAAAACTCTCGGCATCTCCTGAGACCTAGAAGTATCTTTTGTTATTCATAATGGACACCTTTCAACCATAGCTAAGTTTATGCTAATGACTCTTGGAAGCCCTAGACAGCTTCATGGAGGGGGACTGGTCACTAAAAAAAAAAATCAACCAGGTGTTTATAGGGCTGGAACTTTCAGCCCCACCTCCAACTTCAAGAGGGGGAGGGGCTAGAGTGAGTTTAATGTCAATGGCCAATGATTTAATCAGTTGTGCCTAGGGAATGAAACTTCCACAAAAACTCCTTACCAAGCTGCTTAGGAGAGCTTCTGGGTTGGTGAACACACTGAAGTGCTGGGAGGGTGGCACACCCAGAGAGAACATGGAAGCTCTGCACCGCTTCCCCAACCCATCCCTTGCCCTATCCATCTCTTCCATCTGGCCGTTGCTGAGGTGCATCCTTTATAACAGGTAGAGTTCATGAGTTGTTCCAACAAATTATGAAACCTGAGGAGGGCTTGTGGGAACCCCCAAATTTTTAGCAAAGTCAGACAGAAGTGTGAGCACATGGAGACTTGGGACTTGCAACTGGCATCTGAAGTGAGGGCAATCTTGTGGGACTGAGCCCTTTACTTGTGGCATCTGCCCTAATTCCAAGTAGTGAGTGTCAGAACTGAATTAAATGATGACACCCAGTTGGTTCGGAGAATCAGAGAAGTGCTTAGTGTCACAAAGACCTGAGACTTCAAGAATCAAACAAAAAGTTAACACAGTGAAACTAACCTATTCTTAGTTTCTTTTACGTTGTAAGAGTTATGATTCGCACTGTTAGGAGGATACATAGAAAAGTTATCATTAGAACTGGCATCTTGCTCTTCTTCCTCCTCCTCTTCATCCGTCCGAACAACTCCTTCAGAAAGGTAACCATCTTCATCTCCTTCTTCATCCAGTGCACACTGAGTAGAACCTCCCCAAGTTGCCATTGTTCTAGAGATTAAGAGACAAAAAATAAGAGATCATTTTGGAGATCAGCTAAATACTTTACCATCTACTATGTGCCAGACATTGTACCATGTACATATGTATGCATATGAAACATGTTTGCCTGCTTATAAAATTTCACTGAATTCCACTGCTGATATGTGGAATATGTTTATTCTGCCTTCCACAAAACAATTCTTCAAATAAATTAAAATAGTAATTGTATCTCCTAGAACTTTTTTCCTAAACTAAACTCCCTCAGTTTTTAACTTTACCTTGAGCAACAGTTTTCTAGATCAGAGCTGTCCAAAAGAACTTTCTGCAATAGTAGTAATGATCTATACATGTGTATCCAACACAGTAACCACTAGGTACACATGGCTAATGAGCACTTAAAATGTGGCTGGTGTGACTGAGAAAATGAGTTATTAATTTTATTTAATTTAAATAGGTACATATAGGTAATGTAACAGCTACCGCACTGGAAAGCCCAATTCTAGATCCATGGTTCCCAAACCTAGATGCTTACCATCAAAAATACCCAAAGAACTTTTCTAAAGTTCAGATGTGTGGTACTCAGAACAGAAAAAAATACTATAAATATAATTTGATAAA
Organism: Mirounga leonina; assembly: GCF_011800145.1. Classification (NCBI taxonomy): domain Eukaryota; kingdom Metazoa; phylum Chordata; class Mammalia; order Carnivora; family Phocidae; genus Mirounga; species Mirounga leonina. Next base: position 21,005,592 of record NW_023270320.1, on the reverse strand, counting down.
TAAAGTGCATTTGGGACTTCAAAGCAGAACAAGTTCTTCTATGAGGAAGAGAAGTTTGGTGCAATGTTCCATAAATGCCATCTGAGGATATCAAAAAGTAAGGTCACAACAAATTTGAATTTCAAAATATTAGCTCTGAATACTCCCATACAGATAATTAACTGACATTACAGATGGCCAATTTTTTAGAAATATCCTAAATATGGAAATTTCAAATGTAAATCCTAAAAACTAAATTTTTTTAAAGCATTACTTTATTACTTTATTTTTATTTTTTGATTTTTGAGAGAAAGAGAGCAAGCATGCAAGGGGGGTGTGGGAGTTGGAAGGGCAGAGGCAGAGGGAGAGAGAATCTTAAGCAGGCTCCATGCTCAGCGTGGAGCCCGATGCGGGGCTCAATTTCACAACCCTGAGATCATTACCTGAACTGATATCAAGAGTCGGATGCTTAACTGACTGAGCCACCCAGGCACCCCAAAACTAAATTTCCTAATCCTTAGGAAATTTACAAATAGGGGATTCCTCATTTAAGTAAAAATGTGCTTCTTTCTGGCCTGGTATGTAAGTACTACAAAGTAACAAGCATTTTCACTTTTATAAGCTTAAAACTTAACTAAGGACATAAGGCTTATACACTCAAGAAAATCTGTATCACCATTTGATCAAGTGCCTTGAGAAGTTACAACAGAAAATAGCTGGATTTAGTTAAACTGAACCACGAAGGTGATGATTTAACAGCAGCCTCAGTGAAACAGCAGATTTGAGCTGAGAGGGGAAATGAAGCTGCCCACTCTACATGCCTTAGGTAGGTGACGTTAAAAAAAAAAATGTAAACACCTCTCTTACTTTTCTGTTCTACTCTGTTGAGGCGTACACAGGTTCTCAGATCCATCACTTCTCAATGACACGGCCACGGGCGATGTAGTTTCAGCTAGACCCTGCCTCCTCTGATGTTCCGCCATCAGCGCTTCAAGCTGCTTTCTCCTCTGTCGTAGCTCTTCCCTTAACATCTCATGTCTTCGCATTTCTGACCACAGCTATTATTTTAAAAGTCGGAGTCGAGTTAGTATAAATATCTGGATTTGTTTTAGCCTTAAAGACTAAAATACAAAGACTTCTATTCTCACTCTATCCATTTTACACCAAGATATCCCATGGTGAAAATAGCATTTTCGTGATAAATAAGAAAAAATTAGGCATTAATACTTAAATGAAAGCAGTGGCCAAATATTTAGAGAAAGGTATAATGTTTTCTACAAATCACATATAAATAAAAGGCCAAAGAACAGGTCTTTCTAACTGAAATGACTGCTGTTCACTGCAACTATTTCTTAAATACAATTCTGCCAAATATTTCCTAATAATTTTGAAATGATTTTGAAAAGATCCCAAATTAATTACTTTTTGAAAAAATTATTTCCTCCCAACTAAAAGACACAAAACAGACTGCATTCAAAAACATGTTTCACAGATATTCAGTTTTCCTTAAGATGTGACATAAGACTTGGGAACAACAGGTACAATATATAATACCTCGTTATCTACTACTGAAGAATCTTCAGGCTCAAAACCAGATTTGCTTGTACTGGTTTCATTTCCATTAACAGCTGGGGTTGAAGTAACAGCTGGGATATATTTTTTTGTGGGAAAATTACCCGCACTAGTGGCTGACAGCTAAAAAAGGATTAGTAAAAACCATATGAGGAATTAGAGAATTATGTTAATTTCATAAAAGCAGTTATTTTACCATTTCTCTGGGGGCTCTAGTACCATATTTAATTTGTTATTATCAGACCTCAATTGCCATTATGATCCAAAGAAAGCCTGACATAAGAAAACAAAGATGAAAACACAGAGTAAAGTGGATGAGGAGCAGCCAAGCCTCAAGAACAAAAGAGACAAGAGGGATAAAATGCTACTGTGGAAAATTTCATATCCTCAACCCAACTCTCGTATATATTCTTCCGGACATCAGACTAGGGAGAAGGGAAAAGGATTAGACAAAGTAGAAAAGGTTAAAAGTCTAGGGGGAAAAAAAAAAAAAACTGTTACGGAGAAACATCATTTGATGTGTTTCCCTTTCTTTGAAAACAAAACCCGAGGAATAAAATATTTTAAGAAAAATCTCAAAAAGAATTGGGTGTTTGCTCTCTGTGTTAACTTTACTCCTACTCCTGATTACCTGATATGGTCAAAGATTACTCATTCTCTGTTCAGTCCCAAAGGGTACTACTTAATAAGCAAACTACAAATATTTTACTTAATTTCTTTAGGTAATTCATGATGGTTTAAGGGCTTTATTATGTAATTTTAGGCCAATAAAAGATGGAAATGCTATTCCCTTAAAGGCAAAGCTGAAACCAGAATATTTTAATAGTTATGAACATTCATGTTCTGAATCTAAAGTAGCTAGCCCAACAGGTGAAAAAACAGAAGTAATCAGAGTCAATTCCTATGTGCTATCTTTCATAGTGTAAATGTACATCCCTAACCCGTTTCATTAGTTCATCCGTTTTATTAATCCTAATATTGATATGAATGTGTCACCTCAGTACTACAAAAGGTAAGAGTACTTTCCAATCACATTAGGTTTTAAACATCTTTTTTCATACAAACGGAAAGAAAGTTCCTAATTACCTGTAAGTCAGGACATGCCTTCTGCAATGCTTGAATTTTCTCTTGAATCTCAATCAGTTTCTTTCTTTCTTCCTGCAATTGTTTGAGTTCTCTCTGTTGCTGCTGTAGTTTAGCCTCATAAAATTTCTCTCTATAATTAAATTGACATTTGCAGACTCCAATAAATCTGATAGCATTAAGCATGACCTAATATAGAACCTAGTCAAGTAAGTACCTTCTCTAAAATAAGCACTAAATTTTTATTAAATGAAGCTCATGAGCTTAACATACCTTGCCTTCTCATTTATTCCAGCATCTTTCTGTGTTTTATTGGCATTTCCTCTAGTATTATTTGCATTTTGTTTGTTGTCTTCTTCTGCTGGGTAGAAATCATCCAAATTTGAAGTATTGGTAGAGATAACTCCATGATCTGCTGCGTCATCATCCTAAAAAGCATCATTAAAATAATCTTGAAATCTAAAGGCATTATCCAATTCAAAGCTTAAATACCACTATTCTGTAAAATTTACATGACATAAAAATTAGAGCAGTAGATTGAGTACATGATTTTTAGAGAACACTGAAGCTCGTCCTCTACCAATGACAGGAAACGAAGTACTAAAACAACAAAAAAGTACATTTATAATCTGAGCTGCCAATTACCCACTAATGACTCATGTTAAGTTGCCTTTTCTTATCTTGACCAGATACTGAGCTATTAAAGAACAGCTTTATACAGAATACGAAAAAGATCAAAAACACACCATCAGATATGGGAACTCTTGATACTAGATAATTTTTCATAGAATGTAACTTTTTTTAAAGATTTTATTTATTTGAGAGAGAGAGAGAAAACACGTTAAGTGAGGGGAGGAGTGGAGGAAGAGGGAGAGAATCTCAGGCAGACTCTGCACTGAGCAGAGCCTGACGCAGGGCTTGATCTCACAACCTGAGCCAAAACCAAGTCAGATGCTTAACCAACTGAGCCACACAGGCACCCCTTAAAATGTAACTTTTACATTAACGATTTCAAATAATCAATGTCCAGTCCACTGTCACTTGCTTACAATTTTCTATTCTCTCACTTTGGTCTTTAGTTTGCCAAACCAGTGCCAATGACTCACAATACAAAAATGAATGAGAATATCTCACATCTGTCATGACTAATGGAAAAACAACTAAAGTTCTCAGCTTCCTAAGGGTAGGTCCCCATCTACCCTTAAAGGTTAGGGGTAACCTTTAAGGTTGGGGTGAACTACTACATTTTTAAAAAAACATTTAACTCCATATAATTTTATATTTACTCATGCTTTCTCTGAAGACCTCAACTGAAACTTAAACCTTTGGAAATATCATTCTAATAAAACCTTAAAGAGTTAGAGCTGACTCAATTATAAAACTGGGTAGACAATTTTAAGTTTGTAGATGGTGTTATCTGGTATTCTTATTCATCTAAAAACTAGCCTAATTCATTCCTAATATGGGTAAGAAGATGGAAAAGAAACTGAGCTGGGATTCAGGAATAGAGAAGCTATAATTATGAGGCCTTTTCACATTATAAAAAGTGAAAAAATTAAAGTACAAGAAAAAAACACAAAACAAATCTGCCTGATGTTTCAGAAGGCAGTGAGAAGGTACCTGAACAACTGAGTTATCAACTCTGATGCCTAAAGTAAGTGACTCAAGAATTATTAACAGTCTTTTGAAAAAATCAAGCAGTATTTACCTGTACCATAGCAACAAGATCTTGCAACTGTCTTAGTTTCTGTTTTGCAGCCATAAGTCTATTGATCTTCTGTTCAAATTCAGCATCTTCAGGAGCCTCATCAACCAGACTGCTCCTATGACTAGTTAATGAAGCGCCACTGACTCCCTCATCTTCTGCTTCTTCCTCTTCTTCCTCATCATCTTCACCTTGTGCACCATGAATCCCCTGTTCTCCTTCTCTATTATAGTGACAATCTGCTAAAAGCAAGTATCAATGAAATCAATAATTTAATAAGTTTAAGAAGAGTACTAATTAAAGAAAATCCACTTCAAAAAAACAACATGGCAAAATTATCCATCAATAGTCAATCATACCTAAAGAAGGAGGCATGTTCAGAGCCCTTATGTTGGCAGCAGATCTGTTGTTAATTTCACAATTAGAATTAACTGATCTCCCCTCTCTATTATTAGAAACACACTGAGCATTAGAATTACTATTTACTTCATTCCAAGTGGCAGCTACTTGTGGATTTCTAAAAGAAAGAAAACAGCCTGAAGTTATTTAAAGTAAAAAATTAAAATTTAAAATTAAAGTTTTAGAACTGCTGATAAAATAATTCTGAACTATGAACATCGCTGGCTATTTCTCCATTTAAATTCATACTCTGAATAACTGGCTCTTGCTTTTCAAAAACTGCTCTTTGGAAATTTAAGAAGAAAAACATCCAAAAAATCAAAGTTACACCTAAAAATAAAGAGGCAGGAAAATGTTAAGTTAGATACTTCTTATGACTTACTTGCATGTGATCTTAACAAACAACAAATTTACCAAACTACTGTATTCAGTGCTTCTCTATTTGTTTTTCTTCACAGGGCCAGTAAGATTACACTGGCCAAAATAGTAGACTTACGCAGACTTACAGGAGAAAAGCTTAAATAAAAAGCAAGTAGCACTCTATTGAGGTTTTTCTGTTCCATATTAGAAGCATTTAGTTAGGAGGAACATGTTAGAAAAACAAACTTCCAAGTTCTTACCGAATGTTAGTAACAGGTTCAGAGTTTTCATGTTCAGACTCGTATTCTGACTCTTCAGTTTCTTCATCTTTTGTGTTTTCATTTACAGCATCTGTCATCATATCTGATGTTTGTTCATAATAATGAACCAATTCTCTTAGTTCATTCAATCTCTTTCGAACTTCATTTAACTTCCTGACAAACAACAAAAATGTATATATAATAACTATTTTAGCAAAATAAAGCATGCAGTATTTCCATATAAAAGCAGCCAGCATGGACAAAATTCAGACCTAGTGCAGTCTCAAGGGGTGTGACTATAAAGTTAGGAATTCAATTTCAAGGATAGCTTACTCAATATCTCATCACTCCATTTTCTTATAATCTATTAGAGACAAAGGCATTAAAAAAAGCAGACTTGGTTTCTTAATAAATAGTGAAGTACTAAATATTCAATTTAAATACTACCTCTCAGGCAAATCAGGGATGCAGACACTATTAGACATTTACAGAAGGTTCCTAATCTGTAACACACAAGAGATCTATAAGGTGTATAATATGTTTACCCCAAGTATTACATTTACTGAGTTTCTATTAAGTGTCAGGAACACTGCCAATGTTTTTTAATCTGCAAAATACCTTTATGAACAGGTATATTATCCCTATTTTGCAGATGAAGAAACAGAGGCTTAGTGAGGGTAAGTTATTTGTCCATGGTCACACAGCCTTGTAAGATAGAATATCAGGGCTTTCTGACTCTAGGGCCTGGGCTCGGAATTTAGAATCATTTGAATATAAAAATCTTTTAATGCAATCCCACCTATTTCTAATCCTTTAGCTAGAAAATGGGAATGCATCAGCTCACAAAAATTACCTGTATTACAATGTCACATTTCTCTTGGACAACTCAAAGGATGCAGATATAACACACACACACTTCTTCTACTACCTCTTAAGAATATTTATATTATGTAAATTCAGTTTTTCTAGAATTTTCAACAAAGAAAAAAAACCATAATTTATCCCCATTATTCAATTCTATTCTATGTAAACAATATTTGTAAAAATGTTTTACTGGAGTTTTTCAGTTGGATTTAGATGTCCTTCATTTTCACTCTCATTCTGAGAAACTAGAGAAGCAGCAGGATAAGGAACAGATGATGTGAAGCTATTGGATTCTCCATTGACAACTGGTGCTAAGCCTACAGGAGCAGAGGGAGCTGAAGTTGTACTTCTCTGATCCACACTTCTTTGTGGAGAGGCTGAAGAAGGCACAACTACCAAAAAAAAAAAACCAGTTACCATAAACAAACAGATATGGAATCAAACAACACTTACTCAGTTTGCTTACATATAAAAATAAAAAGTAAAAGTCATTAACATCTTACATTCTGCAGCTTTAAATTTCAGAAACGTAAGTGTATAATAGCCAGGCCACTTATTCAACCAAACAGACTTAGGGGAAAAAAAAAAAAGAAAAAGGAAAGACAAGGTGGAAATTGACAAAAACTATTATATTCTACCTTAAACAGTAACCAGTATATTCTTTGATAAACCTGATTCTAGGTTAAGTTAAACAGGGCAAATGTGGGGCGCCTGGGTGGCTCAGTTGGTTAAGCGGCTACCTTTGGCTCAGGTAATGATCCCAGGGTCCTGGGATCAAGCCCCACAATGGGCTCCCTGTTCAGCGGGGAGTCTGCTTCTCCCTCTCCCTCTGTCTGCTGCTCCCCCTGCCTGTGCTCTCTCTCTCTCTGTCAAATAAATCAATCTTTAAAAAACAAAAACAAAAAACAAAAGAAAAAAACTTAGGGCAAATGTATATGATGTACAGCATCTACAACTCTTTACAACCCTAGGGGTTTAGGCCCCAAAGAATGTGAGCTATCCATAGCTCAGAGTAATTTTATCTGGTCTCCAAGATGGAATTTTCCTTGTTCCAAAAGATAAAACAAACTTCAAGTAACTGTAGTACATTCATACCATGAAATACAACTCAACAATAGAATTTTCTAATTAGATGATGGCTTATCTTCTATAGTCTTTGAAATATATGTTAATTACTTTTCTGTCCACATGGATTGAAGATACCTTATGCCTTCAAGGAGAATGAATGAAGATTAAGAATCTTTGCACTTCTCAATCTCCATCACTTTAAAACTACTGTTATTTATCTCTTTCTCACAGGGACAACCATCATTTGTTGCTCACATTACAAATTGCTACAACTGGTTTCCAGCAGTCTCTTTGCTCTATTCCTTAATAAGTTCAACCTTTTGCTACAGCTTTCACACTGTTTCACAGTGTGAAAAAAAAAAATCATTTTTTAGAGTCATCAGTAGGCAAAGTGCTACTTTATCATGTATATAAAACTGACCACCGGGCCTTCAGTACAACTTTCGAATTTTAAGTTTTTCTTAGCTGTGTCCATCTGTATAACATAAGCATTGGGGGGGCATGTGGGTGGCTCAGTTGGTTAAGCGTTTGCCTTCAGCCCAGTCATGACACCAGGGTCCTGGGATTGAGCCCCATGTTGGGCTCCCTGCTCAGTGGGGAGCCAGCTTCTCTCTCTCCCTCTGCCGCTTCCCCCTGCTTGTGCTCTCGCTAATAAGTAAATAAAATCTTAAAAAAAAAAAATAAGCACTGGGATTAGGTTATACTCTAGAGGAGGAGAGACTAGCAGAGGTCTGGGAAAAGAAAGGAGGATGTTTCAGGAAGAAATACTAAGGTTTTTGGGGGGGGGGATAGCAGAGAAATAGGAGATGGGTAAAGAATAAGGAACAGGGACTCCAGAGATGTTTTTCCTATCCCTTGTCTTTTCTTTAATAAGACAGCACCTGGAATGTTGAAGAATTATGACCAGCTGGAGTTGACCCTACTGATCAGTTTCCCATGCTAGAGCTCCTACTACTAACTGTTTAGGTAAGAGGCAAGGACCAGGCTTGAGAAGGTGTGAAGACAGCAAATGAGGACTAGTAACTGGATCTCAATCAGACAGAAGCAAGTAAAACATCTTGCAGCAGAAAAGGTGGTTCCTAAAGTGCAACTAGTATGACTATGCTCTTCCTATTCCTCCTAAGTGACCATATATTTCCAAAAAGTTATAAACTTTTCAGTTTATATAGTCTACGTTATAAACTATATAAGTCATAAATTTTTTGCACTAAACCATACATATGTTTTTCATGTCTTTTTTTTATAAATACTTTCTAAATCTATTCAATAGTTTTTAAATCAAAGTACCAATTTGGATTAGTTTTCCTTTAAGGGAAAATGTGAATATGCTAAAAAAATCCAGGAACATATGTTCAAGTATCTAATAGTTTACCTTCTCTTTTTCTTTCCCCTGAATTAAAATCCTACCTATTTTTCAAGGCTTAAGTTTATTCTTTACCTTTACTGAATTATAGGAATAGATCTCCCATCTATTTGGTTATCATCGTATATTGACTTGTTACTTAAAAACTATCCCCATGCAGGGCGCCTGGGTGGCTCAGTGGGTTAAGTGACTGCCTTCGGCTCCCGGATCGAGTCCCGCATCAGGCTCCCTGCTTGGCGGGGAGTCTGCTTCTCCCTCTGACCCTCCCCCCTTCATGCTCGCTCTCTCTCTCATTTTCTCTCTTTCTCTCAAATAAATAAAATCTCCCAAAAAAAAAACTTTCCCCATGCAAGTCCTATCTCTCCTCAAATATTGTAATTTTCTTGAGGAAGTATGAGTTCATTCATTCATTCACCAGATATTTACTAAATTAAATATTGCATGCCAGCACATATACTCATGTGTCCTCTACCTAATACTGCTGAGCCGGCTTTACTTACATGATGAATTGTTCAGATGTTGATCTCGAAGTGTATGAAGTTCTCCAAGCAGTTTGTCCATTTTTTGTTTCTTTTCCTGTAATACTCTCATTTTGCTAAAAAGTTGTACTTTCTCATCAGGTAAGCGTTCTGAAACTGAAGGATTCCTGCTCTGGGAAACCTCCCTAGTTAATGAAAGGCTTTCCGCTTGTCTTCTATTGTCTGGAACAGTTGGAGGCTTATTTAAAATAAAAAAAAAAAAGACGATCAAGGCAATGAAAGGTTTGATTCTCATTTTAAAAACACATAAATACTCTTTATAAAAAGCAATAAATATTTGCCTAGATTGTGCTAGTGGGTAAGCATACGCCTTTCCAATTCCCAAATCACATACTATTTCCTGATGTGCCACTATAACATCTATATGGTTTTATGGACACATATTACTACGCAGTGGTCTTGAATTCACTGGACTGAATTACTATCTGGATCTAAATTAAGTGCTAGAAATGTCTTTATAAGCCTTATATAAACTTATATAAACTTTCAAAAATCTCATTCTCTCTCTTGCCAGCTTTTTACAATCATCATAAACTTTTTCTTAATCTATGTTTTTCCTAGCACTTCTTTCCTATGATCCTCTACTAAAATTTTCAAAAATCCACTACGGCTTAGGAAATCATAAAATGAACACCACTGAGCTTATATTTTAACATTTTGCCACATTTGCATCAAATTTTTTTTTTTAAGAGAAATATAACATTACAGATATAACTAAAGCTCTATACATACCAACCCCCAATCTCATTACTCTCTCCAGAAATAAACACAATTACCATCATCACATGTTTATATATTATTATACCTACATAAGATATACATCCTTCATGCATTTTTAAATATTAATCAAGCAAGTATCCTTCCTAAACTCGTGTTTTTCATTTATTAACTGGCTCATTTACTGAACTGGCTGTAAGATTTCACTCTATGCATATATCATAGTTTATTAATCCATTTTCCTGTTTATGGACATTTAGATTGTTTCTAGATATTTGCTATTGACAAAACCTGCCATGAACGTTCTTATATATATAAGAACGTGTGAAGAATTTCTCTAAGATGGGGCATTTGCAGGGTCACCAAAAAAATGTGCTAGATATTGCTAAATAATTCTACAAAGTGGTAGACCATATTCATTTATTTTTACCTGGTCAACAGACAGGAGACATTGAATCTTCATACTCATTACAGTGAAGAGGTAATAATTCACCCTTTCTTATTCAAGGCCCATAGATTGAAATTTTGCATTTAAATCATTACTTACAAAGGTCACCAAATTGTAACACTTATTAATTCTGAAATTAAACTTAAGAACTTTCTCCAAAATCGTCAGTAAAATATTTAAGGACACAGATTCAAATATAACTTAAGCTTTAGAGGTTATGACCATAAAGAATCTTTGAGAGGAAAAAAGAACATATTATCTAGTAGCATTCAAGGAGAAAGTTTCACTTATCACTGCATTCAACGTAGATTTTCCTCTAATTAAGTGTTTCTCCAAGTATACTCCCCAGACTACCAGCAGTGGAATCACACAGTGGGGAAGCCCACCTCAAATGTATGAATCATACATACTTTGGGAGTGAGGGAATCCCAATGATCAGAACACTACATTTTTATTTTTTTTTAATTTTTTTTTTTTTTTAAAACAAAACGCCAGGTGATATTTATGCTACAGTGAAGTTCGGGAACCACTGGCTTAATTAATATGATTTTAAACTCAACTATACTAAAAAAATTAAATTACCTGAGAATCACGAAGCTGATTATGAAATCGCTGAATTAAATCATTCAGTTCTTCATTTAGTTCAGAGGTGATACTAACTCCAGATAGGCTACCTGTAGTTTCTGTTACAACTGGAAAGAAAATTAACAACTATTCATTAAAGCAAACAAATTAATACACTTTTCAATTTCTGAGAAGCTAAAAATAAATTCGGGGGGGGGGAAGGAATTTTAAAAAATCTTACCTAATTTAAAACTAGTTAACCCTCAGATTTACCTCCCAAACAATCATTTTAATAGAAATTTCCATCTAGGGGCACCTGGGTGGCTCAGTCATTAAGTGTCTGCCATCGGCTCAGGTCATGATCCCAGAGTCCTGGGATCGAAACCCTCATCAGGCTCCCTGCTCCGCGGGAAGCCTGCTTCTCCCTCTCCCACTCCCCCTGCTTGTGTTCCCTCTCTCGCTGTCTCTCTCTGTCAAATAAATAAGTAAAATCTTTAAAAAAAAAAAAAAAAGAAAGAAATTTCCATCTAACCTGAAGACAAAGGGACACAGAAAATTCTAATATAGTGATTCATCTTTTTCTGTCCCATCACTCGAGGAGGGATACTGCTACATTCCAATTAAGAATAATGACTCAATGGAGTAGGGAGAGGACAGGCCTATCAGGTTGGGTTGGGGGAGTGGCAAGGGAAAGTGGTTCATCTGAAAAAGTACAGCTGATACTGACAGGTCTCAATCCCCACCTCCCCCAAACAGAATCAATGCTCTAATACAGGGGCTGGCAAATTTTTTATAAAGATTCAGACAGTACACATGTTAGGCTTTGTGGAAATGGTTTTTGTCTCAACTACCCAACTCTGCCATTGCAGGGGAAAAGCAACCACAAATGATACATAAACAAACAGGCATGGATATGTTCCATAAAACTTTAAACAGTGGGCCAAAGCCAGCTGGCCATAGCTTGCTGACCCTTGCAGTAGAACAGATTATTTACTGAAGTAATTGCTTGTGATACAATGCGGACTACAAGACCATAGTTTTTATCTTCCTACAGCAGTATTCCTGAGGCGGTATTCTGAGGACAATTTTGATAACGGGTTACTGCTCTACTACCCAACCACCCTGTGCTTATCCTTTCCAGCTCTAAAAGAGACACGGGCTATAAACTGTTTCTGTTTTAAAAGAAAATACTAGCTTTTTCAAAGAGAAATTAGAATTTCAGGGCTAAATAGAATCCCTTCAGCCCTGAGTTAAGTGCAAACTCTATTTTGAAAAGAAAGAAATTACAGTGTAGATTACTAACACACACTGCTAGTTGAGTAAAGAACAACTCTTTCCCATGACTATTACTTAGCCTCACTTACATACCAGAATATTAAAGACTATCATTCTGGTTTTTCATCAGAAATCTCATAAATACAAGAGAAAATGTTTTAAAATTACTACCCTGAAATTCTTTTTGAGATAATATAAAAAATAAATTTAATCTTAAACCTTTGTTCATTCTACTCCTGGTGTCTGCCTCATTATACTTTAAAGAAACAAGTTCATATATTCAGAAAAAGAAGACCTCTGACCTAGAATTCAAGAAATCTGATTTTACTAATATGTCATAGAAGTATAGGCAAGTCAAAAACTCTGTTAGAGCTCCTTCTCTCCCAAATGAGACTAAGAAAAAGCTCTGGAGACTAACCTACAATTTTGTGATAATCAAATGAGATGATATAAACGTTAAGTATCTGAAATAACATCACCACCACAGGCATATCTCTGAAATCTAGAACTTGAAAAATATTTAAAATACTTTAAAGTCATTAGCCATTAACTAGTATGTCATTGTTTAAACATTTTGTTTTATTCTAAATTACCTATTTCCTAAATATAAATGTAAAAGCTAATGAATTCTGGACTTTACAAGGGAAAAATGTGTTGAAAATGTATAAAATTATTACTGTACATATTATATATAATATACAATTATGTAATTATTACAAAAGAATAAGTTACTTGCAAGTCATACAGTTCCATATGAAAATGCAAAATTAAATTATGTATAACAGTGATCAGAGGGCTAAGCCACTGGGCTAGGTGTGGATAGCAGCATAAATTGAAGAATAACAAGGTAATCTCAGTGAGGACCTAAAATAGAGAGCCCACAGGAAATAAATTATTATTAGACTAGGATGATAGACTAGAAAATAGACCTTAGTTTTACTGAGTTTTAATAGGTAACAAGCTGTTTTCAACTTACTGAGAAATTAAACAGGTTTGAAGTGATAAAACAAACTATAAAATTAGACTCAGTACTAAAGAATTCAATACAATTTCCACCTAAATGATACATGGCTATGAAGGAAGAAAGAAAAGTGAAAAAAACGTTTCTGAGTCTCAGGAAGACTATATATAGAATATAAATACCGTTCAAAGGAACTGGTGTATACAACTGGGCACCTAATTGAAATAACAGAGCTACTACCAACATTAGAAGCTAAAGAAGCTCTACAAATTTATGCATTGTCTCCCTTAATGTTTTGACCTTTCCTTGGTAGGCAAGACAAGTATAGCAATCCCAGATGAATAAAGTACAAAAAGTGGGGGGAAAAAAAAAGAAAGGGAAAAAAAAAAACAAACATTAAGAGTCCTATCAGTGTGAGGTACAAAAACAGAACTACAGCCTGTCCCTTTTACCTCTTAAAGGTACTCTCTGATGAAAAGGAGAGCGAGCTGGCTGTCTGCCCGGTACAGTATGATGGCCAGGAGTTGTCCCTGCAACCTCTTCTGCATAACCAGAGAAAAGCACAGGACAGGGTAAGCCTCATATGTAGGTTTCTAAACTAGTCAATATAATCAAGACCTGATCATATAATAACCAGCATCCACCTTGCAATACCATTATTAATTGAGCCTTACTTATAACAACAAGCTACACTGTGGCATACCAGAATCATCCATCACAGCAATAGCTTGCTCTGCTTTGTGCTGCAGAGCAAGAAGAGCAGCCTGTCTTCCCTGCAGAGCTCTCAGCTGCTCCTGCTGTTGTAACATCCTTTTTAATAAGTCATGTTGTTTCTTCAAATTTTCTATCTCTTCCATAGGCTCCTGCTGAGGATCTCTGGCCTGGAAAATAAGACCAACAATACTTATATCTGATTATTAAAATTCATGTTCCTGTTTCAACTACCAATGGCACAGTACAGACACAGATGATAAATTAGTATTAAATACACAACGGTAAATACAGTTTCAGTAGACTTGAAGAAAAAAAGAGTAAGAATAAAACGGTAACACAGAGATATCCTGCCATGTTGAGTTAGGTAGTTAGGTAATTTCACAGTAAAAGATCATAAGCAATAGCTTAGCATGAAGAGGAATTAACAAAGAAAAAAAAAAAGGCATACAAAAAAGGAGGTCAAAAGGCCAAAAAGAGCTACACACACACACACACACACACGATCCACACACACACACACACACACGAGCCAGACCTTATAGAAAAGGAAGAACAGATCATAGCAGGTTAATGTCCTAAAAATATCCTTGAAGAAGATCATTCTAAAAAACATTCTGCCCCACTTCTAGAAGTGATGTTAAAAAATACTAATAAAACAAAAACGAACCCACTATTTTCTAACCAAGGACAAAAATTACAGAAACACTTTTATTTGATAATTTGATGTAAGTGGCTTTCATTTACTTACATCTCATTTCATAAGCATAAAATAAAGCAGAAAACTTTGTTTTGTATCAAAGATATCATTATGTTTTCTTTTAAATTATGCTTATTTAGCTGAGTCTGAGAAATTAAATAGAATACTTTGAAATTCCCTCCAAAAGGTACCATTTTGCCTAGACAAACAAGATTAGATAGATGCCACTTTTAAAAAATTATAAAATGTTAAGGATTAATCTTAAAACCAGTGAAATTTAACCCAACAAGAAAAAATAAAAGTCAATCAAGCAAAGAAACCAATTTAAATACAACTTGGGAAAAATAAAGTATAAGCCAAATTACATATGAAATGTATATATATATATCATATTAGAATTTTTCATCATTGATCTGCCTTTTTTAAAAATCTTGTATTTTAAAAGTTTAAAGATTTTACCTAATATTTACACAGAATATTTCTATTAACTTAGAAACATTTAGTCAATTTTAAACTTGCACTGCTAACAAATTTTGGTTGGGGTTATATAGATTTTAAGTGACTAATCCCAACTACCAAAGTTATTAAGAAGAATAAAGAAGTTCAATAATTTCATTTCAAAGTAAAATGCACTGATCTACTTTCTCCATGTACATGTGATTCCTGGAAAAATTATGGAAACACAGATGGCTCCACAGAGATTCCTTCCTGGGTGACATCCTTTATCGATACTCTGCAAAAATCCCTTCTCTTTACCAACCCAAGTGAGTAAGTATATGGCTCTAAATTAAACACTGGAAGAAAGTAAGATCAAATAAGGAAGTAGAAAGACTGTGGTTGGAATATCTGATGCACAAATCAGAGAATTCAGTCAGTGCTGCCTCTATCCTATACTGACTGACTAGACTTCATAAACAGGGAAAAGAAGCAACTATCTTGGTCAAAGCAGTACTTATTAAAGATTTTCTGTTGTCTTGAATTTCCAAAAAACTAAAGCCCTTTTCAAATTAACTACTGTGTACTCAGTTCTCTCCCCACCTATACAAGTGGAGTTAAGTTGCTAACACTGACATTCATTCCTGTTAAAATTCATCTTCTTAGTTCTGGCTTATTTCAATTTATAATCCTCCCATCTCTCAAAAATATGTAGTTCACACTTCAAGGTAACCTTAAAGCTCTCTAATTTTAAAGAATTTACTAAATAACATTCTGGTTTTTTACCCTTTAAGCAGCAAACTTTTAAAAAGAACTTTAATCCTTGTTAGTCATATTTTCTTTTAGACTGTATTTACTTATTTTACTTATTTGAGAGAGGGGAGAGAGAGCATTAGAGAGCATGGGGGGGCGGGGAGAGGGAGAAGCAGGCTCCCGGCTGAGCAGGGAGGCTGAAGGGGGGGAGGGGGGAGGCTGGATCCCAGGACCCCAAGATCATGACCTGAGCAGAAGGCAGAGGCTTAACCGAATGAGCCACCCAGGCGCCCCTTGTTAGTCACATTTATTTGCAAAACTCTGACACTCAAATTATAAAGAATTCTGAACTATTTATTAAAGGAAACACAATTACCTCCAGATTTTTCACTAATCTAAAAATGAATTCCCAACAATTTTGAAATTAGTAGAGTTTATTACTGCTTAATAACTTTTGCATCCATTTAAATAACACTTCAGGGGTGCCTGGGTGGCTCAGTTGGTTAAGCGTCTACCTTCGGCTCAGGTCATGATCTTGGAGTCCTGGGATAGAGCCCCGCATCGGGCTCCCTGCTCAGCAGAGGAGTCTGCTTCTCCCTCTGACTCTCCCTCCTCTCATGCTCTCTCTCTCTCAAATAAATAAAATCTTTAAAAATAATAATAATAATAATAATTAACACTCAAACTAATATTCAGAAAACCTGAGCTGAGGGAGGCAGGAAGGGACTACAGTCAAATGTAAAAAAAGGGAAAATGAGAAAATGGAAATAAAAATACCTAGGGATTAGAACATGCCAAGCAAATGGTGCATGGAATAGGAATCCAAAAGGGAAGCAAAGAATATATTAACCCTTCAAACACATAATTTCACTTAAACTTTGTGAGTCACCTCCAACAAGTACATTTTTAGTTTATGGATAAAAAAATTAACTTAGACATGAAATCCAAAGCTGCATACAGGTAACAGTTCAATTTCAGAAAACTCTGTCTTCCTTTCCTTTAGAAAAATGAGGTTCCTCCAATAATTTTTCATGGATCCAAATTTATTTTTGTAGCTGAAAAGTACTTCAGATAATATGTACTCCATTTTTTCATGTGAAAGGTGAGGAACTATAAGCCCAGAGAAGATAACTGTGATTTAGCCCATATCACAGGGCAAGTTAGGTTCCTAAGTTCTAGGTTGGTGTTTTCCACACCACACTGCCTGCTCTAAAATTATATGCTCAGTAGTTTTAAATACAAAAGTCTAAGACACCATGTCTGAGGAAACATAGTCTGGTTTGGGAGACAAAGTTAGCCCCCATGAAATAACTAGAAATGATGAAAATAATAGCAAAAAAAGAGTAGATAATATTTTAAAAAGCTTAATAAAGTCTCTAAAAGCCACAAGTGAATGTGTGGGAAAGAGGAGTATGGGAAAATAATGAGGGCATAGGTACTTGTGGAAGGCTTCTTTTTTAAAAACTATGCAAAGTGTCATCATGTCTATAAAATATTCCATAAAATGGATTCTGTCCTTGTAAGCAGCTGGAAAATACCAACCATTTCCTATCAAGCTACCACTCACAAGGCTGCTTTAAGCTCTGAATCTCAACTTTTTTCCTACTCTCCTAACAGAACATGACATCTTGAAAAGATGTTAAGTAGGGAATGAAGGTGAGGTAGGGAGAACACAATTCTGCATAGCAGAGGAAAAATAGTCAGTTGGTGAGAATGAGGAGTTTTTTCTAATAAAATATTATGAATAGAGCACTGATAGAACTACCCTAGGATGGCCCTAAAAATCAAAAGATTAAAGAGAATCAATTGGAATAAACTCCAAGAAGAAAGTTCAATAGAGAGTAATATTCACTTATAAGGCTATTATTCAAGGAAAATGAAAAACAGAAAAATGTTTTTTAAAAGTAAATGTATCATCTTAGGAAAAAAAGAAAAGCTGGCAGATTTTACTGTTTGTCAATGTTCAGAAAACTTAAAGGGAATAGTAAGTTCCAAAGGATATTTACTGTGTCTCACACTTTTTCTCCAATGCTACTCATTTTAAAAATAATCAGCTATTTAATTTACTATTCTGTTGTGTTGGGCACCTTTTGCTTAATACTTCATAGTGAGATCATCTTAGATGATTTCAAACTGTATCCTCAAATTCTTATGGGAGCCAGAAAAAAAAAAAAAAAAAAAAAAAAAACCAAACAAAATAAAATGCTAGTTTTTTTTTTTAAACAAAAAAAAAAAAAAAAAAAAAAAAAAAAACCTGCCAAATTACTTAGAGGTTTTGTCATTTTTAAGCAGCAAAAAGAAAAAAAAAAGTACATAACCAAATAAAGACCCTAGTATATTAATATAAGCTAATAAAACATAAGAAATTAGTCTAATCGATACTTATTAAAATAGTATTTTACTCTTGCAAATGGGTATGAGCACTTTCTTATAAATGCTTTTATTGAAACTTCTTTTAAGTGTAACTACACAAAGAGCTGTCTCTAAACCTTTCCTGAGTGCCTTTATGCAAATCATGGAAAATTCAGAGCAAACACTGGAGAAAAAAACCAGCAGAAACATTACCAAACAAGTTAACTTTTTTGCTTAAGTATTTTTCTAAAAAAAAAAAAAAAAGAATGGAAGGGGTTTCCAACAAGAATCAAAATAAAAACCACAAAAGAAAAAAAAAGGAAAAAAGGCACTAAAAATACTTCATTCTTAGAAAGACAGGAAAGCTAATAGCTTACTCCATTTTCTTTTTCTTTAATGAATGACTGCAAGAATTAAGACAAAACTTAAAAGTACCACGTTCATACACGAATACAAGTATCAAGAAACAAAAGGCAACTAATGGTTAAGGTTTAAGAATTCCTATTTTGAGTTCTCAATGGCAAAAAAAGAAAATGGATTAAGTCCTTTGTTAATGCAAATTAACTACAGCTGCCACATATAATCCACCGGGAGGAGTATAAGGAAGCAGAGAAAAATAAAAACACTAAGGGATAGCATTTTACTAAGGCAAATTACAGTATAATTAGCCGTGTTAATAGCTTATATATTTAAGAGTAATAGCAACAACAGAAAGGCAAATAAGGAAGAGGAAATGTGAACAAAAGAGGTGCTCATTTAGAGACTTCCCAAATTAATATTGTGAAATATACCTTTGAGGGAAATCCACGTTTTCGGCTACATTTCCTATTAGGCCTCAGTTCCCTGTCATTCTGAGGAGGTCTGTCACCTTTCCCTTTTGGACTTGTGGTAACGTCAATGTCTGAAACCTGTTCTTGTGAAGCTGAATTCCCTAGTTTGTCCTCAATGCACGGCCGAATTCTCAGACTAAAAGATGCCTCCTTTATTAAATAGTGTAGCATATTAATTTCTTAATACAAACTCCTGTTTAACATACAAGCCAGCCTTGTGAATAAATACAAAAAATTTACCAGTTCATCTCTTTAAAAATCAATCCACCCTCCCCCAAGTGGCAATAAACTTAAGACTTTTAGATTTCTGTAAGACTAGACTAATGCTTACTATAATCAAGTACCATATCATATCCTAGGCAATTTCCAAACTATACAAGTGGAGCACATTTTAACATTTATTCTGCTGTTATTAATATCAATTTTCATTATGTCATTTTATGTTATGAAAAAAATTCTCATCACAGTGAACACTACATATGCTAATATATAAATCAAAATAACCAACTATACCATTTCCCACCCCTCCCCAACAGAATTCCTTTACCCACATTCCCCAATTCCTCCATTTCTGCTGGAATGAAATGTGAGGGAAAAAATTATTCCCAGCACCACTGTAAACAGAAAAACAATTTCTCCACAAAAGAATCTATTTTCAACAGTTGTTTGGATCAGGCCCTCTGAATATCTATCTCCTGGTGAAAATAATGTAGGACAAAAATTCAAATTTCCTCTTCAAATTAGGAAGGGCAGGGAAGAGAAAGGAGGCAGGTAAGAAACTACACAGGTCAACACTAAACGGAAACAAACCCTCAAATTTCTCATGCTGAATGGTATTTTGGAACGTATCTCAGAAACAAAAGATGGACATACATGGTTATCATTTCATAAGAAAAGCTTCACTGGTAACAGGTTTTCAAGTTTACTAATGCACGGTTATAGGCACACTACCTTCTGTGAATTAAGTTTATTTTACAAAGCTTTCCTCAAAGTTCTGTAAATTCCTGATTATTTTTCCAAAAGACAGTATTTTAATAAATTTCATTTTGCAGAGTAAGAAATTTTATTTTTCTCACCACAAATAAATCATAATGTAAATAATACCCTGTCCCAATTTCATCTCGATGTTTCAGGCATCTGGTTTTGCTACAGTTCAAAGCTAGCCCGAAGTATAAAAAATCCTAGTAGCCTTCAAATGAATCCTCAACAGCAAAAGAACTGGGAGATTTTTCCAAGAGACAATATACTTGTAGTAATGATATTTTTGTACTCCTAGCTCTTATACTCATGATGAATTTTAACTTTCCTAATGCTTCTTAAAATAAGTAAAGCTGTGCTTAATGAAACCAACAGAAAAACTGTTTCTGCAAGCACATCACAAATTAGATTTTTAAATCAACCATGAAAGTGTTCAATGTAAGTAAAACTTCCATACTTCCATGTTTTAAAACAATATATACAGCATTAACAATTTGAGGGTTTCTTCCCTGAAATGTACTTTTCATTAAGGAATGCCTATAAAAAATATCATCTTGAAAAACGGCGGAAAAGTTTAAATCTTCATTTCCAGCACTTTTAATTACCAAAAAGCCGCTTACCGTGGTATCTGAAGCCTCAGACTGCACATCTATGTTTAGCGATGTGCTCTCAGCTACAGAACCAGATCCCACAGCTGAATCTATAGTCCGAACATCCTCCTCCTCATTTTCTCTAGCCTGAAATATTTTAGTGGTATAAATCATACAACTATTAAAAAGGGCAATAAAATGTTATAATGGATGGCACGATTTTTTGAAAATATATTAACTCCTCTGGGGTGGAATCAGAATGTCATCAGTATATGTACACTAATATACCATAAAAATAACTCAACACATTATTGAAAAGGTCCAAAACTTACAAGGATTTTTTGGAGAAATTTCATATATGACTTTTCTTGTTCTTTAAGGTGATCTATTAGATGAGTAAGGCGCTCAACATTAGCAGATCTTTCATTTTTCTCTACAAGATCTTCCCGCATGGAACTAGCTTTAGTAATATAATCACGAATCTGAACTAGCCTGCTTACAATCTGCATGAAAAACATTTGAGGGGAAAAAAAAAAAAAACATGAAAATAAACGGTACGTAAAACTAAGCATAATGCATTCCACAGCAACACTTCTACATATTTTTTATTTCACGTATAGTCTAGGTTTATCGTTTTACGTGCAAAAGATCTGAATCAAATTTAGAATTTAACCAAAACTTAACTGACAATACTAACAACTCCAATTACTATGAATTTAAAAATTTCAAAATTAGTTTTAATTTACATTACCCAAAAAATTTCACTTACAGAACTGTATGCCTTTAAACTACAATTTATGTAAATTTTTTCTAATGCTTACATACTATTTCCTTCTAAGTGAAAGTACTTTTGAAGGTACTTTTCAAGAGAATTATATAACCATTTAAAAAAATTCTTACAATCTACTAATCACATTGTTTCAAACTCCTCTTTACTAAAAAATTGGTACACAGCCTTTGGCAGGTAAAGAAAAGCCTTAATTTGTAATACGCCATTTCTACAATCATTTTGGGTAAAGAGAAATTTACACGATACTGAATAAATCTGAGAGAATGAGGAGGCATGTCCAGAAGTACTTAGCTAAAATTCCTATGTGCATAACCCAATAAAACTTTCTTAATCTTAATATTCTACTTTGAAGCTCATGAAAGCAAAGAGGAAAACAAACATTTTTCACCTGGCTGCTCTCCATTGCAGGCTCTCCTCTTCCATCTTCTTCAGAGACTTGACAGTTTTGCAAAAGGTCATTACTTAAAGCAGAGGCAAACAACTCTTTACATTGTGCTGATCCAGTCATTTCTCTCTTTGGAGGACTTAGAGCAGCATCTTTGCTCTTGTTCGTATTAATCTGCATAGGCAAAAAGTTGAAGGGCTTTCGGTTTTCACTAAGCTGACGTTTGTTGTTAGCAGCTGTTGCTCTACCTTGAGAATCACTTCCAATGCTTCTCTACATATGGAAAAGAAACCAAATCCCACAAACATTAATTTTTCAATAATTAAAAAAAAAATTCCAATGTTCTTAATCAGTTTTACCATCAGATATTGATTCAGGAAGTATACATAAACAGCTCTGTCCATAAGATTCAAAAGATTCAAATCTATAAAAAGTCTTTTACTAAAATATCAAAATGTGATCCACTCGTCCTATTCCTCATTTTGTCAGACATAATTCAACTGATGAATATGAGCAAGATCAGTCTAAATGAAGTACTAGGACTACAATCCTATTTATAACTCACATTGCTAATCATACTTGTTCACCGATTTTGTATGGGCTTTGGACCCAATGAGTAGATCTTAATTAATATAAACATCAGCATTAGGATGTGTCTAGATGAAACACTGCCTGAAAAACTGCTCAGCTCAGTGCCTGGTATATAGTAAATGTTCAGTAATTATAAACAGATGACTAAATGATGTGATCACCAGCACCATCGTATCAAGACTTGAACATACCTTTATGCATATTTGGTAAACTGTTTATCTCTCTAAAGCACAGATGTGACAATAAAACATTTGTTAAGAGCTCATTATCATTTACCTTTACTTTTAGTTCCAAATTTTATTTCAGTGATTATAATACCAACCACAGTTTTATTTTAAACTTGAGTAATCCAGAACATCCCACACTTAGCCAATGATAAATATTCTACACTGGATCTGCCCTTTTGCTTAACAGCAATCTTATTCAGTTACTAACATGTAAAATTTAGTTCCAGGATGAAATGATTTACATTAGTCATAGAGTATTAGTAATAAAGTTACAGAAGACTTGACCTTAGCATGTCTAGAAACAGTTTTTTTTGCCCTCCACAGAACGTAATACCACTGCCACTAATTAAAATTCTTTCCATATACGCAGAAACTTAAGAAAAAGGAAATAAAGAGCTCACTTTTTATTCTTAAGACAAATTATTTAATCCATTCCAAATATTTCCCATAGTTCTAACTTGATTTTTGAAAGTAATTCACAAACCTGATCTAAATCACTGAAGTTTATGCGCTGTTTAAGTTTCTCTAATTCGGCCTGCTCTGGAACAGACATCTGAGTCACATATCTACTATGTGGAAACGAATGTGGAGTCTTTGTTCTTCGCCTTCCAACTCCTGGTGAGGACTCCGGAGAAATATCATTAGTTACCCTTTTATCACTTTCTACACCAAACTTTTTCTTATTCTTTTCTGATGATTTATTTGCTTTCTTCTGTTGGCCACCCCAATCCTTTAAAAAAGTAAAGGCAAAAATTAATCTGGCCTCTATCAAACCAGGAAAGTAATTTGATATGCTTAAAAATTTTCAGTCTTAAAGATAAAAATGACAAAACATTTTTCATGTAAACATATAGCCTTAGAGACAATTACTTACTGTTACTAATGTGTCCCCCCCTCCATTTCATCCAGCCTAAATTTCATAGACAGTCCTTCAGAAAATAGATTACTTTCTTATCATTCTTTAACAAACATAAATGCCAAACTCCAACCCTAGAGTCAGTCTGAATATTTTCAAAAGCATTTTTAAAAATGGTTCCCTACTATTTATAAATTGGAGAGTGAAATAAATTATAGTTACCTTTACTGGTCTCCTTTAAAATCAGTGTGTATAAGACAGATTCAGAATCAACCTGGATTCTAAAGTAATTATTGTTATCTGAAGAAATGCTCACTGTGACCCTAGGCAATTTACTTAACTTCCCATAGTCTCAGTTTCCTAAACTCTAAAATAGTGTCACCTTTAAAACATAATTAAAAATAATATTCATAAAACATCTAGCACAGTGCCTAGCATATAGTAAGAAATAAACATAACTATACTTACTTTGCACAGGCAATAATGTATTACATAATAAGACCTTATATGAAATGACAAAAACGTTTCATGTTTTAATGGGAAAACATTCTTATTTACTGAGTTATACCCACATAACCTAAATCATTCAACAAAAAGGTCTATAAATTCCTACCTTATTCATATTGGAAGAATCATTTAGTTTTACTACAGTAAAACCTTTTGGGATATTCTCCTCATTTATAACACTACTCCCTTCTCTACAAACTGTCCCTTCCACCCCCATCCATGTGTGGGTGTTCTTGCCAACCTGTTGTTCTACTTACCCTACCCCTTCCTGGCCACAGATGATTGGAAAAGAGATGCATATCTAATCCAAATTGGGATAATCATACTTTAGAATTTTAAATTGGAACTAAAAGATAACTAGTCAGGATATAATTGTAGCGATAACTGAAAACTTTAGAATGAAGGGTCAGCCATAGTACACCACATGAACCAGAGAAGAGAGAAAGCTGGTCTGCGAAAAGAAAGTTGTGTTAAGCAAAGGCACTCAGAAGCAAAGAGTCAGGGCAGTGACAAAGCAATTCTTGACAATTTTCTGGTTCCTTTTTCTAGTCCCTTCCTAAAACCCAGCTACAGTGTTTTAATTTGTTTAACTTATTTTCCATAAAACATCTTTATATACTTATAATAAATCTCCTTTTTGGCTTAAACTAATTCATGTTGATATCTGTTACCTGCAAACAAAAATGTCTTCAACTAATATAACAAATAGCCTAGGGTCATTTAATGTCTTGGCTAGCAAGAAAAAAATGTGTTTACAAAGAGTCTCATGAGTTTGATTTGACTAAGTCAGGGGAAAGTTTCATTTTATCATTAGTAGTTAATGGATACACCATCAATAATAAGTTATCATACCATATTGTTGAGTCGGTCATCAACACCGTCATTGCTCCAGTTTGGTAAATCCTGATCATTCACACCTTCTTCAAAAGGACCTCCTCCTGTGGCCATCCTGGCTTTACTTAATTTTCTGCAAAACAAGTGAAAACTAACATTTTTAACACATAAAAACAAACTCTTAATCTTTAAATCATTCCAAGAAGCTTGGTGACATAAAAGAATCTCAAAAAAGTTGATTTTATGAAATAAAAAGAGGTAGTGTCAACCACACATCATAGACAAATTGATTTAGCTGCCATACACATATTATGATTAACATGAGTTAAGCAGCTGGAGTGATGGGAAAGGGAAGGAAAACTTTAAAATATCCACTATGTGTACTGGCCTGCATGCTTTCAGGCTATTTTATTTAATTAGTTGAACACAGTCCTAAAAGGCAGAGCAATGAGGTAGCAAAAAGTTATTAATGGCTAGAACCAAAACTGCTCTTAGGAAAAAAACCTCATGTTCCCAAAGACCTGGGAATTTGTTTTGTGTCAAAGTTCCATGGAGCGCAGAACTGCTCTGCATGGAGAAAAGTTTGGTTTTAACAGGAATGTAGTGGTAAACAAGATAAAGAGAAGGCAGAGAGAGAAGCAGGCCTTGGTCGGTGAATGGGCAATAAAAGCCAAGAATACAGTGGCCTAAAACATTTAAGAAGAGTGATGCCTATTGCTTTACTTTAAATTACACTGCCGCTACCTCACAGTTTTCCTTAAATCTTGACTAGTCTACCAAAGTCGCAAATTCTCCCCACTAAAAAAAAGAACTAAGGATTTTGTGAATATCCAGGAAGGTACTGAATTTCATACCTGGGTCAAAGAGAAGAGAAAAGAAAGAGCAATGGTAGAAGCAGATGTTCAGAAGCAGAGATGATCAGCAGAAAATGAGATTTCTACATAACCTTGTGGAGGACTCTGGCTTTCCACTAGGTGTGGAACTGCGCAAGTTGGAGAAGGACTGAGCGAAAGAGATGGACTGATTAACTTTATCTAGAATTCAAGGGGCAGAGAAAGCCATTAGACAGTAGAGTTATATTGGTTTCTGATTTCACAAATAACACTAACATTCAAAGAAGTTAGATAATTTCTCCAAGGTCATTCAGCTAAAAATGTCAAAACGGAATACATATCCAAGTTATCCCATTCACTAGAGCAAAAAATTAAAAGCATTATCATCCACGACAAAGTAGGAATTATCTCAGATGTGTGAATGCTAGAATATCTATTAGAATAATCTATTAATAAATTCCAAAGAGGTTAAATTTTATCATCTCAAAAAAATGGTGATAAAATTCAACCCTTAATTTGAAAAAAATCTTAAAAAGTACAAATACACTTCCTTACAGTTATACTTACTATTATACTATTTGGTTTTTTTTTCAATGAGCACATATTACTTTAATAATTTTCTAAGGAGTTGAAAGAAGTATATACTTTAAACCAATAGTCAACAATATTAAAATAAGAAATGAAGGACATCCCAAATAAAATAAAGATCAAAACAAGAATGTCACATATCAGTTATTTAGCATTGTTTTTAAAGTTCTACAAAATGGAAAAACATGAAACAGAAATATTAACACTGAGAAGACAAAAGGTGGTATTCTTAAAAATATGCATTAAAAAACATAGAGAACTTCAAAATATCACCAACCACCACACAGAAAATATACTGGAGAAAAATGATGCCACTTAAAATAGTGACAAAAAAAGAAAACATCTAGGAATAATGTAAATTTTGCCCTAAATAAAGAAGCACCAGTAAACTATAAAACAATGTAAGAGAAAATTGTAAGAGAAAATTTGTAAGAGAAAATTTACTAAGTAGAAAAACAAACTACCTTCCCTGATGGGAAGACAAATTTTATAAACATACCATTTTTTTTTCTAAATATAGACTTAATGAATTCCCAGTGGGACTCTTCTTAGAATCTGACAAAACAAGTCAGTACAAAAAATTTAATATCTGAAAAATAAAAGCAGAAGTAGCAATAGAGGTTGGGAGAGTAGAAAACTAGTCCCAAGAGATATTCAATCATATTTAGTATTTATATGATTAAATTAGTATTAGCCCCCCTCCCCCCCCACAAAATCCTGAAATATACCCATTTAGAAAAATGTAATGAAGAAAATTAATCACAGCTAACATCTATTTTAAACACTATATGCCAAGCACCATGCTAAATATTTATAAGCATTCTATCATTTAATCCTCATAAAAATACTATGATGTAGGATGATACAGGATTATTCACTTGATGGGACAATTTGCTAATAATTTTGAAAAAGATTTAGAGATTTAACAGCACTTCTCAACTAGAATCCTTCATCTCAAATACAGAACACAGAAAAATGATGAGTAACAATTTTTTTTCAATTCTCCCAAGGATGGTACATACCCAGTACCATTCCAGACACAGAAGAGAAATTAATTCACAGTAAACAATAGATGCCTTAGAGCTTAATTCTCTCCCAATTGAAAAAGGCTGCCTTATACATAACACCAAGATAGTAAGTAGATTAAAAATAGATCAGGAAGATTAAAAAAATCAAACAACAGACAGACAAGAAAACAGGATTGGCTTTAAAAATCGAGATCTTACAAATATGGAATGCAGAAATAAAAGGGAAAAAGTTTAAAAGATTTTATTCACATAAAAGTAAATCCCAGGGCGCCTGGGTGGCTCAGTTGGTTAAGCGACTGCCTTCGGCTCAGGTCATGATCCCGGAGTCCCTGGATCGAGTCCCGCATCGGGCTCCCTGCTCGGCGGGGAGCCTGCTTCTCCCTCTGACCCTCCCCCCTCTCATGTGCTCTCTGTCTCTCTCAAATAAATAAATAAAAAATCTTTAAAAAAAAAAAAAAAGTAAATCCCAAGTTTATGGAGAAAAAATAATAGTAATAGTAAATGACAAATCAGAGGGAAAATCTGAAAGAAATATGAAGTATGCAGTCAATATCTTTATAAAGAATTTATGGGGAAAAACAAGAAAAATAAAAACACTAAAAAAAAAAACCCAAACCCAAGAAAAGTAAGTAGAAACAGGCAATTTAAAAAGAAGTCAGTAAGCATAAAATGATAAAAATATTAACAATAAAGTTCAGCTGCAAATTAAAACAAGGGACTATTAAATTTGCTGTATTACACATATTTCCTAATCCTGATGACAGCAAAGGGAAACTGGAACTCTCAGTCACTATGGTGAGAGCGTAAACTGGCATAACCTTTCCGGAAAGCATTTTGGCAATACTGTATCAAGAACTAAAATGGAGTTTTGACCCAGTAATTCTATCTCTCCAGAGCTAATATAAGAAAACAAACTTAAATAGGGGGGAGGGGGAAAATATAATGCAGGAAATAGTTTATTATGCTATAATTGTGATAAATTGAAAACAAACTAAATGTTAAACCACAGGCTGGATGCTATTAGGAAACAGTACCCTTCAAAACATATATAATTATGAAGGCTGAACAATATTGCCTGTGTTTATATCATAGAGTATAAAAGAGGAAAAAAAGCAATATGTAAAATTGCATGTAGATTTAAAAAAACTAAGAATATATACTAAAATGCTTGCATGAAAGCAACTGTTGGTTGTGGGGGTAGGAATGTGATACTTTTTCCCATCTTCTCATATATTTTTAGCAATACTTTGCATTGTTTTTTACACTAGAAATATATTTAAGAACTTTACAAAATAATTGATACCCACAGAGAGGCATGTCCAATGAGCTGAGATGACGTTTAGATGAATCATTTTGCACCTGCTATTTCCTAGATGTACCAATATAATTTATAATATTAAGGAACAGGCACTCCAAAAACTACATATGCAGTAGAGGCAGTACCATCTTCAAAAGTACTAGAAGCTAACTGTAAAACATAACTTAAGAGTGGGAAGTTATTAAGGTATTCAAATAGAAATTCTTATATGCCATTTTTTCCTAAAATAGTATATACTATGCTTTCTATTAGTAGAGTAATAAAATTTACTTTAAGATAAATTAAAAATATATTTGGAGAGATACTGTTTTATATTTTATGTTTATATTATGATAAATTCCTCCTAAAATGAAGAACTTCTTCTAAGAACCTATTTATAGGCTATATGACTTTGAACAGTATTAAGGTAAGTTTTTAAAACAATTTAAAAACTATTAAAATTAGTTTGGGAAAAATAGGTCAGATCTTTAAAAAAAGTCTTTTTAAAGACCACTTACTATATAAAGTCTATTGAATTTACAGAATAAACAACTTTGTCTATAGTTACATTGTGATGAGATAAACACCCATATGAGGACAGAATATTTAGTAACTTAATAATGATACCAAATGTGTTTAAAAGGCACACTCCTATACAAGTATTACTACGAAGCTAAAGAAATAATTCAATGTAGATCAATTCTCAAAATAGTAACAGCTGATTTATCTAAGAGGGTAAAAATCTCCCCCCATAAAATGTACAAAATACAGGCAAGTATTTTCCTCTCCTTCATGCCAACCTCTCTAACCACCTCCAAGTCACCTTTAGAAATAGGTGCCTGCTGGGGCGCCTGGGTGGCTCAGTTGGTTAAGCGACTGCCTTCGGCTCAGGTCATGATCCTGGAGTCCCGGGATCGAGTCCCGGGATCGAGTCCCGCATCGGGCTCCCGGCTCGGCAGGGAGTCTGCTTCTCCCTCTGACCCTCCTCCCTCTCATGCTCTCTGTCTCTCATTCTCTCTCTCTCAAATAAATAAATAAAATCTTTAAAAAAAAAAAAAAAGAAATAGGTGCCTGCCTTCCAAATTTTGTTCTGTAGACACATTGCTATTATTCATATAGTTTTTATTATTATTTTAAACTATTATATGGAAAGACTTCTAATAATAAAATACTAGGTATGTGACAAGAAGACCAATTCAAGTAGGCTTCCAATGGCAGAATCAATAGGATTTGGTGACTACTATGATATGGCAGTGAGAAAGCTGTTCAAGGATGAGTCCTAGGTTTTGAGCTTGAACAATGGGGTGTAGGGTGATACATTCACAGTGACTGGAAAAGAAACAGATTTTTGTTGAGAGAATATGACTAATTCAGTTTTAGCAATGCTGGGTTTGAGGTGAAATCTAGGCTGGAGATTTGTAAGTCATCTGCTCAGAAAAGTACTTGAAGTGGCACAGAAGGCATTGGGAGAAGAGGAAGAGAGTAAGACTGAGCCTGGAGGAACATTTAAGAGACAGGAAAAGAACACTGAAGAAGGTAAAAAAAGACAGGAGGGAAACCAGGAGTATGTGCTAGAAAAAGCGAAGGTGTATAAAGAAGGAAGATATCAGTAAGAATGCCAGATGTTACTCTGTCACATAAAAAAAAAGTACTAAGAAAGTGTCCACTTGGGTATAGCAACAAAGAGGTTACTGATGACCTTGGTACGAGCAATTACAGCAGGCTGGGGAGGGTCAATCCCATAACTGTAATGAGTTTATTGATAGGAAGAAGCAAAAATAAAAGAAGTCATTAGGTAATTTTTTCAAGGAATTAGTCTATGAAGGGAAGCAGACAGAGATGGGCATGAGGAAAGTTTTGTTAAAAGCATGTTTAAAATTTGTTGGCCAAGAGCTAGTAAAGGAAGATCTTGAAGATGCAGAAAAGAAAGGAGATAGTGTGTGGTCTCTGAAAAAGCAGAAGCAACTGGGACCCTGGGTGTTAAGAAAAATGATGGACTTGGGGCGCCTGGGTGGCTCAGTCATTAAGCGTCTGCCTTTGGCTCAGGTCATGATCCCAGGGTCCTGGGATAGAGCCCTGCATCGGGCTCCCTGCTCAGCGGGAAAGCCTGCTTCTCCCTCCCCCACTCCCCCTGCTTGCGTTCCCTCTCTCGCGCTGTGTCTCTCTCTGTCAAATAAATAAATAAAATCTTTAAAAAAAAAAAAAAAAAAATGATGGGCTTTAGACAGAGGAACACCTCTCTCTTTGAACAAAGGGAAAGGAGGGAAGGATGGAAGCGGATGGAGGCTAGTTAGATCTGTTGGTAGGAAGCTGAGGGAGTCTGTAAGTGATGTGAAGTAGAAAGGATTGATCCTTAAATGTGAGGGTGAGACAGCAGTGTCTGAGAGATGTGAGAAAAGTAAAGGAGAATGACTGTGGGCAGCACTAAGGACTCAGGTGAGAGCAGAGAACATTCACAGATATCACTAATCTGCAATGTGAATTTTTTTCCCAGCAGTGCTCATCAGCCCTGGTAGAATACTCCACTGAATCCATCCAAGGTGGGGGATTTTGCCAGGCAGGTTTAATAGAAAAACAATAAAATGGAAAAGCTGAAGCCACTGGAAAACAAACAGCACAAGTCATAGATGATGGTATGGGAAGAACAGGGATAGAAGTAAAATTCTTCTACTTTAACCAAGCACTTCTACCCATGCTATGACCTACTAAACTAAGTTGAAACTAATTAGAAGTTTCATTTAGCTATTTTTGACAGCCTTATCTGGCTCCCTTATCTCGCAAAGATACAAAATGCAAAAGTACTATGGCAATTTATAAACTTTCTGTGACTGATCTTTTTGAAGAAAATCCTGTCATAGGATCCTTACCATAGAAAAGTATTTATATATATATATAAATATATACATATAGTTATATACATATACTTTCCTATTACCACAGAAATACCTATGATTGACCCAAGGTTAATTTTCGAAATAAGAATATAAAGAAAAAACTAGTCAAGTTAAGAAAAAAACACTATTTTTCTAGAATCTTTAAAGTCAGATATTATCTCTGAAACGGCATTAAATTACTCCTAACCACCTCTGGAAATACCATCTTGACAACTGTAAATGAAGGTTTTAGAAATTACTCATCATAATAAAATTATGAAGGAAGTACAGTTTTTTTCTAAATATTTACTTAGAGTCACAAAATAACCAAAGGTGGTCCTTTATATATCTGTACAAGTTTTCTAAAGGTTGCTTTATTTAGGGTATTTCTTTTACTAACTATAAAAATACCTGGTACACTGTTTTGAAAGTCTTCATACAGTGTCCAAATGTACTAAACACTTTTAATGGAAACTGAGAAGAAAATGCATAAGTATTTGGTTTAATGTGTTGTTTAGCCAGTTTCATTTGAGGAACTTCTCAATTTCTTCTCTGTGCTTAAGATGGTCAAGTACCTTAAAAAAAAAAAAAAAAAAAACACATAGGATCTTTTCCATAGCACTTTCAATTTGAGACTTTCTAAAAATTTCAATTAATTTTTTAGAACGTAAGATATCTCTGTAAATACCCTCTTCTAATTAAAAAAACAAAAACTGTTAAGACATTGGGGGGGATAAAAAGACGGCAACAAAACACAACACTATCTGAATCAACAAAAATCTTATTAGACCTCACTATGTACCAACTATTGCATTAGGTCTATCTTATGATATAGTTATTCTGTGTAGAGCATTTCATATCAACAAAATATACCCTTGCTCAGAGAAATGAGAACACGGAGGTCAATTAAATTCTGCTTGCTAAGACCTCTCCCTCCCTATAATTTATATTCAAAACCTACCGCGTCCTTGTCATGGGTTACATATAACACCCAAATAAATCTACAGGCCTGCTACCACCATCAACTTGGAATCTGTCTTCGCTACCAGTCCCATACTCACTGTTATCAGGTCTTCCTATCATCCCCTTCCACTGGACCATTACAAACAAACTTCCTATACATCCTCCATCTGTTCCCCAATATTCCTCCTACTTCTTCCGGTTCAATAAAATCCCAAATCCCTCTAAAAGCACTATTTCCTTAGCAATCCTTTCCAAAAGGGGTACTACTCTTCCCCGTCCCCCCCAGATTCATGAGGCAAAGGATCACATTTATAGACCATTCTTATTTAACTAATGCTTATTAACCTTCCTCTTCTGAACAAATTAGTCATCAAAAATATCACTCTCCCTACCATGGGCACCACTTCCTATTGTCCTCCCCAAGACAGTCTTGCACTTTTCTTGGTGATAACTGTCTCACGGTTTCACCCTCCACATCATTCCCTACTTTCCTGATTTTTCTAAGACGTGAATTGAGATCCAACATCCCTCTCATCTTCTCTATTCCAATACTGTTTCACTCTGGACTGGTAATTTGTTCAAGATCCTGAAGTTCTGAAATCCCTTCTTCTGATCTTAAGTCCCTGCTTCCTACTTCTCTCACTTCGTCATTCCTGCTGAACCTGCTCTTGACCCTACTGCAAACTTCCAGTCCCTTGGTCATTCTTCTTTCCAGGAATCCATTAATCCCTTGCTTCCTTACTCAACCCCAAACACAAACCCAAGTAAGTCATTCCAAAAATGCCTTGCAAGCATCCTTGACTTCCTCACCTACTTGCCCATTCTACCAATTCAATTCTGGATAAACCCCACTACCTGCTCTCTTTGCATCTACTCACAAATTGTCAGAGCAGAGAAATAATTACAAAATATCATTAGCTATGTTCACTATTAAGGTATATTATACTGTACACACATAAATACACACTTTCAAAACATAGGTTTGCTCCATGAGATAAGGCACCTTGTCTGTTTTGCTCACCTCCATATCTCCAGTACTTTACAGTCATTAAGTCACCCACTGTAGGCACTCAATTAAATCTGTAAGATGAATGTATTGCTAGGCACTCTGCTGGCTTCTAAATGAATTCCTTATTGCGATTATTCCAAACGCTTTCTATTTTTCCCAAGTGTCAAATACACTTGTCTCCTTTACAAATGGCCAAATCCTCTAATGAGAAAATCAAAGTCTTCTAAGGTGAGTTAACATAATTGCCCTATATTTTTATTCCATCTCATCCATCCTTCCTAACGTGTTAAAAAGAAAATTATTTTATAACTGGTTTTATAATTCTTTTTATTTTACTAAATGCCAGCTATATCACTCTAGTGTTAAGAACTCTACTACACACTCACATTTGACATTCCCCGATTCGATTTTTCTTGTCCTATTTGTCTTCCAATTTAAAAAAATACTGAAAAGTATAATAAAGATATAAATCAACTGCCAATCTGTATTTTCTCATGACAGATGGCTTAGTTCATAAAGGAACTAAGGACCTATCTGCTTTCCTGGAAAGCGAGGATATATTAGACTATATTCTGAAAATAGGTTGTCTTAAAATTTTAACAGTGGAATTAAATTCAGACTCTGACACTCTTCCTGCAAAAGCAATTATTTCTAAACACTTTTTAACAAAAATTTCTTCTGATCCAAATCCTTTAGTCATTTAATTTCTAAATTGTCCCTTAGCAAATAATTATTTAACTTTTCCCCAATAAACTTTCCTTGACTTTTTTTGCTGGTCAGAGAGCAACTGTACATAACCAGCATTTGACAATGCACTGTGCATAAAAACTAATGTTTAACTTCAGACACCTAAAAGAAAAAAAGCACAACTTCAGTCAACAGTATATGTAACAAGCTCAAAAAGTAGAGAAATTTGTGAATAAAAATTTTGCAAAATCAATTAATAGAAAAGTTGTAGGAAATGACTTAAAATTAAATAGATTTGGAAAGAGAGGCATATCCAGTAGCTGTTACAGGACAAATTCAAACTCAAATGGGCTGAAGAAATTGTGACAAAAAAAAAACATTTCAAAGGCATTGTTTAAATTATTCTAGTATTTAATAATTAGGAATGACATGGCTCTTTTCTAGCAAAAGTATGAATGCAGACCAAAGTGACATGCCAAAAAGCAAGGCACACAGGGCAGCAAACCCAGAAGGTCTGTTTACTAAACAGAGTGGGCCCTCAACCATGCACTGCTATGCTGATAGCAGTCTCTATAATGTTATAAAGTCTTCCAACTATGATACAAAGAACAATAACGTAGGGGCACCTGGGTGGCTCAGTCTGTTAAGCGTCTGCCTTGGGCTCAGGTCATGATCCCAGGGTCCTAGGATGGAGCCCCACATTGGGCTCCTTGCTCAGTGGGGAACCTGCTTCTCCCTCTCCCTCTGCCTGCCGCTCCCCCTTCTTGTACTCTCTCTGTCAAATAAATAAATAAAATATTTAAAAAATAAAAATAAAAACCAAAAGCCAGAAAACAAAACCCCCAGAAAGAACAATAACATATATAACGATGACAAATTACCTGTTTAAAAACTAATTTTACAGCTCAGAAACGGCTCCTTCCCTGCTTCACACTTCAAAGCTGTTGCCTGCTTGTAATTAAAAAAAAAAAAAAAATCACTTTAGTGAATTCTTTACTTACACTATGAAGTATAAATAACAAATACTATATATATAACCTAAAATGTTTAGAAAAATGAACAAAAAAGGAAACATCCAACTTATCAATATTTTAGACTGGTTACTTCAATCCTTTTGGAAAACAATGTGATATAATTAAATGTTTAAATCCTCCAAACTTGTAAGATTCTACCAAACCACAACGTGATCGATCAGTTAATATAGCTACTTTGGTAGGTAATAAAAATCGTTAACCCTAATTACCACGTAAAGATCCATGCCAAAGTTTACTCCTCATATTGTCATTAACTTTCTGCCACTCAAACTATCCAAGAACTTTGTATATTCAATGATTAAAAAACAGATTTACTTGAAAGCTAGCTACTTAAAAAATTATAATAACCTCGTCACTATCTACACACAGGGTTTACCTTCAGTTCAAAAACTCAGTATTGCAATGGTTTCCAGGACTCTCACCAATAAGGTAAGAGGCAAAGAAAAGAGCAGGTGCACCCGAAGCTCTGCAACACCCACTCCAGTAACCAGAGAAGACCAGAAGGCGGAGTCTGGAAAGCAGTTATGGGGCGGCGGTGATAGCGGCGCCCAGAAAGCCCGCTTCTTCCAGCGCCAAAATACGTTACTCGTAGGGCACAAGACGCAAACCTCAAACCGGTCAAAAAAGAAGATAAAAAGAAAAGAAAAAAAATCGAACAAGGTGAGCTCCTCAGGAGTGGGCCGCAGGATGAAAAGTTTGGATGACCCGCCTCCCCAGCAGGGCCTACTATCCAATCCCCAAACACCAGTTTCTGCAAAGCAAGCAGCGTTTCCCGAATCCCACTTGGCATTTAGTTTTCCCCGACCTAGGCCCTTTCTCACAGGACCTGCAGTAGGACATGGAGAAGGGGAGCAACGGGAGGGGGGAGGGAAGAGCTGTTAAATTATCATTCCTCTCGCAAGTACAAGCCACCTCTTCGCCAGTCGGGAACGCCTCAGCCCCCCGCCCCCCGCCTTTCTGCTCTAAGAATACCCGAGACCGCAAAATCCGCCGCTCGCAGCCCAACGCAGAAGTCCTGTCGCTCCTCACCTGGCCTTCTCCACCCAAAATTCTGGACATCGAGAGCCCCACAGAATGGAATGGGGGGGGGAGCGGGCGCAGCCACGGACACTAAGGCCACTAAGGCCCCTTGCTACGGAGAACTACAGCCCCCGCTCCGCTTCCTCCACTCGCAACGCACATTCCCCTGGAGCCCCCGAGACGCAGGGCGGCCTCCCGCTCCGGGCCAGAAAATGAGAGGGGCGGGGAGGCAACAGGAGGGTTCTGCAGTCGCTAACGCGTCCCTGGACGCTCACCCGGGGACCGCGTCGCTCGGCCCGAGGTAAGGGGCGGGCTGTCTGCCTAGGGGACCTGAAGCGGGCAGCAAGAAGACCCAGAAGCCCACGGAGAAAGAAGCGTGGGCCCGAGGCCAGGCCCGACAGGGTCAAGCGTCCCAGAGCCGTTGCTCTCCCGCCCCTGCGCCGCGCTGCCCTCGGTTGCCAAGGGCTGGGGACGCGCAGCATTACCTGTAAACGAAGCAGCCGCTCCTGCCAACGGTGGAGTAGCGGCCAGGCCCTACGACCCGCCACCGGCAGCGGTCCTCCCTGAGAGACCGCAGCAGCGAGCGCCCCCAAGTTCCCTGGCTGCCTAGGGCCCAATGGCCGCCTTCTCTACCTTAGCGCCAACCGCCGCAGCCACCGCCATCTTAGGATCTCATTGTGGTGGGAGAAGAGGGGCGGGGGGACTGCAGAGGGGGCAACGCGCCGAGAGACTGCGCCGTCTCCTCGGCAACGGCCGCGCGGGGGCGAGAACTCGCCGGGGCGGGAGCCGCAGTGCGATCAACGCTCTAGGCTGGAGTCATGTGACCGCCGGAGTCTGTGGTGTCCCCTCGGGCCCTTCAGCCTGGCGCCGCTTACACGAACGCCCAACCAGAGACTACATATCCCAGAATGCCAATTCGACCCTGGTTTATAAGCGTCCGCGCGTCGGCCACGAGAGGGTTAACTACAAATCCCGGCAGGCTGTGAACGTCGCGGCGCTGCTCTGCGAGCTGGTGGCTCCGGAAGTAAGATTGAGCCTCCTGCTTAGCTGGAAAAACTGAGGAGACTCTCGTTCGGGTTTACTGTGTGGCTGTCAGCTCCAGATCCTGCCGGAGGGAGGGGAGAAAGACCTAAGTCGCTCCTCTGGTTCTTGCCCACCCACATCCGGGTTACGAAGAGATGGAAGCAGAGGGGCCTTTACGGTCTAGTCCTGGTTTTACACGGTGGAGATTAATCACGGGAAGTTAATGGGCTAAACCAGTTAACCATATAGGTAGTCAGTGGGAGAATCCTAAATGTTAATAATGAACACCACCTTGGATTAATGTCCTACTTTTTGCTTGGAAGAACCAGATGATTTTAATCAAAATCTAGTATAGGGAAATTTTCTCTTAAAACTAGTCTCTGAGGGCGCCGGGGTGGCTCAGTCGTTAAGCGTCTGCCTTCGGCTCAGGTCACGATCCCAGGGTCCTGGGATCGAGCCCCGCATCGGGCTCCCTGCCCCGCGGGAAGCCTGCTTCTCCCTCCCCCACTCCCCCTGCTTGTGTTCCTGCTCTCGCTCTCTCTCTGTCAAATAAATAAACAAAATCTTAAAAAAAAAAAAAAAACTAGTCTCTGAATTCTCTTTTGATTTATGCTCCCATCTCCGCGGTGGCTCTATCAGGGATGGTAAATTGACAGGTTCTCTCTTGGTTAAAAAAAAAAAAAAAAAATCAACTGAGTGAATCCTGAGATCTAATTGGCTTTTTTCGACGATTCATGAATTGAGCAGCATTCCATCCAGCAAAGAGAAAGGAGATCCTTAGAGCTGTAGAAAGAATGTTTTTAAAAGCAGGAAGGGGTGGGAAAAGGAAATTATTCGCAAAGAATGCATTGTTTCTGGTAAGGTTGTCTCCCTAAGTGGAAAGGAAAGCCCTGCCAGATGGATTACTGACCTACTGATGACCAAGTCATTCCAGGGTGACTAGTTAAAGGTTATATTACCGGGGTGTTGAAACTGCAGTTAGGTTAGGTATTAAACCTTAGTTGGCTAGTGTGGGGTTTAGCACACACGACTCCATTTGGGACCTATTTCCTTTTTAACATTCCTAACACACTGGGGAAAAAAAAGTGATCATGACTTTTAAGGCCTTTAGTGTGACTCCCTGAAAAGTTAAAACACCTTCAATTTTACTTGAGTGCAAGAGTATTCTATTTTTGGAAAGTTTGTAAGGTGAGTTTGTTTTAAGCAAAATAAGAGTAGAATGAATAATGGACATTTAGGTTCCAAAGCAAATTGTTCTCAATCACCAACAGATATTATTCAAAAAAGCAAGTAAAAGAATCCTAACTCAATACATAATTCAGGTAAATAAAACTCTTCCTGAGACTGTATTCAGATTCAGTCTCATTGCGATGATCTTTGACACTATCATATATTTTTTAGTGCATTCTGTGTGTCTAACGTTGGTAATTACTTAGGTAACAAAAACATAGTCCCTGCCCTTGAAGGGCTAATATTTTAGTGAAGGACTGAGAAATAGAATGTGATGTAAATAAGTTCTGTTTTGTAAGAATACAAAGTGCTGTGGGAATCCACAGCACAGAGTGCTCTAGGCTCCCTTCTAATTCTACCACTCGATAGCTCTACAATCTTGGGCAAGTTTCTTAACCTTTCTGAGTCTCAGTTGCCCCATCTATAAAATGAGGGGAGGGAATAATATTGCCTACCTTGCAGGGATTTTCTTTCAAGTAGTATTTATTTTGTAGAAGGCAGAAGTTAAGCATTTTATTTGTTGTGATTTTCTTAATTCTCCCAACTATCCTGAAGAGATTGATCCCGCATTTGTTCCATTTTAGAAACGAAAGGTTAAATAAATCAAAATTCTGACAGCTCCAAGTGGTAGAGCCCAGGTGAAACTGAGGTCTACTGAACTCGTTGGAGGGATTTTTGATTAAATAAGAGAATGAGTGGAAAAAATTACTAGCATATGGGAAGGCCCCAAAATATTAGCTATCTTTATTATCATCACCATAATCATCATTTTGTTTATATATATATATTATTTTTAAATATGTAGAGGCTATTGTCATTAAAACAACTCAAATGATTCAAAATCATTACTTAATATGGTCATTATGCTTTTTAAATTTATGGTCTCTAAAAAATGTCAATACTATTATATCTGTTTAGTGGGGGGAGGAGCCTGAGGAATGTTTATATTAAAAAGAGATCCTCAAACTCAAATATGAGCATTACTGATCTTAGCAGAGAACAAGGGAAAGAAAAAACCTGAAAAACTCTAAAATTATTTCAGATCTCCCAAACCTTAACATCTAACTCAGAAAATAAACCTTAAGCAAATGAATCCATTTAGTATCAGTAGTGTATGAATATGGCAAATAAATGATACCAACAGTAAGTGCTTTAGGAATTCAGAGAAAGAATATTGATATATTGCCTCAAAAATAATGATGGCACAGTTTCTGTGCAGAACAAAATTAGGGGCAACAGTATAGTGGAAATGTAGATGGGGAATGAGTGGTCTCTCAGAGATACATGTTGAAACTCTCCGTTTCCCATATTTAAGAACTTAATACATGTATTAAACAAGGGAGAGGAGGCCCAAATGGAAAGAAGCACACTTAAAACACATAGTACATCCAGAATTAGTGACAGATAATGCAAAAACCAGATGGAGTGAAGTAGAGGATTCATGTGGGATGGGGAACGGGGAGGCAAGAGAAGAAAGCAGGACTGATGAACACGTTTCTATGTGTTTTGTACAAACTGTAGAAAATCTTAAATGTTGATCCTGAAGAGATTGAGCTTTGTTCTGTGGATAGTGTAAAATCACACTGAGTCTTTAGAAGAAGCAATGATATAATGAAGTAGTTATTTTAAGACTTTAATCTAGTAGCAATGTTTAGAACAAGCTAGGGAGAGCGGGAGATGAGAACAGGTGGTAACTGGCATGAAGTAATTAAGGCCTGGCCTAAGGTAGTAGCAGAATGAATCGAGTCAAGGAGTTGGATTCTGATTGGTTGTCACACTGCATAAAATAGCATTTTTATATTTAAGATGACACTGACCAGGGGGGTGCTTACAGTAGAATATTTTGTGCTATATTATTTATTTCTTTAATGTGTTCTGTGTTCTTTCTGCACAGGACTTAAATAGAGTGAGAGCAGAAACCCCGCCTTTTGTAGTTCTTTATTATCACAAATGCCTCGCAGAGTTCATTTACTGTATTTTGATTCTCATGAATTTGGTCTTTGAATAAACAGTTTTTCGCAGTACCTAGTTTTAACCTGAAGGTGGTGATAGAACTTAAAGGAAAAATCTTTAGTGACCACTATACTATTATAACTGAATTTTATGATTGTTTTTATATATGATTTTTATGCACCCAAGAGAAAATTTGACATTTGTGTAAATTATAAAACACAGTAATAAAAGAAACACTCAATAACCCACCACCTAAGCTAAAACATAGAATATAATCAATCTACTTAAGGATACCTCATGCTTTTCTCCAAGCTCATTCCCTTTTGCAAACATAAATACTATCCTGTATGATCTTGGTGCTATCATTCTTTCATTTTTCTCATATAACTATATGTGTATATATCCCAAAATAATGTATTGCTTGGTTTCATTTCTTTTCAAGCTTGCTTTTTCATTCAGCATTGTTTCTGAGATTCATCCGTGTTGATGGGTGGAAACACAAAATCTTAAGGGCAGAATGTAAAATTAATTTTGGAACATTTCTAGAGTTGAATATAAATGACATTATCTTTATTCTTCATATTAGCTTTGTGAGTAATTTGATGGAGGAAGAAACTGATTATATAAACAAGGGATCAGTTGAAGAACTCTGACCTAGTTCTTATATTTTTTTGGTTAAATTTAAACACTTCTCTCCCTTCTTCATCTAGCCCAGAGTTTCTCAATCGTGGCATGACTGACATCTTGGGCTGGATGATTCTTTGTTGTAGGGGGCTGTCCTGTGTGTTACAACGTATTTATCTGCATGCCTGACCTCCTTCCATTAGATGCCAGTAACACCCTGCCTCCCGAGTTACGACAACCTAAAGTGTCTTCTGACATTGCCAAATACCACCCACGCAAGGAGGGTAGGGTAGGGGGTGAGGGCAAAATCACTCCTGAGAAACACTGATCTAATCTTTGCATTGAGAAAATCATGTTACTGTGGATTTTTCTTATGTGCCTCTTTTGCTCAAAAACCTAAACTTTTGAATAATCAAATCAATTACTATATGTAATTGTAACAACTAATTATATCAAATCTACATACATAAGTAATGTTTCAAGGCTCTTCTTACCTTCCTCCATTTTCCCCATATCTAATTACCTTGACATCTCTCATTACTGCCTAGTTCAGAATTTTTATGACTAGATTCCAAATACCTAATTGCTGCTCTCTAGACGTACAATGTTAATGTTTATACCACTCTGAACTGGCCTTTCCTCCATAACCAGTTTGTGTCCTTTTCTTTCAAAAATCACTCATTCAATAAATGTACCCTTGTGGTTCTGACAATTCTAACCGTATTTGCATTTCATCAGTCTTAACATGGCTCAGCTCCTATAATTGCGATACACTATTTCTTATATATGCTTCTGTATATATTCTTGGGGGTCTATATATTTTTACCCCACTTTCTCTATTCATCATAAGCCAGATCAGAGCCACCATAGTGTAATCCTGTGTGGAATGCTTGCTTCCCAGGACAGCAAATTAGAGGGGCTTAAATAAAGGGATATAATAAAAAACTACAAAGAAAATCATCTATATCTTACTTCCTAGCCTCCTATCACCCCTACATTATATGATATTGAAAGTATTAAATATACACAGATTAGGTTAATTAAGTAGACACATCAGACAATTAGGGGGAGGGTTCCCAAAATATGAAAGTATAGGCTGATACAGATTTTGTTTTCTAATTCATATGAAAAATATTAGAAAATTATGAAAATTAGGGACATCTGGGTGGCTCAGTCGGTTAAGCGTCTGACTCTTGGTTTCAGCTCAGGTCATGATCTCAGGGTCCTGGGATCGAGCCCCATGTTGGGCTCCACACTAAGTGGGGAATCTGCTTGAGATTCTCTCTCTCTCCCTATCCCTGTGTCCTATCCCCGCCCTGCTCTCTGTCCCTCTCTCAAATAAATAAATAAATCTTTAAAATATGAAAAGTATGAAAATTAGTCCTCAGCTTTTACTTTAAAAACCCTGTTATTGAAAATAAAATTATGTGAAATGAAAACTCAACAATTGCCATAGTTATAAGGGAGTAAAGTCTGGAATGATTTTATAAAAGATGAACTGTGAGTCAGAAAAGTATCTTTTCTCACATAAATAAGGAGATCTGCAGGTGACAACTAGATTTGGTATATGCTTGCAAATAAGCATGGGCTAGTGAAGAAGTAGCCAATGTGATTGGGGTACAGTGATCTATATTAAATCCATTGTATTATATAGGGAAGCAACAGCTGTATATGTTATAATTTTTGCTCTTTTAGCATATAAAAAGGCTCCCCACACTGTATTTTTCCTTCTATAAGAAAGAGTCTAAGGTAAGGGAAAAAAATGGCAAAAACATGTGTGAATTCAGACTAACCAGGAAAGAGGTTAGAATGCCTTTCTTTACCACCAGAACACTAAATAATTTCCAGGGTTAAAAACTGGAGGATGTTGGGTGGCAGGATGGACAATCCAATCTAGAAAAGGAAAAATGTAAATCCCTGACAACAGGTCCAACAGAATGGTATAGGGCAGGGATTGACAAACATTTTCTATAAAAGGCCAGATATTAAATATTTTAAGTTTTGTGGGCCACACAGTCTCTGTCCCAACCACTTAGTTGTGTGATTGTCGAGTGAAAGCAGCCAGGTGATATGTAATGGATGAGCATGGCTATGTTGCAATAAAACGTTATTTTTGAATACTGAAATTTAAATTGTATATGATTTTCCCATGGCACAAAATATTAATCATCTTCTGGGTTTTTCCAACTATTTAAAAATATTAAAACAGGCAGTGGGCCCAATTTAACCCATGGGCCAGAGTTTGCTGACACCTGATGTAGAGTACTCAACATGGAAAGTTTTTAGATAATTAATGAAAGATCAAAGGAGTAATTAGCAATGAAAGCAAATGCAGTTTCATTACTTTGCAGGAGGGTTATTTTACAAAGAATAGTTTGAACTAATAAGAAAGGGAGTATATAAAGCAAATGTAACTGAACAACATTTGCAGGTATTTTCTTATATACTCTGTTTCACCATCCCATTCCCCCCTTCCCCGTCCTGGCTAATTGCAGCTGTGTGTTGCCTCC
Organism: Mirounga leonina; assembly: GCF_011800145.1. Taxonomy (NCBI): domain Eukaryota; kingdom Metazoa; phylum Chordata; class Mammalia; order Carnivora; family Phocidae; genus Mirounga; species Mirounga leonina. The sequence continues at coordinate 20,962,224 of NW_023270320.1, read as the reverse complement.
ACGATGGATTGTCACAGCCACTAATACCAGGAACAAAGGATACAACTTGCAGACATAAGAGAAAAGATGAAAGGCAGTCAGAACAGTTCTCACCCCTCATAATTTGCCTGTGTGGAAAGAGGAAGAACTGATGGGAAAATCAAAGAATTTTATGTTTTTCCCTGCATCTCTGAAAGGGAAGAGGAGGAAGGTGCAATCTGTGGGGATCGATGATCGAGGAGAGCCTAGAAGGCTCCATGGCTGCAGCAGGGATAGGTGGTTTACAGTAACACTCTGCAGACTCACCCACCACAAGCCCAGGAAGTCACATGGCGCCCTGCAAGGAGAGAAACTCTAACCATCTGACATAATGGACCAAGAGTGAGATTAGGTCTCTCCAAGCCTATCAAATATAGTCTTGAAATCCAACCAGAAAAACAAGAGTTACATTCATCTTCCACATGTAAGTTTGTGATATAAGAAACATACCCACTTTACTTACATAGTTCAAATGTCAGCTACCTGAGTGTTCCCAAGTCCTCAAAGCTGTTGGAGTAACCATATCTCCGTCACATATGGAGCAGGAAACTTAATTTCATATGCCAACATCTAGAATGCTTCAAGCTAATGTTTTTCTATTACTTCCTGCTTCTGCTGAATTCTTGATTTCTCTCAAGTCTAGCTTCTTTTGGCTGTCCTTTTTCTCCATCCCACATCATTCCCAAGGTGGAACACAACCTCTTTCCCTTTATTTTCTCAAAATACCATGGAAACAAGGCACCCCTGTGTGGTTTACTGCTTTCCACTGAAAATTCGCAGTTAACGGTATAAGATGGGGGAGGAGGAAGAAGAATTTATACTGCAGCAATTTGGACACCCCTGTTCTTTAAAGATCTTTGGACACAACGTGGCACTTCTCTCTGACTGCCTCTTATCCAACTCCCTGTCATTTGGATGCATTCTTTCTTCACATCCTACTCCCATTCTCATCTCGTTCACTCCTCCCCTTTTACCCTTTTCCTTTTGGGTTACCCATGGAAACTCTAAATTCTTCATTAATTCTTCATTAACAGAACAATTTTGTTCTCTTAGTCTTGCCTCTAGCTTATCCCGGCTAGACCCACTATTAAAATTATGCTCTTCTTCTGCTATGCTGATTAATATGACCCATTTCCTCAGCATGGAGCTCTAAGAGAGTTATGTCTTCTTTGAATGCTAAAATCAATTGCATAAGACTCTTCTCTCTCCTGATTAGCAGAAATTATAGGAAGAAACACCTCCATTCCCCTGACATCTCCAACCCCCAGTCATCAAGAATGGGTGGGGGGAGGGGTGCCGGTGTCGGTTAGGCATCTGCCTTAGGCTCAGGTCATATCAGGGTCCTGGGATCAAGGCCCATGTTGGGCTCCCTGCTCAGCAGGGAGTGTGCTTCTCCCTTTCCCTCTGGCCCTCCTGCCTCCCATTCATACGCTGGCGCTCTCTCGCTCTCTCTCTCTCAAATAAATAAATAATAAATAGAAAGAATGGAGGGGGGATGGCTTAGTTCTTAGGAGCCAGTCTTTACTCCAATCCCATAGTGGAGAGAGGTACAGAGACCCTATCCAGTTTTACAGATAGGTCCTGTTTGTTGTTGTTCTTGTTCCTGTTCTTTGTTAAACTGCCCTCATCTTGTCATTTTTGAAAACGAGTGCGCGCGTGCGTGTGTGTGTATGTGTGTGTGTGTGTGTGTGTGTTGGGTGGAGGAGTTGTAGGGCACTGAGAAGATGTGGAGACAAGGATTCTCCTTATAATGTTATGGTCCAGGTTTAGGTTATCCTCAGCCACCACTGGCTTGGGCTTCCACTCTCTGTCTCTGATTAGCGAAATCCCTGCACAGGCTGTAATCCTGTTGTAAGGCTGGGCGAACCCACTGCCTCTTATAAAGCTAGTGAAACACTGTAGCAAATGGATAAGAGCATGTTTCTAGGGCCAGATACTTCAGGTCAAATCCTGTTGTATGTGACCTTGAGCAAGTGGTCACCCTCTTTATATCCCACTTACCTCGTTGACAAAATGGAAATAAAAATAATACATAACTCAAAGGGCTGTTATGAGGATTAAATGAATTAATACATGGCTCAGATAGTACCTGGCTCACAGTAAGTGATTTATAAATGTTTATACTTATTAAGTTTACAAAGAAGGCTTTGTGCTAGTATTAACTTGGGCCTCCATGTTTTCAGAATCCCATCCTGCACTCCCATTTTAGCATAGATTTCAAAACATTCACACCATACTCAATTGGCTTTAAACACAGGGACTACATGCCTGCCTCTGGAAACCCACACTGAGGCTGGATCACCACAGGAAAGAAATTGGATTTTATCTTGTTGACTATGGAGCACCACCAAACCTTTTTAAGTAGAAGAATGTTGTGGTCACATTTGTTTTTATAAAGATAACCACTTTTTTTTTTTTTTTTTTACTGTGTAGGAGATGGTCTGCATGTAAAGAAACTGGAAGCAGATTGATCAACCAGAAGTTATAGTGGATTACACTAAGGTGATGAGGACATGAATTAAGGTGTCAGTGGCGATGGGGCTGATGAAGAGAGTTTGGCATTTAGAAGGTAGAATCAATAGGATTTACTGAAGAAGGAAATGAAGTATGAGAGAGAGGAATGATGTCTGATAATGCCAAGCTTTGAAACTGGGTAAATGAATAAATAGTGGTTTTACAAACTCCTTATATTCTCTCCAAGGAAAAAGGGCAAGGGAAGAGGAAGACACCATAATGACTTCAGTTGGAAGCTAGTGGGCTCTTGGACGAACACTTTCTGGAGTTACAGAGAGTTGGAGTTGGAGTTAAATATTTGGGAATTGGTAAACACTAACATTAAATGGACTAGCAGAGGAAGAACAGTCCACAAAAGAAAGATGAAAAACTTGGGAGGAAACCCAGAGAACTAAGAGAGGGGTTTTATGAAAGCATATGAAAGAATAAGTATTGAGGAAGAAGGAGCAGTCTGAGAATCAGTGAGAAACTACTATGAGGAAACATGCAGCCTTGTTATGAGCAGTTGCAGTCAAAGGAAGGGGTCAGGAGTCACTGGCTTTGGCTGAGAAGTTAATAGGAAGTGAGACCCTAGAGTCCGTGAGTGTAGATTGCCCTCTTTACAAAGCTTGGTGGAAAGGGAAAGAAAGAAATTGGAGGGTAGGTAGAGGCAGGAATAAGGGAAGTTTTCATTTTCTAGGGTTTAAAAGCATTAAGCTTGTTTACCGGTGAAAGGGGCAAGACTCTGGAAGGAAAGGGTGATGTTAAAAGTGAGAAAGGGGAAGGTAATTAAAGAAATGCAGTTCTCGAAAAGAAAGGAGGAGCTGGGATTCAGAGCCCAGGTGGAAGGAACATACTAAAACATGAGGAGTTAATACCTAAGAAGCAACTCTCCAGCAATGGGGGGCTGGCATTGGTAGATATATACCCCAGGGCTCTGGTCACAGGAGGGGGAAATTCTGACGTGTGTTTCTCAGAAGCCCAGTTGTCTAAGGCTATAGCCCACTCACGAGGCACCCTTTATTGGCCTTTCTTCCTGTTCCAAGTCACTTCACTACTCCTTCACTTATGCTTCCTGGAATCACCACTCAAATAAACTACTTGCATCCAAATCTTTGTGTCATCTCTGTTTCTGAGGAACCCCAATTTCAATAGATTGTGAGTTAGAACATTATCTCAGGCTTTCTGATTCCAGGTCTTGGGCTTTTTCAGTCAAATCCTAATTTATCATTGCCCAAATTCAAGTTGTAGCATTTTGCTTTTCTGTTTTTTGCTTCTATAGTTGTGCTATATCATCGGATGAGTAGTCTAGCATAAGGACCTTCTCAGGAGAGATCTGTGGAAAATGTAGGAACTAACTGTCAACATATGTCACTCGCCTTCACTTCCATTGTTTCTGAATCTGACCCTTCATTTTGGGGGATAGGTAGATACACTATATCTAGGTCTACTCCTTCATCTATGTCTAAAGTGACATCTACATTTTCATCTACATATATGTCTATATCGAAATCTATATATATATCCACATTTAATGAAAATAGGTATCAGCCAGGGCAGGACAGGGAGTTGAGATAGGAATAGGAACAAGGAGGTAGTAATGTATCAGAGTTCTTTATTGGTTTCTGGCTGGCTAATTTAGGCAAAAGTGAATTTGTTGGAATTTACTGGAGAATGTGGGACTCACAGAATCAAAAGACATCTGGGACATTGGGCTTCAGGATGAATAGGAATTAAAGGAGCTGTGGAAAGCCAAGTAACAGAAAGCAAGGAACAGAGCTTTCATGTCATATCCTGAAATGTCTGGCCAATATGCTGCTGGCTCTGCTCTTGCTGGGATGAATGGCCTTCCTTCGGTCTCTCCTTAAAGATGTAAATTCTCTGGAGAAAGCACTGACCTTCCTTTTCCCACTGCCCACCAGTGTCCCTGATGGGCTGAAAAAAGATCTAGCCATTTTGGCTCCTGCTATGGAAGTGCTGAATTATTCTCCCCAAAAGTTATGGAAAAGGCTCAGCTAGAAATAGAGCTGCTATTGGAAAGGAGAACTAGAAGCCAGGAGACAAAAGAACAATACATGTCAACTGCAAATCTCATCAGGTAACCAGACAGGGCTATTGGCTGGGGCTGCTTACTGACTGCAGATGATATAGGACTGGTCATTGATAAGTGAATAACCATAAAAACCTTATAATCTAGAATGCACAAGAATCCTTGGCTGTAATATGTATAATATAATATTTAAAGGACAAACTGGGAAATATGGGAAAAAATGAAATAGGCTTTAGTAATGGAATAAAATGATGCTAAATAAAATTACCTTAGAACAGGAAAATAATTATTGACATTTTGCTGTGTTTGGACCTACAGGTCAAAGTTGACTACCACAGACCTTCTGCAAAAAGCTTTCTGCAGGCTGAATGAGCACCATGGGCAAAGGCACAGAAGCAGAAAGTACAACTTGTGTTTGGGAAATGGCATATATCTGGTCTGGCTGGGGTGCAGGGAACATGAGATTGTTCAGATATTTTCTTGTGGAATTTAATTCTTTTAAAAGCTGAACAAATCTTTTTAAGACAATTACCTGCTTTGCAAAACAGTTTTTAATTCTCACCTAGCCTAAATGACCAGATACTCAAAATTTGACTCTGGATCTCACCGATCGAAGTTCACAGCTCATATTTTGGCCTCTTGTTCTCTTTTATTTTTTAGTAGTCACTAAAAGGAATTAAAGAGCAACTGACATATTCGTACACCAATGTTCATAGGCATTATTAACAATAGCTAAAAGGTGGAAACAACTCAAACGTCCATAGATAGATGAATAGACCAAATGCAGTCTCTACATGTAATGGGATATTATTCATCCTTAAAAGGAAGGAAATTCTGACACGTGCAACAACATCAACAAACCTGGAAGAAATTGTGCAAAGTAAAATTAAGCACAAGAGGACATATACTAAGTAATTCTTCTTGCGTGCGGTAGCTAGTGTAGTCAAATTCATAAAGACAGAGAGTCAGATGTGGTTGCCAGCATTTGTGGGCGAGGAGAAGGGGAGTTAATATTTAATGCGGACAGACTTTCAGTTTGGGAAGATGAAAAAATTCTAGAAATGGATGGTGGTGATGGTGGCGCAGCAATTTAAATGTACTAATGCCACTGACCTATACACTTAAAAATGGTTAAAATGGAAAAGAAATGGTTAGAACGGTAAATTTCACGCTGTGTATATTTTATCACAACTTTTTAAAAAGGCAACCAATAGTCTTTCTCACTGTGTCACCAAAAAGGTTCAGCAATAGGCACTCCTTAGGATATCTGGACTCTGCTTTCCTCCCCAAAGCCAATGGGGAAATGGTGAAATACCACCTCCAGATCCGCCCTTCATGGGAGAATTTGTTGCCTTGTTACTTAGTGTGTGTGGTCAGCAGTCAGGCCCTTTCGGGATCCTCTCAGCTGGGGTCAGCCACCTCCTGCCAAGGTCTCTCCCTTTCCTTGGGCAGCGCACACGTAATGATCTTGGGGTAAGGCCCAGCCCTTTTGGCCCAAAGCAGGATACCTCTGATGGACCATTTTAGTTCTGACTGACCATTTTAACTCCACATAGGTTCTCCCTATCTCCAGTCCTTTCTCCTTCCTCTCCCTCCCACTGGGAGTGATCACAGACCACTCCCTCATAAACATCCTGTGCACAAAACTCTATCTCAGAGTCAGCTTCCTGGAGAACATAACCTGAATGGACAGACTTAAGTTCCTTTAAAAACAGAAAGAAAAAGATGTACAAAGGAACAAGGATGACAGCGGATTTCTTGTTTGAAACAATGTAAGCAAGAGGACAGTGGAGTAACCAAGATGCTACCCGCAACAAAACCCCTTTCAGAATCTCAGGCACAAATACTTTCAGATAGACAAAAACTAAAAGAAATCAATCACCAGCATGTCCACACTACAGAAAAAGTTAGTTTGAGAAAATTCATGAAACTGTATGCTGATGATTTGTCCACTTTTCCATATTTTTTGCTTCGAGGCATAGTTTATTAAAAAAAAAAAAAAAAAGAGGCAGGAAGAGAAATTTACATTTGTTGTGTTATGAGTAAGGGTAGCTTTCTTCTCTACACAATCTGACCCCTCAAGTCCTGGCTGCCTTAGTAACTCCTTGATGCTTCCATTCAGATGGCAGTTCAGGATCCCTCTAATCAATCCAATTATTTTTTTTAATTTTATCTAACTTCTCAAGATTTTCTTGTTCGCAGTGTTGTACTGCTACACGTTCTTTCATGATAGATTAAAGCAGAGATTTCTGTTACTTTTCTTTATTGGAATGTGAAATTCTTGTTCTGCTAAAAGTGTGAATGAGTTTGGCAATGTTAGAAAATGATTTTAGGAGCAGGGTATTGTTTCCATCTATACTCACTGCTTCTCTATCTCACAAATAATTATAGATTATTAAAAATCACTTTCCTCCTTCCCATCTAAATTAGCAATATCTTTATAAAACTATTAATTATCTGTGTGTATCTATCACAGCCTCACTCTCTATCAATAAAATCACAGTCCTGATCTTGTTTCAAGACAGAGGGAAACTAAAATTCATTGCATGTCTTCTGTGTATTAGGCCCCATAGTAAGCACTGCATGTAAAGTTACCAAGTTTGATCAGATTATCAAGTTTGAATATTTATAGTATATGCCACTACAGATATGGAATTTTATTGTTCCATGAATAATAAATGTTCCTGAGCTGCTATTGTATGGTGTGTATATGCTGGGTGCTGTGGGTATAGAAATAAGAAAACAAGCCCCTGATCTCTCCCAGCACAGAGAGAAACTCCAGTACACAATATAGTGATGCACAATGTAAGTAAGACAAACATATAGGAGAACATGTAGTCTAGGTGGACAGGGCTGGGCATGGACAGGTCCCCAGGGGAGGCCTATGTCATTCCGAGAAGGTACATAGAAATTATTGGAATAGACAAATAGAGTCCTGGAATATACATATACATACATATATATACATACACATTTACATACATGCATACATACATATATATACTCTCAATAATAACAAAAGGGCACATATAATGTGGTTAATTCATTGGTGAAAATAGTCAAGGGACATGAGATACTAGGCTTGTCAGGCATCTTCATTGAACAAGACAATCTTCTAATAAACTGGATGGATTCTCCTTTCTTTATTCTTTAAATTCCCATTCTATTACCCAATAGAAGAATGGTGCATACTGGGAGCTTTCTTTACTTGTGAAAGTTACTGCAACAGTCATGTTTGGCAAGAATCTCTACCCCTGGATCCATCGTCTGTGGGCAAGAGAGTAGAGGTGTAGCCTGGACGTGTGGGTGCTATATGTCTACGTGTACTCTGAAATATAGGTGACTGGGCTAATCGGATTCTTTCTCCCAGGGATGTGGAATTTGTATGGAAAGACACAGGGGCTAAATTTCCATTGAAACTAAAACATTTTAAGGGCTGCCTGCTACGGAGTAAATTGAAGAATTCCTCTTGCTGAGGTTTTTAGAGCTGTTCTTATTCTGCCTTGCCTTGGCTTGTTTGCAGCAGCCTGTTACTGATTCTGTTACTTACCTCAGCATCCCTCCAATAAATCCTTTTTTTTTTTTTTTGCTCAAAATGGCTGGATAAAGTTTATTTCTTTAGCTTGCAAGCAAAAACAAAACAAAAACCAGTGTAAGTGAATTACTCTGAAATTGGCCCTTAATATTTCATAACCTTTCATTGCTGGAGGTAGGGACAAGGGGCCTACTCTAAAAGTTCTAGAATTTTCCCTCAAAATCTCTAAGAGGGAAGCAGGAAAAAAGCACTTCAATCTTAGAAGATCACTGTAGTGTATATACTCTTGTGTCATGCACATGTGAATCAGATCCCTGTCCTTTGTTTTTGATGTAGTCCTAGTGATTGGTAAAGTAATCCAAGTATAAAATGTAAACTTTTTAAATGTAAAATTTTCAAAGTTTAATATGCCAGCTTCCAGTCTCAAATATACATGCAGAAACATAAGTTCATCATAATGAGCCATGTGTGGGCTAACCAAAAAACGAAATCAGAATGTGTGTGTAATTGGGCACAATGAACTTTTCTTTTTCCTCAGCAGATGTACAGTTATTTTGAAGTGAAAGCAAGGAGCTATATCTCAGGGCATTATATTTAGGTGGTCTTATTTTTTCTAAGAAAAAATAATAAAAGGTGAATAAAAAATAAGAACAAATTTTAAATTCAAATATGCAAAATGCATTTTTGTCAAATGTATATTTTTAAATTCTCTGCCAGTGTCCAGAAATTTTGTCAGAATAGTTAACAACCCTGGGAATTCTACTTTTAGATGTGGTCATGAAAGTATGAATCATCATGTGTTTTCCAATTAGTTGGAGAATGTTTTAAGAGGAGATAATATTTAAAGAATCTAAAATCTGGGGGATTAAAAAAAGCACACGTCGAGATTGGATTTATGTGGATGAGTGAAAGAGATTTACACCAAATTTATCAAAGAAAGCAGAGAAGTCATACTGTGAAGCAGAATGAAAAAAGACATCTTGTGTTACTGCCCGTCTCTCCTATGTGTAAAGGCATATTTTAGAATGTGACTTTACTTAACATGAACTTCTGTTTTCTTTTTTCTCCTGCATATTTTTCACAGTATAGTTGAATTTCTTCTTCATGTGTTAAGTGTAAAAAATCTGTTTTCTGTTAGAATTTAACATTTATTTGGTTGCAATTCTTTAATGACATGTGATCTTACAGGGAGATTCTTCTTTAATAAGAAAGATGTTATTTTTTTCCAAGGCATATAATATATGTTCTTGCATACACATTGAAAGAAAAACAAACATTCCCTAGCCAGAGCTCTTTTTATTCTTTGCAGGGGGAAAAAAAGAAATGAATAAGAAAACGTCTTTTGCACTTTTCTGTGTTAGGGAACCAATTTAAACTTGGTTAGAGAGGGGAGGGTGGTGGGGGGATGGGTTAGTCGGGTGATGGGTATTAAGGAGGGCACATACTGCATGGAGCACTGGGTGTTATATGAAAACAATGAATCATGGATCACTACATCAAAAACTAATGATGTATTGTACGGTGACTAACATAAGAAAATAAAATTTAAAAAAATCATCCTTAAAAAATAAATAAATAAATAAAAATTAAAAAAAAATAATGCTAAACTTGGTTAGATACCAGAGGAAAAAAAAATCAGATAGACAAGAAACCTCTGAAAAGAAGAGTAGTGAATAAGCATTTCATTTTTTATCTTAACTAGTATGCAAGGAAGGATACTGTGCAATCTGAAGCTACACATTTTTGGGGATCTGTCAAATGTCTGCCAATATTACTTTTCATATGCTTCGAGTAGCAGGCCTAGGGAGCGAGCAGTCCAGATCTGAGCAAAAGAACACAGGATTCTGGGACAGAGTTCTCCAGGAAACAACTGCATTTGGAAAATTCCTTCTCAGGGATTTGGTTTTCCTATCTGGGATCCTGTAACAGCTGGAGTTCAATCAGAAAAGCAGAGCCTCTAGAATATATCAGGGATGACCTTATGCATTTGTGGGGGCTGGTGAAGCAGTCTCTAGATGCTGGAGCTTCAAGTATGCAGGGTAGGTAAGTGAGAAGGACAGATGGCCGCTGTAAGGGCAGCAGGAGCTGAAGCCCAAGAGGATGGACTGAAACCTACACCAGTTCTTATTGCCTCTGACCTTGGTGATGTTGGTGTCCCGTGGGAGCCAAACCCTTTGTCATGAACCGAAGGAAGACCCAGGGGAAGGCAGAGCACTGGTAGGCCTGACCAACAGGTAGGCAACAGCATGGGAGAGCCACAAAGACGGCTGCCTTCGTTTCTGCCCTCTGGATCTACCATGAGAATTTCAAGCGTGGCTGCCCCTAGGGAAACAAAGGAAAAGGAGTTCTGGGAAATGTAGTTTAGCCTAGCCAAGTTGACATGTTACAAAGCCTCCCCCACTTTTTTCTTGGTTCCTTTCCTTGTCTTGCTCTTGCTCTTTGCCCTTATTTTTCTAGATATTGTCAGTCTTTCTCAGAAAGACTATGTAAAGGTAGTTTTTTTGTTTGTTTGTTTTACTTCTTGCTTGTCTGACTTGTCTTTATTCTATCTTCACACTTGATTGCTAGCTTGGCCGTGTGGGGGTCCTGATTCGGAAAATATAAATTCTTAAGGCATTTTTTCTGTGGAAAAGCATGATGCTACTATGAGTCTCAGTTCTTTCTATGTGATTTCATTCCTTCTGGAAGCTTTTTGTAACTTTTCACTATCACTGTTCAAATTTCCATCATGATGTGCCCAAGGAGTGGGTGCTTTTTTGTCATTTTTTAAGATTCATTGTGCTGGACACAATGAAGTTGAAATAGGCTCTTTCAACTTCATTTCTTTCATTTCTGGGAATTATTTTTCTATTGTTTCTTTGACAATTTTCTCTCCATTGTTTCCTGTGTCCTTTTTGAAAGTTCTATTAGGTGCATGCTTGACTTCCTAAATTAAACCTCTAATATTCTTATCTGTGCTCTCCTATTTTTCATATTCTTGTCTTTTTATTCTACTTTCTGGAAGATTTCCTTAAGTACATATTCAAATCCATTCAGTTAAGTTTTTGGTTTTGGTTTTGGTTTTTAATTTCAACAATTTAATTTCTTTGGTGTGTCTCCCATCTCAACAAAACAAAACCTGTTCTTTACCCCACTTTCCCTTATAACAATAATACCCCTATTGCTCAGTGCCCCTCATACCCTTTGCACTAGCTGGTCTCTGCCTGGACTGCTTCCTTCCTCTCCTGTTCTAGGTATCCCCATTCCTCACTTTCAAGCCTTTGTTCAAATGCCATCTCAGTGGAGCCTTTCTTTTTTTAAAAGATTTTATTTATTTGACAGAGAGAGACACAACGAGAGAAGGAATACAAGCAGGGGGAGTGGGAGAGGGAGAAGCAGGCTTCCCACCAAGCAGAGAGCCCAACGCGGGGCTCGATCCCAGGACCCTGGGATCATGACCTAAGCCGAAGGCGGGTGCTTAACAACTGAGCCACCCAGGCGCCCCTCAGTGGAGGCTTTCTTGACCCACTCTATTTAAATTTGCTTCTCCTTCCCCCACCCACTCCTTAGTCCTCTCCCCTGACTTATTTTTCTTCACAGAATATGATAGACGTCACTTTCTAACATATTGTATGATCTATTTATTTTGTTAAATGTTTACTTCCCCATCTCCCCTAGAATGTAAGCTCTATGAGGGTAGAGACTTGTCTGTTTTGTTCATTGCAGTTTCTCCAGCATCTAGAACACTGCCTGGCACATAATAGACCCTCAGTATTCCGTTCCTTGGTTCCTTCTTCCTGCTACCCTTGTTCTTAATATCTGTTTTTCATATTGGAGTAATTCTTCAAATGTCTGGTGATCCTTGGGTGCCTCTATGTGAAGCACCAAAAAAGTTTACCAAAAGCTAGCTTTATGTTCATGGGTGGAGTTTGTGGACTGCTGAGTTTTAATATATGATTAATTGGTGAGCTGGCATATCTGTAGAAGGAACCACTCTATGGGGCCACTCCATTTCTCCCAAGAAGAATTCTTGTCTCCTGTTAAGAAATATAAGGGTGGGCGCCTGGGTGGCTCAGTTGGTTAAGCGACTGCCTTCGGCTCACGTCATGATCCTGGAGTCCCAGGATCGAGTCCCACATCGGGCTCCCTGCTCAGCGGGGGGTCTGCTTCTCCCTCTGTCCTCTTCCCTCTCGTGCTCTCTGTCTCTCATTCTCTCTCAAATAAATAAATAAAATCTTAAAAAAAAAAAAAAGAAAGAAATATAAGGGTGTCTGACAGCAATCTGTTTGAAAAAGGTGGTTGGGCACAGGATTTCTATCCATATTTTCATTTAACTTCTCTGCTTATGGCTCCTACCTTCCAATATTCCTGATATCCCCAAATGAAGTGACTTTCCGAATCAGATTCTTGTGGGAATAAATTGTAATAAATTGTAATTTCCTTCCATTCTCCCCAACTTTCAGAACAATTTTGCAGACATCACAGCCTGTTAAAGTCTTGTGTTGGGATTTCAGAAAGGAGCTTATGACCAAGTCTAGGGTAGATTAGGGAAGGAGGAGAAAGTAGCCTTTTCCCACAACCACCACCTCCATTTTAAAACCTACCTGGTGGCAATAGCAGTATTTCGAGACACCGCCATGGTCCCAGAACTTTAGGAGCTGGCCAGAAACAGAGCAACAGTTTTTTACATAATAATATGGGTCTTCCCTTATATAATGTTATGTATCAATTATATCTCAATTTTTAAAAAAGTTTTACTAGATTAAAAAAATACTAATACAGGTTTTCCGACTTGATAATTACAGTAGCTTTGTCACTGTCTGCTTAGAGCAGCAGGGGAGCTGTGAAGGGGTCCCTAACTTACAGGACTCTGTATCCAAGTCTCAACTCCAACCTAGTTGACTCATCTATTACATATATTTATCAATATTGCCTAGTTATCCATGAAATCCCCTAACTTTGATACAGAATTTTATTCCTCATTATCTTCTAGGGAGGTTCCTTGTAGATAATAACAAATGAGCAAAGGAGAAGAATTCAGGGGCGTCTGGGTGGTGCAGTTAAGCTTCCGACTCTTGATTTTGGCTCAGGTCATGATCTCAGGGTTGTGGGATCAAGCCCACCTCTGAGCTCAGTGTCAGTCAGCTGGTCCCTCTCCCCCCTCTCCCGCTTGCTCGCACATGTGCTCTCTCGCTCTCAAATAAATAAACAAAATCTTAAAGAAGAGAGAGAGAAGAATTTAAAAGTGGGAGTGGGTTTCAGGGACTATTTGATCTGATAGCTTTATTTTATAAATGAGAAAATTGAGGTTGAGAGAGCCATGACAGAGCATGAATAGCAATGCAGTTCTCTCAATTTTTAGTAAATTGTTTCCACTCCTTCGACTATACCATTCATACTGACATGGCATGGATTAATTAATTCAGGAGCTATTTACTCAGCATCCATTAATTTTAAGTTTTCACTAGTTATATAGACAATAGAAATAGGGTGATTCACTATAACATTGGTTTAGTTTTACTAATTTTAACATGCTTTTCTACAGAAATTTCTCAAACCTATGCTCTGTGAGAACAAGTTTTGTATTCTTTGAGCACTCTGTCTGAGATGATATCTAAACCCACATTTTAGGAAGTTTTATTACCTTCTCCAGAGGAGGCTGTGTTAGTTGCCTGAATGAAGACGGTTCTTGATGACCTCTTTGCTTGATATGCTCCACTCTAAATATTTCAGTAAAAGACATGTTTTGAGTTTAAGACATGATCAATGTATTGAGAGCACAGGGTTTTGAAAGTTCCATAAAGGGTACATCTCCCTGAGTTGGGAGTAAGGTTGGAAAATATAACCGTCAGAAATATATGCTGGTAGTATACATGAAAGGATGTAAGATCAGTTGTCTGAGTCTAGCTCACAATGGGGCTGGGAACAGACATGTTTGCTGCTCCAGACTTGAGTGGACTGGAGATGGGAGAGCTGGAATTAAACCTTCCCACTGGGACTGGATCAGGTATCAGATAATGAGCAGGTGTCCAATCCAGCAGACACAATCCAGGGTTCAGAGGGTTTGGATGACAATTGTGCTGTAACTGATGTATGAATTGAGAGTTCTCTGAATAAGGTCTTCCAAAAGAAGAAGGAGAGAACTTGTCAGCGCTCATCTAATCCCGTCCAGGAGCCAGAGTGACCTGATCTTGGTGCAACTGTACCTGTTGTCCAGTGGAAATATTCTCAGGCCAGAGAAGAAAAGTATATCTAATTACTTTGAAAAACAAAAAAAGCCTCTAAGATTACCCAATAGCCTTTATTCATGTTCTTTGTGCACCCAAGCTGCTTTTGACTTGCTCTCCAGGGTGATTTTGCCCATCCATGAAGAATCTTCTGTGCAAATTATTAAACAGATCATCTTACTAAACAATTCTCTTTTTCTAAATTAATGTGTTGGTTTTTCTGTTTTATATATCCCCTGAGAAACTGTTGACTGTAAGTTGGTTCCCAGGAAACTAATCACACTTAGGGTAAGTGCATAAAATCCAACTTCTAGACAAGCTAATTTAAGATGTCAGCCTTAATAATCTCACTATTCTGTTCAGTGCAGCTGTGTTAAAAAAAAAAACCTGTGCCTTAAAGTATGCATCCCAACCCTTCCGTTTCTGGTCCATCTCCTCCAACGCTGAATCCAACCTGCTCTTCTTATAGCGTTTTCTCAAACTTCTTTCAGCCAGTGATCTCAAGTCCCATCCTCATTTTATAGGTTTAGTACAGTTGTGCAAGTTCACAAATTTGACCTTTCTTGTTGACAATTCTTCGCCCATGTTCCATCAATGCATCTGTGGTCTAAAGGAATAATATTTCTCCTAGCAAGCTCTGTATCTGTCATGCTTTCAGGGAACATTGACCCTAGATTCTGTCCTTATTGACTGATTAGATTTTTCCCAGGTTTTTCTTGAGGCAGTGAAGTCTGGTCAAGTCCTCAATAGACCACATTATCCATCTTTAATGGTGGGGAGCACAGATTCTCAGCCTGACTGTCTTTGAATCCTGGCTCCCCCTCTTGCTACTTGTGTGACATTGGGCAAGTTACTTAAACCTTTGTGCCTTGGTTTCCTCATTTGCAAAATGGAGATGGTAACAATATCTGCCCATAAGGCTGCTGTGGCTGAATGAGTTTCTATATTTACCATGTCTGGCACATAAGTGTGCCACATGTGACAGGGGTCGTTATGGCTGTTGCTGTCCCTTCTCTGAGGAAGCGAGCACAGGGCTTATTAAATGCCTGACTGGGGAGAAGGCAAAAGGGATACAAGCAAGAAAAAATAGGTTTGTATTTCAAAATATTTCCATTTACCACCGAGGTAATTATCAAATCAGCCAAATAATCCCATACTTTTGTTTTTGACATTTAATACCAGCAGCCTGAATTCTCTGTAATTGTGAATGTATAATTTCCACTCCCGTGTGTGTAAATCACTTTGTCAGGGAGGAAGACTTTTCCCTCCAATCCCTTTATGTTCTTTGACTAGTCTAATAATTAAATTAACAGAAGACAGATGAGCAGGAGAGAAACAAATTTTGTGTGTGTGAGACCCAAAGACAGAGACCCCAAAGGCAGTCAGGCAGTTGAAGCCTATATGCCATGATGAGCTAAGGAGAAGCAGGTAATGGTTTGGGGCTTAAAAGGGGAGGACGAGAAGTCACAGGGAGATGAGTAGGGCAAACGCTGGATAAACAAATGTTTGCCGTGCCATGCAGATATGCCTTTCTTTTCTTTTCTTTTAAAAGATTTTATTTATTTATTTGAGAGAGAGAGAATGCGTGCACAGGCTGGGGGCGGTGGGGGTAGGGGGGAGCGGAGAGGAGGGACAGAGGCTGGGAGAAGAAGACACCCGGCTGAGCAGGGAGCCTGGGATCATGACCCGAGCTGAAGGCAGATGCTCAACCAACTGAGCTACCGAGGTGCCCCCAGAATATGTCTTTCTGACAAAAAGTTCTCTTTGGTATTAGCTCCCTCCTGGTACAGACCCTCCATCTAAATTCTTTTAAGCAGTTAAAGGGAAGGTAAACAGCTCTTATTGAGTCTGTTGAGCCTTGATTGTCTTTCAGCTCAAAATAATCCACACGTCAAAGTGGCATATTTGGGGGACATGCATTCTGCTTCCCCCTCAACTTCAACCTGTTTTTCTTTCCAGTAAATCATCAGGATTAGCTTTTCCTTCATAAACTTAAAATTTATGAGTGAATGGCAGGAAAATGTTTTTGGTTTTTTTTTTAAAGATTTTATTTATTTTTTTGACAGAGAGAGACATAGCAAGAGCAGGAACACAAGCAGGGGGAGTGGGAGAGGGAGAAGCAGGCTTCCCGCAGAGCAGGGAGCCCGATGTGGGACTCGATCCCAGGACCCCGGGATCATGACCTGAGCTGAAGGCAGACGCTTAACGACTGAGCCACCCAGGCGCCCTGGCAGGAAAATGTTTAATGGGAAGGTCAAACACTGGCAATACTTGAGTGCAGAAAACAGCAAACAACAGAAAGAAAACACAACTTCTGTATTTTACTGGAATCTGAGTTAATAAATAGAGATCACAGAACAAATAGCAAACAAAAGCTTCAATTACATCAGAACGAAAAAAGAAACGATAAACCTGGATTTCCAGTCTGAAACTGTTACTCAACCAGTGGAGGTAACAAGTCGAGTGTTACACATTCGAAATTCCTCTAGAGTTTAAAACCAAAGGAACAGTTCGTTCAGGGTATAATTGATGCGTACAGATAAATTTCGTAATTGCACCTCAGGGAATTTTTGTTTTTCTTAGACTAACTAAACTGACCATTTCATCTTGGCAATTATTAGCTTGCCACATTTTCTATAACTAAGAAAAATTAGGCTTCTCTCCATATTGTAGTTGAAATGACATTTTTTTTTAAAGATTTTTATTTATTTATTCATGAGAGACAGAGAGAGAGAGAGAGGCAGAGGGAGAAGCAGGCTCCCAAGGAGCAGAGAGCCCGATGCGGGACTCGATTCCAGGACTCTGGGATCATGACCTGAGCCGAAGGCAGAAGACGCTCAACCATCTGAGCCACCCAGGCACCCTGAAATGACATTTTAACCCATATCTTTATGGTAAACCTTATTATCATTAGTACTATAAAACAAACCTTCAACTGAACTTTGGTTTTACTTAGTCTTCAAGTGAGCATTACTAAAGTTCAAGTACCAAAGTTCTCCGGATGAGCACAAAAGTAAGAGTTAAAAAAAAATCAGAGATGTATTTTCATGAAGATACATTATTAGATATTTCGTAAAAATTCATACAAATAGGAGAAAAAAGGAAAAATATCTGAGTACTGTGATTTGTCATTCAATCTCCTTTTTTAGCTTTCCTTCCAGTTAAACTGATTTCCTCATTTATTTGTTTCCAGATTAAAGCCAAAATCAACATTGTCCCTATTTCTAATCAAATAACAGAAAAGCAATGACAAATTCTGGATGCAGTTAGAAGATCCTGAGAGGCAGAGTGGCAGGACCTGGTCTGCGCTGTGTCTCTGACTCATTTTTGACTTCAGGCAAGGTATTTAACATCTCTGTACTTTTGACATAATTGTAATAATGCTAATAGATGTCATAGGTATGATATTAAGCATAACTCAGGAAACAACCATGAGCGCTTAGGAGAAGTCAGGTTAACTAGATAGAAGACCACCTCTGCAACGTAGAAAATAAACTTAGAATTATATCTCCTTTCCACTCCTAGCACATTTTGAATGAATTGGATGGGAATTTGATGTACATAATAGGATTTGCACATTTAATATACAAGATAGAAAATAAAATGGGCAATGTTAAAAAATTTCCATTTCAGAAGTAAAATCTTCAGAAATGCTTTTCTTTATTTCTATCTTTTGGGAATCAAATTTATTTAGCTTTTTAAGGCTTTCACTGAGTGTAAATGCTTAAGATAAATAACAAAGATATTGTTATATTCCATTTTCAGAAAAATGATAAAAAATTTGGAAGAAAATGCCTAAAAGGAGTCTCTAAGTCGGTGTTTATGGGTAAATTTTTAAGTAACTAGTCTTACTTAATGGTGTAGTCCACTCGTGAATGCTAACTTACTAAACATGCTTCTTTCAATAGCTCTTTCTTCTTATTTCTTTTATCTTGTATTCTTTCATGATAGCTTGCTTAAAACACCATTTTTAAAAATTTTTACATTAACATGTATTTTTGTTTTGTAATTGTTTTTAAAAGTTATATACCATCTGTACAACTTTTCAGTTTAAAACTTAATATTTTTGCCTTTAAGTTTCTCTCTCAACTAATTTAAAAAATTTTTTAGTGGGGAAGAAATTGGACTTAAGAGACTTAGAATAATTTATATCAAATAATACGGTACACCAAAGAATAGCCATTTGAAAACTATTTTAGTTTTACAAAAATTGAAAGTTTTGAAACAGCCTAAAGCAAAAACATTATAAAAGAAATACAACTGTAGGGGCGCCTGGGTGGCTCAGATGGTTGAGCGTCTGCCTTCGGCTCAGGTCATGATCCCGGGGTCCTGGGATCGAGTCCCGCATCGGGCTCTCTGCTCCTTGGGAGCCTGCTTCTCCCTCTGCCTCTCTCTCTCTCTGTCTCTCATGAATAAATAAATAAAAATCTTTAAAAAAAAAAAAAAGAAATACAACTGTAGAGTAAGAATTAAATAATCTGATACCACTTTATCATAAACCAGATTTGCAAAATAATAATGGTTTACTATGATGAATGACAGAGACCAGACTTTCAAAGCATTTGAAAAGCCCAATACCTAAACATTTCTTCAACATTATAGAAGATGTTTAGAATTACAATTACAAAGGGTGGGCGGTTGCCTGTGGGGTTTAAGCCATGATTTCAGCTCAGGTCATGATCTCAGAGTCCTGGGATGGAGGCCTGTGCCGGCCCTGGGCTCAGCATGGAGTCTGCTTAAGATTCTCTCTTTCCCTCTCCCTCTTCCTCTACTCCTCTCCCACCTCTCCACCCCCCTCCACCCCCCCCACCCGCCTCACGTTTACTATGAATTACTACACGCACTCTCTCCCCCTCTCTCTCTCAAATACATAAATAAATCTTAAAAAAAAAAAGAATTACAATTGGTCACTGAGGAATTTTAGATGACTTGAGATATTCTCAGGAATTATTCTAAAGATTATCAAATTAATATAATGACTTTAAAATATATATTTGTAATCACATTTTGAAATGCCTTATTACTGAAGGAGCTGCCAGACTAGAGCCTCCCTCCTTTCTCTGGGAAAGATCAGATTTGATTATTTTAATGGCGATGAGATGGAAATTTCAGGACACCAGGAGACAGAGCCTGCCAAAACATTTTATTGGCCCTTTATTTTCTACCAAGCCTCATGTAAAGTACTATGTATACATGTTATATAATCTCCCAGCATCTCCCAGAGCTCTTTCAACATACACTGTCTCTTAGACAAGAGCCAGAATCAGACATAGATATAAGATCATAATTTGTTTTTAAAGCTCTTTAAGTTTTTAAGCTAGTTTATTCATTTCTGAAATAAAGTACTTGACCCCACAAATACAGAAGGGAAATTGATGAACCAAAGAAAATATACTAATTTCAACAGACAGCATAAAAGCAAAGTCTAGAAGGCACAAAAATTTCATGACTTTGATTCTTGACTCCCAAATATTTCATCTGAGAGCTGGAAGTGGATTAAAACAATGAAGATCTGGTTACTATCACATAAGAAAATGAGACGTTATTTTCACTACTGGAACAAAAAAGGAGAAATCCCAATCAATAATCCGGCAAAAAAATAATCTTCTCAGTCAGAAGAACAATTTGAATCAGAGTCACAAATAAATGGTATTATATCATACTGTTATACTCATCTCCCAGATTAATGTGAATATACTTAGTGAAAGTTTATTTTATTCCTTTAGCTAAATAATTTTCCCTCTCTGAGCCTTGTTTCCTGAAGTGTTGATGATGTTTGGATGATCTCACTTCCTTTTATTATAGTTTGACCATGTGTACTAGTCTCATGGGATAATGCTTCCTACTTCCAAAATCTCTTTATGTGTTTTTAAAAAAATATTTTTATTTTCCATCTTCATTTTCTTTTGCTTGCTTATAATAAAACAAATATTCTTGCTTCTTATTTCCTGTAACATTAAAAAACTTCACATGTTTATGACTCTGCCATTAATTACATGTTAAGAAATTTCCATCATGTGGAGGGGTAATTTTTACTTTGTATGACTTGACTTTATGACAAATTTAAAAGTTAAATGACAAATAACCATAAAGGTACAAATGAGGTTTTTAAAAAAATAGCAGCAGAGCTGTTGTAGTTCTGCTTGGGAAATATATTTATTACCAACTGAAAAGTATGAGTCAAACTTATAATTTATTATGAGATAGGTATGATAATAGTTGTAGCCCATTAAGATAGCCTAATTTTAAATATGTTAGGTTTTAAGTTTTTCATTATTTATTTGCTCTTGGGATTTTATAAATTCAAATATCTCTTTAAAACCAATATAAGGGCGCCTGGGTGGCTCAGGTGGTGAAGCGACTGCCTTCGGCTCAGGTCATGATCCCAGGGTCCTGGGATGGAGTCCCACATCGGGCTCCTTGCTCGGCAGGAAGCCTGCTTCTCCCTCTCCCACTCCCCTGCTTGTGTTCCTGCTCTCGCTGTCTCTGTCTCTGTCAAATAAATAAATAAAATCTTAAAAAAAAAAAATTAAAAAAAAAAACAATATAAGTTAGCACACACCACATGTCATATTTGCAAATCAATACAAACTTTACAAAAGCCATAGTTTATTAAATATTCTCAGTCATTGCTGAAGGAGGGGAGATGATGAAGGCAATCTGAAAGGGACATCTAATAAATTCAGCAGACAAAAAGAATCTGGTGTTGGGCACCTGGGTGGCTCAGTTGGTCAAGCGTCTGCCTTCAGCTCCGGTCATGATCCCAGGGTCCCGGGGATCGCGTCCCGCGTCAGGCTCCCTGCTCACCCGGGAGTCTGCTTTTCCCTCTCCCGCTACCCCTCCCCTTGCTTGTGCTCTCTCTGTTGCTCTCTCTCTCAAATAAATAAAATCTTAAAAAAAAAAAAAAAAAGAATTTTGTCTCTTATAAACAACTGCAAAATTATAACAGATGCTGGGAAGTTCTAAAATTCTAACTTCGATTCATAAATTTTCTTCTCATCAATTCACCAAATATTTTGTTGAGTACCTGAATCAAGTTGAATTGTGCCCATAAAGTGATACGTTCAGTGCTAACTCCCATTACCTGTGAATGTAACCTTATTTGGAAATAGGGTCTTTGTAGATGGAATCAAGTTAAGATAAGGTCATATTGAATTAGGATGAGCCCCAATCCAGTGGGCTGGTGTCCTTGTCTGAAGAGGGAAATTAGGCACAGGGACACTCAGAGGGAAGACAGCCATGTGAACGTGCAAGCTGAGAGTAGAGTGTTGCAGACGCACGCCAAGGGATGCCAGTGATGGCTGGCAGCCAGCAGATTCTAGAAAAGGCAAGGAAGCATTCTTCCCTAGAGGCTTTCAGAGGGAGCATAGCTATAGTGACTCCTTAATTTCACACTCCTATCCCCCAGAAATGTGACAGAATCAACTTCTGTTGCTTTAAGCCGCCCGCGGTGTGGTAATTTATAACAGCTGTATGAAACTGATACAGTACCTAAGTATCTACCAAGCATGGAGATATAGCAGAAATAAAAAGGATCAAGTCCTTCATTTCATGGCACTTATGTAACATAAACATATATAGGGTCGCCTGGGTGGCTCGGTCACTAAGCGTCTGCCTTCGGCTCAGGTCATGGTCCCAGGGTCCTGGGATCGAGCCCCGCATCAGGCTCCCTGCTCCACGGGAAGCCTGCTTCTCCCTCTCCCACTCCCCCTGCTTGTGTTCCCTCTCTCACTGTGTCTCTCTCTCTCAAATAAATAAATGAAATCTTAAAATATGTATATAAAATATTTCATTATATTTGAATATATTTTTCAATTTCCTTAATGACTAGCTCTTCCTTTCTTAATATATTAGGTTGAACTGTAAGAAATGGCATACGTTTGAATGGTTTTGACCTAACAAAATGAAAATTTCATATACTTCAAATTAATACACATAATACATCTCTAGGCATTTGATTACTCTAGGTACTTTGTATGAGGGGAAACATACAACATTTGTCCTTTTGTGTCTGGCTTGTTTCACTTGGCATAAGGTCTTCAAGGTTAATATTTCATTGTGTGTATATATCTCATTCTGATGATCCATTCATCTGTGGATGGACATTTGGATTGTTGTTCACACACTTTTTGTCTGTTGTGAATAATGCTGCTATAAACATTGGTGTACAAATAACTGTTCCTATCCCTATTTTCAATTATATCTGTTTTTTACAGTATGGAGTTTTATTTTTCTTTTTAAAATGAAAATTTTAAAAAAATATTTACTTATATAAGTAATCTCTACACCCAACGCGGGGCTCGAACTCATGACCCTGAAGTCAAGAGTCACATACTCTTCTGAATGAGCCAGCCAGGCAATCCTCAAATTAGAATTTTTCAATCATAATTTTTTTAATAAACAATAGAAATTTATTTCTGACAGTTGTGGGGGTGGGAAGTCAAGATAAGTGTACCCGTATTGTTGGGTTCTGGTGAGAACCTTCTTCCAGGTTGCACACAGCCATTTTCTCCACTTATCTTTATTAATTTTTTAATTTATTTTTATTATGATGTACTATATGTTGGCTAACTGAACATAATTAAATCATAATTTTATCACAATTTTATACAGTACTGAAAAATATGTTAACTGAGAGAATTAGCAATAGTGTTAAAGTCTAGGGAGAGTTGCCTCTTCTATTTTGCATAAAGGTAACTCAGAAGATGGGCAATGTAGCAGAAAACACTGTCCTTGAAGTATTTATGATTCAATTACGGAAATACTACATATATTTTATAAACAACTAAGACAAGCTCAAGTCTTGCATAGAGAGCTTTTCCTTTTTGATGACCTTGAGAGAGCACCACTCACCATCTCAGCTTTTCTTAGGAAAGATCAGTCTTGTTTCTAATGAATTATTAGAGAGAGAATCTTAAGCAGATTCGACACCCAGTGCTGTGCCACATGGGGTCAATATCACCACCCTGAGACCATGACCTGACCCAAAATCGAGAGTCGAACACTTAACCAACTGAGCTATCCAGGCACCCCAATATAAGCTAGTATTTTAAATGTAATTCAATATATTTAATATAAGCTATATATAAAAGCATCTAGTGTACGTAGCACCGGGCATTAAACAGTCACCCCATGTTTGAATTTTAAATGGTTACTAAGATCACAGAGTAAAATATCCATTTTCCTAAACTAAGTTGCTATAAATGGTATCACATGAATGTATAAAAGGATGACTCACTGAAAAAACTGGATCTCCAAGGGCTTAGGAGAGCTTTTCTGCAATGAGTTATTGAATGTGTTCTTGTATTTTGTCTGACTTCTTTGCCCATTTAGCTGTGTGATTTACACAGCACTCCACTTCTTTCTGTACATTTTGGTTATTTTGTTTTCAGTGTTAGATGAAAGGATTAAGTTGTAACAGATAAATTATACAACTTCATGATAAATTGCTTGCTATTGTTTCTCTCTGTCTCTCTCTTTTTTTAATTTGAGAGAGAGAGAAAATGAACAGGGGGCAGGGAGTGGAGAGGGTAGAGAGAGAATCTTTTTTTTTTTTTAATGTTTTATTTATTTATTCATGAGAGTCAGGGGGGCGGCAGAGGCAGGCTCCCTGCCTAGCAGGGAGCCCAATGCAGGACTCAATCCCAGGACCCTGGGATCATGAGCTGAGCCGAAGGCAGATGCTTAACCATCTGAGCCACCCAGGTGTCCCAAGAGAGACAGAATCTTAAGCAGGCTCCACACTCGGTGCAGAGCTGGACACAGGGCTTGATCTCGTGACCCTGAGATTATGACCTGAGCCAAAATCAAGAGTTGGATGCTTAACCGACTGAGCCACCCAGGCACCCCTTTAAGTGTTTCTCTTTAGACTGTTAGGTAAATGCAGATGCAGAAAGAAACTTAATATATACCTCCCTTCAGAGAGAACTCCTTTGAAAGAAACACTCAAAATTTAAGTTTATACCTCTCCTGTGTACACGAATGAGGCTTGCCAACTGGTGGGCTTCTTTGGAGAAGGATCAGGCAAGGACAAGGCGCTTCTGTTGGAGAATCGCCCAATGTAAGCCTCTGATGATCTTTTCTGTGAGCCTATTCATTCCTCCAGAGAGGAATCCCATGCTCTCTGGCCTGGAAAGTGGTGGGAGGAGTAGAGAGAGGGCTGCCTGGCTGCCAGGACAGAATATCCTGGTGGGGTGTGTGTGTGTGGAGGTGGGGGGGTGGGTGTTTCAACCTGTAGAACAAAGTACTCTCCCCTGACCTCCTTTGTGCCTGTGGTCATGCTACCCAGAGCCTCTCTGGTTCAACCTTAGTGGAAAGTAAGCCTTGTTGTCTGATGGGGTGAGAGAAACAGTATTCATGACATGAATTGACAAGGTCAAAGAGAAAGGGAGGGGAGAAAACATCTGGCATGCGATGTTTCGGTGAGGTTTCGGTGAGAATCTGAGTGTCAGCCCATCGCCTCCAACCCTGCCTTCGAAGCCAGCTGATGCCTTCAGCCCTGCACCCGGCTGGGGCATTGCAGTGCACCTTAGTCTCCTTCTTGTGATGGTCCCCTTTGCTGCTGCTGGTTCCCCAGTTTTAGCAGCCCTGCCAGCTCCCCAACGTGCTTCTTACATCCTACAAACATGTTGACATTGCATGCCAGGTGTTTTCTCCCCGCCCTTTCTCTTTGACCTTGTCAATTCATGTCTTCTCCATTTTTCTTTACTCCTTTTCTAGTGGGGTTTTATGAAAAAGAAAAAATAAATGCATGTGTTCAATCCAACCAAAAGCCTCGACCCCCTTCCTAACGCTTACTTTCAAAAATACACTTAGCCCTTTGTTTTCCCCTTGACCAGGATAAACATAGACAAGGAAGGAGGAAGTATTGCCACTGCAAACAGACTAGTTTTATGGCAAGGAAAGGACATTTTCCCCTCTGAGAAAGAATTTTCCTTCCCAGGGGAAAATTTTCTGCAGAGACAACTAAACTTTTATCGGCATCGCTGTAACAAATTAGATGCTGGGGATACAACAATTAGCAAGGTGGGGCCTTTGCCTTCAAAAATCTTATTCTAAGCAGTTAGAGAAAGACATGCAAAAAACTGACCACTTGATAATTCCATTGCTTGGCACAGTGCCTGGAACAGAGCAGGCATGCAAACAATGTTTATTGAGTGGATAACTGCTATTTTGGTCTGCAAATATAGTATGGGGGGGGTCACAGTGGAGGAAGTAATTAATTTTGTCTTGAGAGGTGGTCTGGGAAAGTTCAATTTTTATACGTAATTACATATGGTTTCACGTCTACTTAATTTATATTGTCCTTAATTTCCATTTTCATGGTTATTTTCATTTCTTGCTTGAGACGCTGCCTCGCCGAGGCTGCCATGTTGATTCTTCCACAGCATGTAGCACAGTGCTGAGCAGAGAGCTGATAATCAGTAAGGGCTTGCTAATGTGGCCATGCCCTCAGTTTGCCTCCGCTTCAGTGTAGCTGTCTCCTCTCCTGCTAGATTCACCTGATGTTCCTTTGGAGAAGTGCATGACTCAGGAAGAAATGAGTCACAGCCATGTTCATGAGCGAGGCCGATGTTTACAGGAGAAGGCCAAGCGGGAGGGCCCCCATTCATCCATGCAGCCTGTTTCCCTGTGTGTTTCAGTCATATGTGGATCACGAGGCAGGCTGTGTGGAGTTCAGGTTAAGGGCATGGGCCGTCAAGGTGGAAAGCCCTCAGCTCAATTGCTGGGTCTTCCATAAACCGGCTGTGTGATCTTAGGGAAATGACTTAACCTCTCTGATCTATTCATTTGTAGGATGAGGATAATAGTACTTGCCTTAGTTATTTGAGAATTAAAGTAGATGCTTATAAAATACACAGCACAGTTCTAGACTTGTAGTAAAAAAATAAAAGTCAGTCAAGTAAAATTATATAGTTATATGTAGCAGACTCTTTATTACTCTCTGTAATGCATAAATTTCACATACTCTAAAAACTCACATTCTATTTTACAGTGCTTCCCAAGGTGGCCATGCACGGTAGTTGTCACTGAATTTAAGTGTCTTTCCCATTCTATAACTGTTTTTGTTGGCCTCAGAAGGACTGAGAACTAACTACTTTGTTATAATAGACTTAAAAATTTTTGTATATTAAGTCCTTAAATCATTGCTTCCCAAACTTTGCTGAACATTGGAATCAACAATGTTTTAAAAATTCCATGTACCTGACTGCCACCTTTAGACATTCAATTGAATTCCCGGGCATGGAGATTTTTTTAAAGCTCCCCAAGTGATTCTAATGGGCAGTAAAGTTAGGAACCACCTTTTTAATTATATAAAAATTGAGAAAGAGGGGTGCCTGGGTGGCTCAGTCGTTAAGCATCTGCCTTAGGCTCAGGTCATGATCCCAGGGTCCTGGGATCGAGGCCCGCATCGGGCTCCCTGCTCAGTGGGGAGACTGCTTCTCCCTCTCCCACTCCCCCTGCTTGTGTTCCCTCTCTCACTGTGTCTCTCTCTGTCAAATAAATAAATAAAAATCTTAAAAAAAAAAATTGAGAAAGAGATACCTGAAAAGACCTAGTGGTCACAGGTTCTATAAGAATAAAAATAGGCTAACAAATAATTCAGTTGATTCCAGTTCTTTTCTGGAAACCATAGGTATAAAATCTGTTTGAAGATTATGCAAATATCTCTGCTCTTCTAGGCTCCTTAGCGTCTAAAATTTATGAAAAATCATCTCTGGCAGCACACAGAAGTTATTTGAGGATGAACAAAATTTTTCATCAAGACTCATTACTTCAAGAGTGATTTCATTTTATTTCATTTTATTTTGAGAGAAAGAGAGCATGTGCACAAGCAGGGTAGGAGGGCAGGGGGGAGCGTTGAGGGGAGGGGAGGGAAAGAGAGAGAATCTCAAGCAGGCTCCACACTCAGCGCAGAACCCAAACATGGGGCTTGATCTCATGACCCTGAGATCATGACCTGAGCTGAAATCAGGAGTCAGACTCTTAACCGACTGAGCCACACAGGCGCCCCTCAAGAGTGATTTTAAAAATAATCTCAAGAAGTGGTAAAGTGAATTTTCCTCTACAACTTTAAACAGAGCTTAAAGATTTATATCACCTTGGTAGCTTGCCTATCCATTAAGACATCAAGAAAAACAATGCATATCACATCCTATAGTTGTCATTTTTTTCTTTCTTCTTTTAAAAATAAAAGCAGTCTTCCATATACAAAATAAGTTATTGTTCCTTAGGCACTTATCCTATGACAGGGTATCTAAAGCATTAGGTCAAAATTGCCACAGTCCTGTCAAGTAGAAATTATGATTTCCGGGGCGCCTGGGTGGCTCAGTCGTTAAGCATCTGCCTTCGGCTCAGGTCATGATCCCAGGGTCCTGGGATGGAGTCCCGCATAGGGCTCCCTGCTCAGCCAGGAGCCTGCTTTTCCCTCTCCCACTCCCCCTGCTTGTGATCCCTCTCTCACTGTGTCTCTCTCTGTCAAATAAATAAAATCTTTAAAAAAAAAAAAAGAAATTATGATTTCCATTTACAAATCAGGAGCATTTTAGTAGGTTGCCTGAGGGCACACAACTAGGAAGTGGCTCAGCCAAAACATGGAGCCAGGTCTTTGTTTTTACAGAACCTTTGCTTTGTCTGCAAAAGCAGCACATTACAATTAGGACACTCAAAGAGAGGCAGAGTCCCTTTATTTCTGCAATTGAACAGGTTCAGTCCTACTTAAGGTAACAGAGAGCATCATTCTGTGTGAGGGAAGCATGGGAAAATCCAGGGGAATTTCCTTGAAGACTCTCAGACTAGAGATGGAGCTGCATCCGACATCCTGGATCACGTTGAACCTGAACCCAACTCATCTCGAGAAAAAATCACAGTAAAGAAGTTTATGAAATATCTTTTGTTCTTGTAGTTGTTTCAGTGGGGAAAATGGTGAAGATGTTCAGTTTCATCCTTGTCACCACCATTCTGGTAATGGGCAGGGAAAGCTGGGTAAGCTCATTTATTTATGTATTTATAATACCTGCTTTGACCTGAATTTTCTTTTATTTTGCAGAAAACCTTTAGTAATTTGTCACTGAAAAAAAAAAATAACTAAGGGGAAAATATGAAAAAGGTTTGTGGACGCACCTGCCACATAATAGGCACTTAGAAGAGACGTAATTTTTCTTTCTCAAAGTAAAAACTAGTCTTCACAATAAATAAGTAAAATCTTTTTGAATTTACTGGGGCCTATTTGGGTAGTTAAATAATGTTAGAAACTTAAAACTACCCATGGTAATTAAAATTGACCTAGGGTCTTTCCCAATATTGAGTTTTCCAATATTGAACACTGTTAGTGTAAACTGAACAAATTATTTGAAAGTAATTACAATGAACTCATGCCTTCCTCCATTCATAAATAAATAAAAGGGAGAAAATACTCATTTATTCAAAGTTCTGGGAGAGTGAAAACTCCTAAATTTTAAATAAGCTCACTAAAACTGTGCATGTGGTCTCATAATGATTGAAGATAGTTGCCCTGTACTTCCAGCTATTTTTAAATCGCACACTGCAATTTATATTTAACTATATTTAACACTATCGCAACCAATTTCCACCTATTAGAAAGGAGCACAGGATTCCAGACACCATGAAATGTTCTTGCTGTTCATTTTTTAGACTGGTGGGAATCAGAGAGCTAAGCAAATAATTCAGAGTAGAAAAATCAAGGAGTGTTGAGGAGAGAGCACCAAGAGCAAATAAGAAATGGTCCTCGAGAAATAGCCAGGGGAGATTCAGTGACTCGGACTTGGAAATAGGAGAAGACCTGGACCACCACTTCCCCATTCTCTTGCTATGGGACTTCCAGTTTGGGGGCTGAATTTCTATGTTCACAGTACAGGTCTTCATAGGAAGGGAGTGTACCTCTTTGTCCCAAATAGGGTGTCTAGCTGTGCTGTTCTGACCACCTAGCAGAGGGCCTGGAATGTAGCAGGTCCTCCTATTTATCGAATGAATATAAGGCGGTACATAAAGATAGGAACCAGAGGCAATTGTAAATTGAGAAACCTGTCTGATGGCTGTTTTAGGAAATGATGTGTATAAAGGCAGTAGTGTAAAGCAATCACTCATGAAAATTTAGAATTTCTCAGAAGTGAACATTTACACTTACCATGGGAGATCATGATGTAATTTGCAAATAGAGATGTCAAGGTAAAAGTGGAAAAATGGCAAAAATTAGTCTTTTGTCCTTTTTTCCTTTTTTCCCCACTCTACCTCCAGTAACTCTTCCCACATCAAGTACTCAAAGCCTTTATTGAAGCTTCTAGTCTCAATACCTCTTCCAGAAGCCCCATCCCTGCAGCTCATCTTCCCAATTAATTCCCTACCATGTTTCCTTTCTCTTTGGAAAGTTATCAGACGCCAGCTTAGAAAGGAGCTGATAAATTCTCTTGCATCCAATATTCTTGGGTTTTTTGCTCTTTTAGAGAAGATAAATGACCTAACTGGAAAACTCAGCCTCCTCCCATCCCTTTCTGAAGTAATTGAGGGAAAAACAAAACAAGCAAAAAGTTAAAGTGACTTCACTAGAATTTGCACAGGTAAGTGGGTGAGATATTCAGGGATATGAGAGTCTAAACTAACATCCCTTATAAAGGTGAACACATGTCATCAGATTATAAGTATTCCATTAAATTTTTAAGACATTAATGCCAGAAGGTCATTCCAAAGCCTTGTGTATTTTAGGGATTGACACACTAACAATGCAATGATGCCATTAAAACTTTACTGTCAGGAAAGCATTTGATGGCATCACGAAGAGACTGAGAGTAGGGATCTCTAACCGGATTTGAATCCTGACTCCTCCTACTTGCTGGAAAAATCCCTGAGCAAGTTGCCTCACTAGGGTTGAGACAATTCCTCCCTCCTGGAATCATTATGAAGATCGAATGAGACGAATTTAAGGCTCTTAGCTTAGTCATTCAGATTATTTTATATTAATATATAATTTTTTAGTTCAAGCACTTTACCGTAGCCATAATTACTTACTCTTCAAACAACAAATAGTACCAGAGTTTTCAAACCACTTTCTGGTTAGAATAATATTCAGAAATGGGAGTTGGGGACAAATTTTTTTTTTTTAAGATTTTATTTATTTGACAGAGAGAGACACAGCGAGAGAGGGAACACAAGCAGGGGGAGTGGGAGAGGGAGAAGCAGGCTTCCCGCCGAGCAGGGAGCCCGATGCGGGGCCGGGACAAAATTGAATCATTAATTTGTCCAGCTTGTTAGGAGCTTTTATTTCCCAGTGAGAATGAGATGCGCATCACTTTGCAGGCTCTTGAGAACTGTCTCCAGGAGCAGGCACGGCTCAGAGCCCAGGTGCACTTGCTTGAGACGCGGGTCAAGCAGCAACAGGTCAAGATCACACAGCTTTTGCATGAGAAGGAAATCCAGTTCCTTGATAAAGGAGAGGAGAATAATGTCATTGACCTTGGAGGCAAGAGGCAATATGCAGGTCAGAACCTATTTTTCTTATGGGCTTCAGGAACTTATAATATACACCCATGTGCAATGGGGTTGCTCATTATTTGGTACTTCGGATTTTGCTAAAGAGCTTTTCCTATTCCAGTAACAATCAACATGAAGCATTATACCAAATTTAAATGTCTTCTACCACATTTTATCCTTTTCTCTCACTAATCTCTGCAGGGGATATTTAATACCAATGTTAAATATCTCAGAATTTCTATAGTTTAATGAGAGATCAAAGACAATAGATTGTTTACATACTGGTGTGCAAATAACAGATGATACTTGTGAAATTTTACAGTTGAGTTTTGTTTTTGTGTATCATTTCTTGTTACACTTATACAGTTTTCCCTTCTGAAACCGTTATGTGCTTTAGGGTAGTAAATAAGGTAATAGAATACAAGGACAGGGAAAGAAAAAGGATCACAATTATTTAGGGAAATACAAGAGTTGTGTTTACATGTATATTTTATGGTTTGGTAATTTTCCTTTTGATTGGGTCAGTGTTCCCACCCGGAAACTAAATGATCTTAGACTGTCAACACATTGCGCTTATCACTGCACATAGCATTATTCCTTATAGAAAACTATTCACTCGCCTTCCTCCAGGCATCTTTTAAAGTAAACAAACCAGAGTTGTCAGAAATGAGGATGCCATCTAGAGCACTGTGTTCCTATGTCTGTTCTAGCTTCTCCCATGATGTATTATAATTTCTTTGTCTATGCATCTGTCCTGATCAATTAACCAGGCACTTTGTAAGGTCTGGGATGACGTTTCATCATTCTTTCTTCCCTCTTGCCTATTCGAGTACCTGAATATAATAGAGCCTCACATTTATGAATGAAAGCAAGGGAGTACATGGATATAGGAAGCGCTAGATAAGCAAATATAAGTTGGAAAATAGATCTGACTGTAACTGAAAAACTGTAAAGGCTGAAGAGATTCCAGGCTGATAGAATAAAGACATGTTTATTTTATGTTTCTAAATATACTCATCAGTGTAGGATATAAGGATTGTGAGAATTTTAGAAACTAGGCTGCAACAAAATGCTTCCTTCTTTCTTTACCGAGAACCTAATCTCTTTCTGGTCAGACTTTTGTCCTAGGGGCTCCTGACATGCTGTTGTCCCACCATGTGATCCCTTACCCTTGATTCTTGGAGTCCAACTTCCCCTCCCCTGTTTAGGGATCAGAAGGAGGCCTGTGGTAGAGGGATTGGAGGTAGCGTGAGGATGGCCCATGGCTCTGTGGCGTGGAACAAAGAGGAACAAAAGCCAGCTCTGGCAAAAATAGGCTTGGGAAACAAAGGCCCTGTCTGAGGCAATCTTGGGAGCAAAGAACCAGGAATGAGAACCTAAGGAGAGAACCACAGTGATGATTAGGCAAGACAGTGAAAGAAGGCTCAGGAAAGCAATCAAACAAAAAGCAAAATCAGTAGAAATTCCTTGAAGACTGATTCTGAGCCAGGGCTTCCCACTAGAATCACCTGGTGACCTTGTAAAATGCCAAAGCCAATAAAAGAGCCATGAAGGGTCTGAGGTTTTACTCTCTTCGCAGCCTAACAAGTTAGCCTGCCACCGTTTCATGGATGCCGGCAGAAGAAAAGAGACTCCCGGGTCAGGAGTCTTCACGTTTGTACCGATATCCCTTGCTTGCAAATACTGAAGGAGCAAAATGGAGTAATCCAGGTGGAGAATGTGCAGGCAGTGGGCTGTGTCACAGCTGAGGAACGCTGAGCTTAGGAAACATCAATCTTTTATTTATTATGGGTTACAAGCAAATTGGCCCAGTTTTTTCTCCTTTGCAAGAGACATTATTGTTATGAAAGTGGACAGAAACTAACCTGTCATCCGTCTCTATCTTCTAAGGCTGTTTACTATACAAACATCCCTGAAAAAATTAGTCCAGAACATGAACTCTGCTTACAAAATGTGCAGAAAGGCAATGACCCCTGGGAAACTGTATACATATAGTGCCTAGGTTCCACTCCAATTAAATGAGAATTTAGGCTGCAATTAAATGAGAACCCCTACAGGACTGAAAAGGGCTTGTGCTTTTGCTGATGCATGTGGATGAGATTGTTCAAGACCAGAATCAGGTCAGGTTTCTCCCCAGATTTCTTCTCACAGGCTGAGGTCACCTAGTAGAAGGCTTTGCTTCTTTTCAGGTAGGAGGTAGGGTATTGTGGCAATTCAACACCCTTTTCATTCAATGACGTTTGGGGCCTAATTATAATGTGGTCAGTTATCCACTTAGCAGGCTTTAGCTACCTCTCCCGAGACTGTGGAAAATTTAAGATACAGATGTCAGAGTAGGATCTCAGTAAGTTAATTAGGCCAATCATTGTTGATAACAGGGTTGATTCAGACAAGGGGGTAACCAGAATGGCCAAATGACCATTTGATTGATGACTTTGTCTTATGGGCTGAGTTGTACCCTCCCCATTCATATGTTGAAGCTCTAACCTCTAAAGTCTATGAATACGACTAAGAGATTAAGTTAAAATAAGGCCATTAGGATGGGCCCCACCAATCTGAGTATCCTTATAAGAAGAGACACCAGGGAGACTGGTGCCAGAGGAAAGACCGTATGAGGACACAGCAAGAAGGCAGCTCTCTGTAAGCCAAGGACAGAGAGTTCAGAAGAAGCCAACCCTGCTGGCACCTTCTATGATTCCAAAAGGGGTACACAGCTAATCTCAAGGTCAAGGAACTTGTGGATATAAGAGAAGTATCATTATTCCAAATTCCAAAGTAAGTTCAAAACCCAAAGTATGTATTCAGATACGATCTGAGCAGGTTGTGAACACAGATTCAAGTGTCCAGTCATGTCAGGAGGCAGGTGATTGGATGTTTGTTACAAGCACTGTGCAACCAGTCATGGGAAGAATGAGGTTGAGGAGCTACAACTCCAATCCCTATGTCAGGAGTGCTGGGTGGGGACCTCGGGAAACAAGAAGTCACCAAGGAATAAGGCAGAAATCAGTTACTAGGAAATGGAAATACCAAGGTCAGAGGAGGACTGACTGTATAAGCAGGAGTTGGATGGAAGAGTCACATGGACAGTGTCTAGACGAACCATTATAGTGTGTGTATGTGTCTGTCTTATAACATTATAGCACATACAATAGGATAGATGATAGATATTTTCTTGTTTGGGATATAACATTAAAAAAAAACCCCAGAAGTTAATAGATCTGTGTCATATTCTTCCTATACAATAGAAGCATTGAAGCCTGGTTTCAAATTCCCACTGCCCATCTTGCTAGCTGTAGCCTTTGGGCAAGTGACTTAACCGTTATGGCCCTCATATTCCTCGTCTGTAAAATGAGAATGATAAGAATGTTTCTTTGTTGTAAAGATTAAGAGTTAACACATGTAACATGAGTACAATAGCATTTCGTACAAAAGAAGCACTCAATGAATGTCAGCCATCTATCCACATTATTATATACTCTCCCCCTTGTTTGCACAGGAGCAAGCCTCTTCACCCTACCCCTCAAGAATCCTGCCCTCTCCAAGGGACCAACATCCTTTCTTCTTTTAAGTTTCCTTCTTAATGTTGCCTGGTGGGGAGAATGACTATAGCAGGGTGAGCTCTTGCATTTCCCAGCATGCCCCTGAGTGGCCGCTGAGCTCATGCTGGCCTTTCTTTGAGCTTAGAATGACTTTGCTTCTCAGCTTTGAGCTCAGCCACCATTCTGGGACAAGAGGGAAGTCCATGTGGCAGGCTGTCATGTCACTTTGTGAAGCTTAAACATTCAGCCTTCCAACATGGCTTGCTTTCTGCATGATCAGAGAAAGTATTCACCTCATCCAGTTTAGTGCAGTATTTGTCAGAGGGCAGGAAATCTTGGCCTCACTCTAGTATTATGTAAGTATCCAAAAATCCCTTTTTGTTTTTAAACTCCCATGAGCACAGAGCTTTCTAACCTTGCCCTTGCCTGCCTATTCTCCAGAGACTTGAGTGGGTCGAAACATTTTGAAAACATTATAAATACCTAGTTAATGTTTTACACCCTACATTGCTTGAACTTCCTGCTATCATAGTATAAGTTACATTTCCCCAAGGCAGGCTCCTTATTTCTAACTTATTTTTTATGAGCAATTTTTGCTACTGGTGCTTTTTGATGTTTTTTGTTTTTTGTTTTTTGTTTTTTTTACTTGTTGGGTGTTTTTTGCTTTTTTTTTTTTTTTTAAGTTGAAAGCTTTCTTCTGGATCTGTGTTTGGTTTTTTCCTCTGGGAAGAAGGAAAAAAATTTTAAAAACACAAACTTGCAGTTGGCATAAAATAGAAACAAATAGAAAATGTTGGCTGCAAATGCTATATTCACAAAGTTTTCCAGAGGAAAAAGTTATAGCTAATCATTTCCATATTTGCCTGGAAAATAGTCTGAATCTTTGGAGTTTTTACTATTCAGCTCTTTGGTAGGAGATTATACGTAAGCAAAGCGCTCCTTCCTTAACAAGGTTAAAATCTGCTTACTTTAATGAAAAGTGTTGTACAACTTACTTGACCACAAAATGTAAGCTTTTGAACAACACTGAACTAATTTTAGGTAATGCTTTTTTTCTTATTTAATTGCCAAAAAGGATTTTTTTTTTTAAGAATCCATCATGCATAAAGAATGGGCTTTTGAGGGGTGACTGGGTGGCTCAGTCGTTAAGCATCTGCCTTCAGCTCAAGTCATGATCCCAGGGTCCTGGGATCAAGCCCCGCATCAGGCTTCCTGCTCCACGGGAAGCCTGCTTCTCCCTCTCCCACTCCCCCTGCTTGTGTTTCTGCTCTCGCTATCTTTCTCTGTCAAATAAATAAAAGAATAGGCTTCTGAATCTCAGGAAATAAATATACAAATAAAGCCTAAATCATTACAAAGATGAACAACTCACCAAAGCTGTAGAAATGATTGGTCTCAACTTGGTGAGAGCTTTTGAAAGTGACAAAGGTTCTTTATTTTCTTTTCTAATTCGTATTGCCTATTCTACCAATTTAATGCACAGTGTATTTTACTTGTAACAAAACAGAGTTGTAGAAAATTGGGCATCAAAACAATGAAAATGAAGAAAGAACTTTAAAATATCCAACCAGGAACAGAATTTTTTTTTTTTAAAAAAAAAGGAAGGAAATTAACAAAATGATAAGGGTAAAACATGAAAGTTAGCTATAATGTTAAGTTATAGTATTTTTACTCAAAAGTCTGTAACTAGGTATTCTTCAGATCATCTCTTTCTAGTGGCCACTACTTCAACCAACCTTTAAACAGCTTCCTAGGCATCGAAACAAGAGTGAAGTCCATACTTGCCGTATATTCTCTAAGCGTGTACATATCAGCCTAGATGAGACCCAGTGACTATTGATTTATCCTACCCTCAAGTAATTTAAGAAATAGATATTACTTTTTGGTGACAAATTGGTACCTCTGTTTGCTCCAATAGTTAAAGAAATATCATGGTGAAGAACATAGGGATAAAAGGAATAGCAGAAGCTTGCAGTTTTTAGCAAAAACATCTAAGAATGCATGGACTGTTAGAAATTTCAGTGGGCTAGTAAAAAAGTCTGTTGAGACTGGGAGGTTATAAGACTCTAACAAGAAGATTACTATTTTGAATTAATCTCCAGATGTTCAGAATGATTTATAATGCTCTAAGTCAAGATAACCCATATTAAATTATTTGTTCGAGGTTATATTTCTACTTTCATTTTAGCTTCCTAGGAGAGATAAGTTCTACTATTCTGTTAGATTAGGTTATAAATTCCAATTAAATATACTGTAATTAACTGAACATATGTAATTTTTTAATTGTTTTCCACAAAAATGAGAAATGAGAAACCAAATACCTCTTTTATTTTCATGATCATGTCAAGGAGTCAGATGATAATTAAATACTAGGAAAGGAAATAAGACTTTCCTAATATCTACTGGAAGATGTCCAAGATGCAATTTTAAAAAGCTGATTATCTGCACCATGTGTTTATCTGTCTCCATTAGTATTGAGTAATCTTATCCAGAGGCTCTCATGTGGGGCGGGGGGTAGAGGGGGGAGACATAAGACATATAACAAATGTTACATTACCTTGTTTTGCAAACAGACTGTTCAGAGATTTTTAATGATGGGCATAAGCGCAGTGGATTTTACAAAATCAAACCTCTCCAGAGCCCAACAATATTCTCCGTTTACTGTGACATGTCTGATGGAGGAGGATGGACTGTAATTCAGAGACGATCTGATGGCAGTGAGAACTTTAACAGGTGTGCTAATTATGACATAAGGATTTATTTGGAGTAGCATGTGTGAGATTCATAACAAGTTAAGCCTTTTTTTATTATATCCTGAGGTCTATAATTAGAATTTCACTCTGTAAGTATGACTACTGAAAGTGCATTTACTAATAAAGAAAATGACAAAAGAATTGAGAAAAGGATGGGGGTGGTAGTTGGGGGGGTGGGCACCTTGGTTACTACAAAGGTCCTTTTGGGTTTTGCTAAAATCAGCTTTCACTTTGTATTTTTTAGAGGTTGGAATGACTATGAAAATGGCTTTGGAAATTTTGTTCGGGAAAATGGTGAATATTGGCTGGGTAATAAAAATCTCCACTTACTGACCACACAAGGTAAGGTTTGCCTGTTATCAAATTCACTTGAAGTACAATTAAAAAAAAAAAACCACTAAAATGTTTTTCACTAAACCATAGGCAGTGGAACCAATTCAGTAACTGCTGTGTTTTGCAGATGGCAAGGATCCCTTTGGGGCAATAATCCCCTTTATAAAATGTGGCCACTTAAAACTAGGACCAGAGGCAAAGAAACTAGATCTTCACTGGGGGTGGGAGATTTCTCATATATTTATTTTCTATTTCCGGAAAGGAAATGGAATGTCATCATCCTTCTTTTTTTAATGCCTCAAGTTCCTCGAAATATCTATACTGGGTCAGCCATCCGTTGCCACAATAATAGTATGTAACAAACCACTTCAAGATTTATTAGTTTAAAGTCAGAACCATTTATTGTGGCTCACAAATGTACAAACTGGGGGGGTGGGGGCAGTTTTGCTCACCAGGGCTGCTGATCTTGGCTGGGCTTGCTCATGGCTCTGTGACCAACTTCCTGGTCTGCGGGAGGCTGGCTGCTGTAGGTTGGCCTCAGATGGAACGATTGGGCTCTGCTCTATACCGTCTCTCGTCTTCCAGGTAGCCAGCCTGGACTTATTCTTGTAGCTCAGGCAGAGTTCCAAAAAAAGATAGGGCAAGTACGAAAGTTGCTTGAGACCTAGCCTTAGAACTGGCACATGGTCATTTTCACTGCCTTCTCCTGGTAAAAACAAGTCGCTGGACCAGCACATTTTAAGGGGAGAGAAATGGACTTAATGGAAGGAGTTACAAAGTCGTATGGCAAAGGTTGAGACAAACAATCGGGGCATTGGGGTTGTTTTTGCAATCAAATACCATAATAAATGTCCCTGTCTCCATCCCCCTCAGCTTTTATTTTGAGAAATTTCAAAGATACAGCAAAACTAAAAGAAGAGTCAACCTCCCCCTAGATTCCAGACTAACATTTTACTGTTTTTATTATTATTATTTTTTTAAGATTTTATTTATTTATTTGACAGAGACAGAGATAGCGAGAGCAGGAACACAAGCAGGGGGAGTGGGAGAGGGAGAGCAGGCTTCCCACCGAGGAGGGAACCTGATGTGGGACTCGATCCCAGGACCCTGGGATCATGACCTGAGCCGAAGGCAGACGCTTAACGACTGAGCCACCCAGGCGCCCTGTTTTTATTATTTTAACCACGTTCCTATCCATCCACTGAGCCATTTTACTGACACATTTCAGATTGAAGACATCTGTACAATTTCCCCTGTGTGTTATGTACTGGCTGGGTATCTTCTACTAGGGTTCAATAATTGTCTAAAATATCATTAGTTTGATGAATTTTCCAAGCTTCTCTTTCCCATGTTCATTTACTCCAGCTCATTGCCTTCCTTGCCTCAAATGTACGCCTGAGAATGTAGACAATCCCACTCAGATCTGATTCAGAATGTTTTATAAAAGGCAATTGTATTGCTCAAGAAGGCATGCTATATCCCACTGGCAATGCATTAAACATAAAAGCAAGGCTTTGCTTCTTTCATCCAAGTTAAGGAAAGTGATTAGTGTTTCTATATTCATAATTCATAAGTTGGATTATAACTATTGGGATCTTTGAGACACCAGAATAATAGCTAGAGAGGATAGATAATCCTTTAAGCCTGATACTTTCTTTGCTGGTCCTTCTTGTGATCAATGCTCTCTAAATTTACATAAGATTTCCCTTCCTTCAATGTACTTATTTTCCTACTTTGGAGTGTTTTATGATAGATATATAACACTTACCATACCTGCTTTTTTTTTGCACATTAATATTTATCTGGTTTCTTATTCAAACTATGAAAACTCTAAGAAGTAACCCTTGGCTCCTTCTAAATACACAAAGTTCAAAATTATTTGTCAGATTATTATTAAATGCTTATTTACCCAGATGCACATTGCCAACACATCTCCTTCCCCTTCATGTTTTAATTGGTGTTCAGGCTCCTACTCTCATGACAGCTAAAAGTTCCAGGCTTCACAATCACATATCACATCATCCACGGGAAAACCCATGCCTTTGCAATTCTTTAATTGTGACAGCTGAAGGCTAGTGAATTTCCTCTGAAAATAGCCTTGTGCCCATTATGTAAATTTTGACTGGAAATTTTGCAATAACATTAATTTAGAAATGGTCTGTAATTTCATTTTTATTTACTTATTGACCATAAAGATATTAAGATGGTTACCTGAAACATTGAGCCTGACTTTGTATCTCTTCGACAATGCAAAGTATTTTATAGGAGAGTTAACTCAGCCTACCTTACCGTTCTCATCCACTTCACCATCTTGGCTCAAATAAACTTTATGGCCTTTTGATAAGATTAGAGGGGTCTCTCCCAGAATCCCACAGTAAAGAGCTCCCTGGGAGGAAGAGTCTGTGGGGCTAGAGCGCGAAAGCCAAAAGAAGCCCACACTCCTCCCCACTCAGTAAGGACCAATCCAGCATTCCCTGTCCGAAACAGTCCTGAGCTTGCTTCCAGGACCTGTTCATGCCTCTTTTCATCTATCGCCTTTGAGAAGATTGTGCTGCTGGTGTGCACACCCCTAGGCCTGAAGGGAGGTAAAGCAACAGCTTTTAGTGTGGGTATAAACAGAGCTTGGATGTGCAGCCTGCAATGTCCACAAATGCGGACAAGGCCCCTTTCTGTGCATGATGGAGATAAGAGATAGGGATAGGAAAAGAGGAGGCAGACCATACACGAGACCTGTGTGGTGGGGTCCAGAGCGTCTCTCTCCCTGGGCCTCCATGTTCTGGCTTGGAACCCCAAGGAGACTAAGATAGTAAATTCAAACCCGGTCTTATAGGTCATTGTGAAGTTTTATTTATCAAAGTAGGAGGATAGAACATACATTATCTAACAGTTTGATGTATAACTTTCTGGTTCCTGATAATAGTTCTGTTTTTCAAAAAAGAATAGTCTTTGTGATTTACAAGTGATGGGACAATGGAGAAAAGAAGATCACTTGAAGATACCAACTAGTTCGATTATTGTTTACTTTTAAGATCAACATTCTTACTGAAAGTAAGAAAAAGAAGATATATGTTTAAACTTCTTAAAACTTCTATTTATTCTTTCATTATTAGATTTTTTTTTTTTTTCCCCGAGAGAGAGAGATTGAGACAGAGCATGTGTGTGAGTAGGGGGAGGGACAAAAGGAGAGGGAGAGAGAAAATCCTAGGCAGGCTCCATACTCAGTGTGGATCCCAATGCAGGACTTGATCTCACGAGCCCGAGATCATGACCTGAGCTGAAATCAAGAGTCAGACGTTTGGGC
Organism: Mirounga leonina; assembly: GCF_011800145.1. Classification (NCBI taxonomy): domain Eukaryota; kingdom Metazoa; phylum Chordata; class Mammalia; order Carnivora; family Phocidae; genus Mirounga; species Mirounga leonina. Next base: position 20,921,508 of record NW_023270320.1, on the reverse strand, counting down.
GCCTGGGTGGCTCAGATGGTTAAGCGTCTGCCTTCGGCTCAGGTCATGATCTCAGGGTCCTGGGATCGAGTCCCGCATCGGGCTCCCTGCTCCTTGGGAGCCTGCTTCTCCTTCTGCCTCTCTCTCTCTGTCTCTAATGAATAAATAAATAAAATCTTAAAAAAAAAAAAAAGAGAGTCAGACGTTTAACCCACTGAGCCACCAAGGCGCCCCTCATTGTTAGATTTCTTAATCTATTAACTAAATAATGACTTATTTTCTGTTGTTCTTTGTCAAGTAAATTGCACTAGCTTTTACCTGCGATAGATCTGTAGAAAATTTCCACCTTCAATATTGTGTCTCTAGCTATTTTCAAGTAAAATACACAATAAAATGTTCATGTTGTAAATACAATGGAGTCACTGTTTATTCTTTGAAAACTGACTCATGGCAGAAGGAAATGGTTTAAGTAAAATAGAACCATGAGTTGTTTTTAAACTTCAATAAATCAATGTCATCCCACACATCAGGAATATCCTATAATTTCTTGCTTGTTTTTTTTTTTTTCAGGAGACTACACTTTAAAAATCGACCTTGCAGATTTTGAAAAAAATAGCCGTTACGCACAATATAAACTTTTCAGAGTTGGAGATGAAAAGGTACTCAAATTTTCAGATAAGTAACATCATGAATTAATGTGTAAAATATAAACCCTAAGGTCAGTGGAAACAAAGATAGACAGTAGGACCTGTTCTTTTGTTTATTAAACATATTATTAACATTACCATTAATTATTAACACTAAATTAACACATTAGAGTGACAACTGATAGTGGAAGTTGCCTCTTTTCCTTTAGAATTCCTATGAGCTGAATATCGGGGAATATTCTGGAACAGCTGGAGACTCCCTTGCAGGGAATCTTCATCCTGAGGTGCAATGGTGGGGTAGTCACCAAAGAATGAAATTCAGCACATGGGACAGAGATAATGACAACTATGAAGGAAACTGTGCAGAAGAAGATCAGTCTGGCTGGTGGTTTAACAGGTTTGCGTTTTATAAACATAGTTGTGATGGCGTTGATGATATCTCACTAGTGGGCATTAATTATAACATGTGAGGTAATGTTGTCTTCTTTGTAGTATTGGTATTATTAAGTAATCATGCTTATTAGAATTCTTCAGGGATGAAGTATTTTTGAGGATTTGTTCATTGTGTGCATTAATAAAGCTTGAAAGGTGTTATAGAAATAAATCAAATTACTACTTATGCAAAGATTGCTTGCAAACTGAATGATGGGTGAGTTATCCTAAACAGTTGGCCACAAATTGACATGAAGATATAGGGAGGATTTATATAGGAGAAATATTTTCAGCGTTCTAATAACCAGTTTGGTCTTCACTTTCTCCTATTATATGAAATGGCCATGCTCTTTTTGTAATTTTTTCTATATAAAACTACTTTTCGATCACTGTGACTTCCCTTAAATCATTGAATCCAAGCTCCTCCCAATACAGAAATTCCCTCTACAATATTCCTGACACCTAATTCCACCCTCTGGCTGAATACTTCCATGTTACTTTATCAGCTAGCTCATTCCATTTTTTCAATTGTACTCAGTTTTTCCTTTTATTATCTTGAAATCTGCCTTCTTATATCTTGCCAGATTTTTTTCTCAGTAGTTAATAGAGCAACTGTAATTCCCTTTCAACAAAACCCCGCAGGCAATGGGTGAGAAGATATTTATTGTATTCCTCAACATTTTCTCTTCTCTGGGCCAGATAGTCTTGACTCATTTAACTGTTCTCCACCCAAGACGGTCTCCAGATAGCTCCCTTTGTTGTAATTACAACGTTTAGGCAAGAATGGAAACTTCACACAGTCTTGCTTAAAAATAACCTGATGGGTCTGCTGTGTCTGCAAAGCAGATTTGCTCCAACTGCTAGGGAGTGCACAGGTTTGGAATGGCTTTTCTCTTTAGAAAACAAGGACCACCTCAAAATGTCCATTATGGACAATTCCACTATGGAATCTTTAGTAAGTGAGCGTATCTGGAGCGTCAGATTTTCCATATTATTGAAGATTATCCATTAAGTTCCACAATCCAAATTTTAACCCTATTTTTGTGATGTAAGTACTTTCAAGGCATTTTGCAATCCTCTATCTTATTAAGTGGAGGTAGACAAGGCATATGTTAATTTTCCCTAAAAGCATGAGAGTCCTCCCTAGGAACATCGGCTATTGTGATGTGCTGATTTTAGAGTTGTAGATTTTATGGAGAGACAGCTAGTTGTAGGTAGTGTGGTGTGTCAAGTTGACACTAAGTGGTTGTAAAAACAGGCCATCTTTGTCACTTTCTCTTCCTCCTCCTTTTTCCTCCCCTGTCCTTCTAAGTTAGCATTATGTAAAAATTATCAGCATTATGTAAAACTTATCCATAATTCACTAAGTTGCAGGATCCCTTAATGTTTGATTTTGAACAGAAGGCCATATATAGAAATAACATCGCTTCTCGGCCTTTTGGCGAAGATCAAGGGTAGAAATAACAATCATTATCAGTTAACATTACCATGAACCTACCCCGTTGACTGGTTGCTATTGTGTCTAAAGGACAACCAGCAACATATTAACATGGGCAAATAAATGATTTACTTGACTTTAGATATAGGGGTTCAGAGATGACAAAGAAAGGCAATTCAGTAGCTGGGGCTGCCAAAGAACCCTTCACTATCCTTGAAGCCAAAGGAGATGATAAGTCTGTACAGGTGGAAAATCAGTAACGCTGGAGGAAAAGTCAATTGTTCCAGAAGCTTGGTGCTATTTCTACCAGGCCTCCTATTCCTCTTGTTTAAACCTATCATCCTCTTCCTCCTTACCCTCTTTGTTTTCATCCTAAAGTTCTAACTTACATGAAATGTTGGCACTTCAATTATCCCTCACCTGCAAGACGTTCTTTCTCCACATAGCAAACCAGTCGCTGAGTGTGGCTGTCTTCTGTCTTCTCTGCTTTGCTCATGCAAATGCTCACAGCTACTTCTTCACCGACGGAATCCCAGGCATCTCCCGCCCCATCCAGTTACAAGTTCAGGCTGTTTCTGAAACAGAAAGGTGCTGGAAAATCGGTTTCAGAATAGCTAAGATTTTGTATGCTGACCATGCAGTCAGTTTTCTTAATGGGATTCAAATCACAGAACCAATAAAAATTGTATATGTAGTAGATGCCTCTAGGAAAACAGAGATAGGCCAAAATATATATTCCGGAGGCTCAGTGGGGAGTATTTTTTTTTCTAACATTACTTTCCACACAGTTTTAAAGCCACAGTAGGTTTTTGATACTTGCCAAGTTAGCATACATGGTTTCAGTTACATACAGTTAAATTAGGAGACTGTCCGGGTGGTGAGCAAGAGCAAATCACTAAGCTGGTTAAGTGATCCACGCCAAAACTCAGCATCTATGGATAAATTATATGCTTTCTTGATTCAATAATCTGGGTACTTTCCATAGATTTTTCAGAACTATCCCTTGTGAATGTTCTCCTTATATCCTATTATCTGCCATCTGTTCATTTCAATCAAGAAATATGTAGCGACTCATTCTTAACATACACAGTAAATTATCACATAAGCTTAGTTATCCATATCGGGGCAAAATTTACAGGTTTTAAAGGAGGAAGTGGGACATTTTAAAATTTATGATAAGCCAACCAACTTATCTAGATTGGAATGATATGTGTTAAAAAAAATAACTCGCAGGGCGCCTGGGTGGCTCAGTTGGTTAAGCGACTGCCTTCGGCTCAGGTCATGATCCTGGAGTCCCAGGATCGAGTCCCATATCGGGCTCCTTGCTCAGTAGGGGGTCTGCTTCTCCCTCTGACCCTCCCCCCTCTCATGTGCTCTCTCATTCTCTCTCTCAAATAAATAAATAAAATCTTTAAAAAAAAATAACTCGGCAAATCAGACAAACGATCATTGGTTAATTGCTGGGAAAACTTTAAATGGTGGCTTAGGTTTTGTTTTCCTACCCTTGAGGTTAAAATAATGGACATGTTGGCGATTTTTAAAAAAGGGGAGGAAGGGAGTTTGCAGTGCAAAAGCTAAGTCCTGGCAGCGGATGGATGAACACATACGAGCAAATGATCCAGGGAAGATGGCAAGAGAGCGCCCTGCCCCACCTGGTTTTGTTGACCCCGCTTGCAAAGGCCCACGGTGATAAGGTCATGTTTTTGTTTGCTTGCTTTCCCTTTTTCTGTGTAAAAGCGATTAAGAACAGAAATGCTTTTTTTACAGGACACTACAGGTGAGCTGGGCTGTATCCTGAGACTGGGTACAGCACTAAAATCCATCAGTTGAAAAAACCCATCTATTGTAGAAATCTCCTGGCTTTTGGAAATTAATCAAGATTCTCTTGTCTGAAAAATGGCAGGATTCATAGTCAAAATGTTTTTTGTTTTTTGCTTTCTGTTTTTTATCATCTGCTAGCCAATAAAAGGGTTTCAGAGGAAGGCGATTTTTCTGGTCTGACTGTTTTGTGTTTATTTTTCTTCCCACTAGGTGTCACTCCGCAAACCTGAATGGCTTATACTACCTGGGTCCCTACAAGGCTAAGACGGACAATGGGATTGTCTGGCATACCTGGCATGGATGGTGGTACTCGCTGCAATCTGTGGTTATGAAAATTAGGCCAAATGATTTTATTCCAAATATTGTTTAATTTTTCCCTGGTGGGCTTTCGTTCTGTAATTCATCTAGGTTTAATGTGATTTGAAAAATAGCTCTTCTGCACATACACGTGCTTCTAGATGGTAATTGTAATGTGTACTACTTTTCATTCCTACTTACCTTGATTACATAATGAACTGTCAGTGCAGCAAATATGTGTATTCTTCAAATAAATATAGATTATTGGATTCCTATGTGCAGAACATTATGAGAAGCGCTTATGTTGAACAACACATAAAAAGCACAGAATATATAACATGTCTTGGGTAAATACGTGTTAAATTAAGTATACATGCAGTTGAAAACACACATGGAAAAATATGGTAAATAACGGATTGCCAAATCAACTGCATAGACAACAAATATGAGTTAGGATTTGAACTTAGATCTCTGACTACAGAGCTGGAACTCATAAACACAATTTAGGGTCTTAATCACTATAAAACATTACCCTGTATTTTTAGGATGTTTGTGTAGGTTCTCACTTCTTTCAGAAGCCTCATTTTAATCCGTACACCAGTCCTCTGAATATTGTTACCCGCCCCCCCCCCAATAACAGAGCTGAACATTTGTCGATCTGAGATTTTGTGACTGCTCAAAGTTACAAAGCTAGGAAGCCAGGGAACAAGGATTCAACTCCAATTTCAGAGTCAAATTCTGATCCCAAATCCAATCTTTTGCTACCATGTTACAGCTTCTTATGGATAGGACTTGGATAGGTGAGGGGGAGGGAGAGAACCTTTCAAGTTAAAGCAAAAGTATGAATAAAGGCAAGAGAGTCTAAAAAATATTTGAGTGCCAACTGTTCAAGCCCAAGTGAAGCTCATTTTTTTAAATCAAGACATGAACTAATGAGAAAAATGTAAATAATTTTAAAAGCTGGTAAGTATAAAGGAAAAATATGTTCCTGGGGAAGGTACAGCAGGGGACCTGACCTGGCTTGGTGGGAGGGGATCAAAAACTCCTGGAAGAACTAAATTTTTGAGTGAGATTTTTAACTGGGTGTATGCGGAAGATCATTGCAGGCTAAGGGAAACCTTGTATAAAGTACACAAAGTAGGAAAGTATGGAAAAACAAAACAGGTTAGAGAGGCAATGGAGTTTAGTGATCTTTAAATCCTTAAACCAAGGATTCTGCCACCTGATAGCTGTGGGACCTTGGGTAAGCTACTTAACTTCTCTGAGCCTCAGCTATCTCATCTGTAAGATGAAGATTATGATAGTATCTGCCTCACAGGGTTAGGTTGGGGATTATACAAGTATTTCAAATAATGCCTTGCGCAAAGTCAGCAGTGAATGAGAACTATGTGATTATGAAGTGAAGTAGGCATTCAGGGACAATAATAACAGATATCTTGAATAATAGGTCACATAAAAATCTTAAGTTTAGTTGTACTTTATCCTCTAACCAGTGTTTCCTGAAGCAGTGCTTCTCAACCTTTAATGTCACACGTATTACCTGGAGTCTTATGAAAATGTAGACTTTGATTTGGGGCTGGGGCCTAAGGTTCTGGTTTTTAAACAAGTTTTCAGATGGTGCAGTTGTTGCTGGTCTCGATGTTGCTGCCCACCCTGAAGCAACGATGTAGGAAACTGAGTTCTATGGGATCGTTATAATACAGGAAGAAAAGGGCTCCTTGATCAAGTGACTTTAGGAGATGATCTGTTGAACAAAATTAAATAGATTTCTTCTTTTTAATATTCTACTCTGCCTTCTGAAGTTCTAAGAGGAACATACTGTAGTTTGCAATTTTATATCTAGGTCTAGTATGGTCAGCTGCTAGGTATAAATCACCTGATTATGGCAGTCCAAACAAATAGGGATTCATTCATCTTACTTAACAAGAATTCAGAAGGTAGAACATTCAGTGCTCTGCAATGTGGAGGCTGGCATCTCTGCAAATCACTTTGCTTTTCCCTCAAAATCACAGGTTGTCCACTGCAGTTCCTGCTTCAAGTCCGTGTCAAAAACAGGAAGAAGGGTGAAGGGTCAACAGACTTTAATTTATGCCTTATTGGCCAGACTTGTGTTACATGGTCACTCCATCTGGAAGTAAGATCATGAAAGAGAATACTGAATTTTATAGCCTTTAGAACACACAGGCAAGAAGAGTGTCTGCCGTGCCTCCCGGATGTTCGTTTCTTTAACGCAGTCTTGTGGGAACACTGTTTCATACATCAGACTTTGGGAAGGTATAAATAATGGGGCACCAGTGACAATTTTAAATATGGGTATTATTTGCTCAAGTAGTAGCCTGAAGAATTCACACAATTAGGAGATCAAAAGAAGAAAAGTTTTTAAAGGAGGAAAAAAAAAATGATTCCCCAGAGAAGTGGGAGGGTAGCCAAGCAAGTTTAGTGTTACATAAATCTCAGGAGAATAGTTTTTCAATGCAAAAGGAATGATAAAAAAAAAAAATTAATGCCATAAAAAGATGAAAGAGAAAGCATTTGAATGAAAGACCACTGGATTTAGTGATAATGTTTTTTGTGTTTTTAATTTCAGTGGACTAGGGGAAGAATAGCCAGAAGCCAGAAAATAAAAGCAGTTAGAATAAAATAGATCATTTGAGGAGTTGAGATATAAAAGAGGGAAATTGGATGGACTGGTTTACCTGAAGCCAAGATATGAGAAAGATCCCAGTCTAAAATAATGTCCTCTGAAATTTCACCACTAAGGAGTTACTTATTAGGCTTTATGACTTTTTAAAATGCAAATATGCGGGGCGCCTGGGTGGCTCAGTTGGTTAAGCAACTGCCTTCGGCTCAGGTCATGATCCTGGAGTCCCGGGATCGATCCCGCATCGGACTCCCTGCTCAGCGGGGAGTCTGCTTCTCCCTCTGATCCTCCCGCTCTCATGCTCTCTGTCTCCCATTCTCTCTCAGATAAATAAATAAAAAATCTTTAAAAAAAATGCAAATATGCTTCTAATTTATAGCAGCTGATTACACGTTAGGGCCAATAAACTCATGAGTGCTTTTTGTGTTTTTTGTTTTTGTTTTTAATAGAGCAAAGTGTAGAGAAAATGCAAGAAGTCTGATTGCCTGACATGGGCAGAGGGGTTTCTACCAAGAAACAAAAAAAAGTTTTGTTTTGTTTTGTTTTTTAAAGAGAGGGGCTATGTTCCTGAAACCTGAAAGTACCAACTTCACAAATTTGCCCAATACCTAGAATTTCAGAAAGGCTGTGGATCATAAAATCAAGATCCATCCACAAAGCCCATAATCTATCCTTTGGCCAGGACAAAATCAGTTGGGGAGAAAGACAAGTCAACCTCTAGGAATTACACCAACCAATAAACAAGATGGTTTAGCCTTTGGCTATTGCCCAAGGAGATTACAGTCAGACTGTCAGGAACTTAAATTTCACCTTTGCCATTTTTCAGGTGGCAAATTACATCTCTGTGCTGAGTATTCTCATCTCTAAAATGTGAATAATAGGGCGCCTGGGTGGCTCAGTTGGTTGGGCGACTGCCTTCGGCTCAGGTCATGATCCTGGAGTCCCGGGATCGAGTCCCGCATCGGGCTCCCTGCTCGGCAGGGAGTCTGCTTCTCCCTCTGGCCCTCCCCCCTCTCATGCTCTCTCTATCTCATTCTCTCTCTCAAATAAATAAATAAAATCTTTAAAATAAATAAATAAATAAATAAATAAAATGTGAATAATAATATAGCTATCTCATAATAATATAGCTATCTATTCTCATGTCTAAAATGTGAATAATAATATAGCTGTCGTGTTGCGAGGATTAAATGAGCTAATACTGCACTGGTCACATACAATAGTCCCCCCTTCTCCACCGTTTCCATGGCTTCAGTTACCTGCGGTCAACCACCGTCCGCAAGCAGACGGTCCTCCTCCCGAAGTATCGTCAGGTCACTAGCTGCCTAACAGACATCACAACAACTAATCTCATCATGTGGGCATTTTATCATCTGACAGCATCTCAGGAAGAAGGCTGAGTACAGTGCAACAAGCTATGTTGAGAGACCACATTCATACAACTTGTATTAAACTCTATTGTTACAATTGTTCCATGTTATTAATAATTGTTGTTAAGCTCCTACTTTGCCTAATTTACAAATTAAACTTTATCCTAGGTATGTACGTATCAGAAAAAACATAGTCTGCCTAAGGCTGGGTACTGTCCACAGTTTCAGGCATCCAGTGGGGGTCTTGGAACTCACGTATACCCCATGGATTAGGGGGAAACAACTGTACTAGGTGCTCTGTAAATATTTACTATGATGATGATGATGATGATGATGACGGTAATGCTAATAAAGAAGAGGAAGGTAAAAAGGAATATGGCAATGGTGAATTGGAGTGTTCTGTGACCTTCACCAAGGGTTGTAGGTTTAAGAAGAGAGGAGATGGTCAGAGGTTTTCCAGATAAGATAGATAAGATAAGAGAGCATATAAAATGAATTACGACTCTGGGTAAATTCTTCTTTACAAGCTCAGCAGTTCAGGTTCTTAATATTACTGGGATTTAAAATCCTCGAACAACAACAAACAAACCAAAAACTAGGTGCCTGGATGGCTCAGTCGAGTAAGCATCTGACTCTTGATTTCAGCTCAAGTCATGATCTCAGAGTCGTGAGATGGAGCCCTGTGTCAAGCTCCGTGCTCAGCGGGGAGTCTGCTTGAGATTCTCTCTCTCCCTTGGCTTCTGCCCCTCCCCCGTGCTCTCTCTCTCTCAAGTAAATAAATAAATCTTTAAAATCCTCATAAATTGGAGGTTGACACCCGTTGTAGAAATTCTCTGGTCCCATGGTCTCTAGAATGAGCCCAGGGGAGCCTTAGATTTTGACAACATGCCTCAAGTTACTTGCAGGGACCAGGAAAGTCTCCCCTTTTCTCCTTTCATTTGGATGTGGCTCAATTTTTATCTATCGTATATATTTGTGTTCCACGTAATACTCTGTGATTTTTTTTTGTTTGTTTGGAAAAAAGAAGAAAGCTTTCATCTCTAAAAAAGGGTTTGGACGTCTCCCTTCATTTTATAGATCAAGAAATCTCCTGCATTTTTCCGATGACAGGTATTTCTGGGAAGGACTCTGTTACTCCCCTGATTCAGATGAATTAACAAGCATTGTAAACCCAAGGCTGTACTCTGTGTTCTCACGAATGTTGGCACTTCATTTAGAATACCGCCTTAAAAAGCATATACACCCAGTAAAAACTATGCTCTCTGGTGAGCAAGCCCAAGACAAGCTGCAACTTTTCAAAGAGGATGAAAGAGGGAATTAAGCCTTCAATCATAAGAAGCCAACCTCCCGGAGAAAATGACATAGGGTATTGTCTCCTTAACTCCTGGGGTGTCGGAGCGTTTGCAGTTTCTAGGCCTTTCTAATTATAGATGTGCCCTGTAACGTGGCCTCCACCTGTACCTGTAACCCTGGCAATGTTCAGCATTTAACATTATCGAAGACTTTCCCGGCTTGAACTGATTAATTCATACAGTTCCAACCATCTGGGACAGATAGTGTTATTGCCCAGCTTTAAAGACACAGAAAATTCCAAAAGAGGTTTCTCCAAGGTCACATAGCAATTGGAATGGGACCGGGAGTGTATTTTACAAGTACGAGCTTTTTATGTTCATTAGAAGGCGACAACATTACACAGTTTAGATTCAGGGGTAATTTGATTTTTTTGTCTTCAGGGTGCTAAACAGTTACTGCTCTGTTCGATACTAGCTCACTCTGGTTTCTTTTGCAGCTTGTCTCCCGAATGGAATGGTTAGACCCTTAGGAATTACCATGCACGTCAAAATTCTTTGGAATACCAGGTAGTTTGGGAGCAATTAAAGGTAGCTAACATGAACCAGCTGTTCAGCTCTCTTCCTTTCTTCCTCTATTACACCTGTCATATCTCTTTTCAGTTGAGTGATATTAGAACACAGAGCTCTTGAAACGTAAAATGAAACCTCTGAAAAGTCAGTTATAAAGGCTTCTCTGTCCTCTTCTGGGAGCCAACCAACTAATTCAGATTCTTGGGAAATCGCACATTCCTCAAAGAAGGTCCTTTAGAGATAATACAAGCTTTTTCATCACTGGTTTTAGAAAGATTAAAAATAGACCATGTTTCGGGGCGCCTGGGTGGCTCAGTTGGTTAAGCAACTGCCTTCGGCTCGGGTCATGATCTTGGAGTCCCGGGATCGAGTCCCGCATCGGACTCCCTGCTCGGCGGGGAGTCTGCTTCTCCCTCTGATCCTCCCCCTCTCATGCTGTCTCCCATTCTCTCTCTCAGATAAATAAATAAAAAATCTTTAAAAAAAAAAATAGACCATGTTTCCCTAGTTATGCGAAAGTTAAATTTGAAACAAAGCACTAAGTAACTCATGGGTGGAAAACCACCACCATTCCCTTGCAGCTTTTCTGCTGGTCTAATAGTTTGATTTGAAAGCGTATTGTATCCTCATGTATTTATACTCATGGTGAAGAGGCAGGAAATCACATACTTGGAAAATATATATATATGTATACCTTTCCAAGAGGTCAAAAGCTGTTAAACTTTTATATAGGCAATGATTATGCAAAGTAAGCAATGTCAAGTGAAAATAGTATCTTAACAAGAGTTCCATGTTGACTCAGACCAGTAGGACCAGCAAAGAAATTATTCTGAAAGTTTCCAGACCAGCATAGAAATTATTCTGAAAGTTTTCAGAATATGTAAGGAAATTTATCACGTTCGCCTCACACAGAATATGTAAGGAATTTGGTGAATATGATTAAGAACTTTTTCTAAATAGGGATCTTTTGAAACCCAAGTTCAAAGAACATCTGCATATTGTTTGTATGTGAGTCAGCATGTAGTAGGATGTGTAACTCAGAGGAACTTGGAGTTTGGAAGGATAATGTGTTTTACTCTCAAGGCTGTTTTCAATATCAAGTTGTAGGTCGGACCCACTTAATTTTTAGCAAGTTCCATAAATAAGTCTGATTCACCCCAAACTTTAAAGGTCCTTGGTGTCATTCCTCAGCACTCTTGTCCTTCAGAGAAGCTGAGCAGTTTGATATATTAGTTTCAGTTGAAGGATAATCTTCCAGGATAAACCTAAACGTGAGAAAAGTTTATGTGAAAAGTTCAGATCTGTATTCTCATACAGTTTTCTGAAACGGAGCAAGAAAACAGCGATGCCGTGGTGATCACGGTATGCAGATGGCTCTCAGCTGTGCTACCCAAATTCTTGAGCAACTCCTGAGGATCAGGTGGCCTAAGGCAGGATGCTGAGACAGCTGGGAAGCTCCCCACGCTCATTCCTTCAGTCAGCGTGCCGGGATCGGTCGGCCTGCCAAGGGGCACGATGTCAGCTATCCCTCTCCTTGTTTCATAATTTAACAAAATACTCATTCCTGGAGCTCACTGATGACTTTATTTTTTCATAAGAAAACATTTATCAAAGCTGAAACAGGGGTGACACACCACTTTTCTTTATACCGTCTTCTCCATCATCCAAAACTTCCTGAAAGAGCCTATTTAGAGACTCAAACTTTTCCATGCTGGATGCAGGCCCAGAGAGATTTTTTTTTTTTTTTTTTTGTTAAGAGTGGAGCAGTCTATTTGGCCATTTTCAGTTAACGCTTTTTTTCCCCCTTATATCCGTAAATAAAACCTGTCCAAACACGCAGTTCCATGCCAAGATGTGACAAGTCCTCAATAAATAATTCTTTCTGGGCCAGACAGGGCTTTAAAAGATAAATATTTAAATGTTTAAAAATAAATATTTGTTCATTTTACCTAAAAAATATTTTGTTCAAATTTCCTAAAGTAACAGAAAGAAAACATAAGGAGCCTTCTTACATATTAGGAGGGGATTTTACACAGTGGTTGATGGAGAAAGTTTCCAGAGGTGGCAGGATATTAGGACACTCTTCTTGGCTTTTTTTTTTTAAGATTTTATTTATTTATTTGACAGAGACACAGTGAGAGAGGGAACACGAGCAGGGGGAGTAGGAGAGGGAGAAGCAGGTCTCCCGCTGAGCAGGGAGCCTGATGTGGGGCTCGATCCCAAGACCCCAGGATCGTGACCTGAGCCGAAGGTAGACGCTTAACAACTGAGCCACCCAGGCACCCCTTGTTTGCTTTTTTTTTAACCACTGGATTTTATTGGCAGGAAAGGGGGTACCAGACCTGAGGTCCTTCCTAGGGTGGCTGTGAGCTGGGTTCTGTCATCTTGGTAAGACACTCAGCCACTGTTTCCAGAATCGAGTACAGTTGAGGCCTCTTCTCCCTGCCTGCACAATGTGGGTTCTAGCAGGGAGATGGCCCTAATGGCCCAAGGACCGCTTTATGGGTCTGCTCCTGCTCCCTCCTGGATGGGAAGTTAGAGTGGCAAAGGACACCATCCATAGTCAAATTTCTTCACAGGTCACATCCTACGAGAATCCAGGCTTTTTCCTCTCCTTTGTCCCTTCTTTGGTAGGGGCCCAGCCTGGTGAGCTCCCTAGACATTGGCTGAGGGGGCCTTCATGTTCCACCACAGCTTGACATTCTCTGCCACGGCTGCTCAGTCTTCAGAACGGCTCCACGCGTGGGCCTGGGGACAAGTTCAGCCACTAGGAGCTGGTCTTGGGCCTTAGTCCTTCTGGCAGATTCTCTCTTCTACCTTCTCACATGTTGATTCACCAATGCCTCATAAGGTAATAGTAAGGAAGGGCTGGAATGTCTTCCCTTCCTTCTCAGGTAATGAAAATGCCCTTCAAGCAACAGCTTTATTTATTTTGGTTCTAACTTTACTGTTGGGAATTTCTGGACAGAAAGGAAGGGAGCTTTGACTGGATGCACCCTGTAAATCATATCAAAGACACGGATGCCTCCTTTTTCAGTGTTCCATATCACTTCAGTGCACACGAGAGCTCATTGTCAGAACTTGTTGCAACATTTTCTATTAATTATCACTTGAAAGTATTGCTCTCAAAACTAAGCCAGAAATTGAATGTCAACTTTGCAAAATTGAATAGAATTTAAGGTCTTGAGTAGCTGTCCCTCTGTGTTCAGTAGAGCAGTTGTTACCGAAGAATATTTATTGACCGGGACGCCTGGGTGGCTCAGTCAGTTAAGCGTCTGCCTTTGGCTCAGGTCATGATCCCGGAGTCCTGGGATCAAGCCCCGCATAGGGCTCCCTGCTCAGCGGGGAGTCTGCTTCTCCCTCTCCTGCTCTCTCTGGTTGTCTCTCTCTCTCTGACAAATAAATAAAATCTTTTTTAAAAAAATATGTATTGACCAAATAGAATAAAATAACTGAGAAAAAGTATGAGGTGCCAAAAAAACTACGAACAACATAAATATAGATAGAAATAATCTTCTAGGCCCCCACTGTTTAGTTTAAGGTCAGATTCATTGCAATCTCCTGAAAGGCATGCTTGTTCTCTAAATAAGTTTTCTTGGTCCAGACTGTTGGATAACATGTAACTGCAAAGGCGGCAGAATTCCCTGAAAGTTTCCAGTATCAGGTTTCCTTGGAACGGGCCCATACATGACTCAGTCTTCTAAAGCTGATGACTTTGCCATGGTGGGTGCTGACCATCCACTGTAAGCCATCCACACTCTTACATAATGTTTCTAATGGTTGTACAGTTGGGAATATACATAGGGCATACCCTTGACAAACATTTGGGTTTAATAATCCCTTATCTTGATGTTGATTAGATCTAAGTTATACAACCTTCCAGCTGGATGGTTTGGTATAAGCAGAACTCTAAGAAAGAAGATAGGCGTATTCATCTCTGTGCACCTCTTCTATCAAAATTTTCATGTGACATTATGGGACAGTGATCTTTGTTAACTACAGTTACCTTTAAAAAGCAGTTTATAAAGGGATTGATTCAACATTTATTTGGCAATGTGTTTTGAGTAACAGATATGTTATTAGTCACCACAACAAAATAATGAAAAATTAATCTATGCAGAGTGCATAGTCGAATGCAATAACACAATAAAATAATTAGACTAAAGTAGAATCAAAACACGATAAAATAATTAGAATGCTTTTGTACTTTGTCTTACAACAGTAGTCTGCACAAAATGCTAGGGAACTTCCAAAGGATGAGCTACTAATTAGACCTGAATTGGGACCGTGAGTTAGATAGAATTAATATATGTTATTCACAAAGATGATGTAGCTACCAAAAATAACCAAATATGATCTTGGGGTCCATAATAGAAGTATAATATTTAGAATTAGAATAGTATATATAGGTAGTGACTACTTTGGACTTATCCAACTATTTATGGAATATTGTGTTCAATTGAGGGCCAAAATGAAAGGATATTAATAAACCACAAGCTGATTCAGAAGAAATCATCCACAGTGAATAAGATGAGTAATATTTAGCTCAACTGGTATATCCAGAGAAAACTTTAGGAGAAACATGCTAGCAGTCGGCAAATATGTAAAGGATTTTTATGAAAAGATGTGTTATGTTTATTGCACAAGACCTCAAGGGTAACATAAATAAATTGATTAAAATATATGATGGATGGAAACTGAAAATATGCCAATTTTGGCTAAAGTTAAAAGAATATCCCAGAATCAGAGCTATATAAAAGATAAAATAATCTGTCTCTTGAGTTCACAAGATTACCATCATCATAGGGTTTACTTAATTGAGGCTAGACCTTTTGTCGACAATATTGCAAATGCACCCAAGCATTAGTTGGGTAGTTAAACCAAGGGACCTTTTTTGTCTCTCCCAAATCTTAGATTTTATGATTTGGAGTTGTGGTTTTAATAGTACACGTTATTTCCAAGGCATAACAAAGTAGATGAGTGTTCTTTTAATCTCTGCCTTTTGATTGTCTTATGACCAATGCAAGACAGTAGTGGGTGATAAATGAATCACTTAGCAAATGACAGTCTTTTTTTTTTTTTCCTGTGTATGGCTTCGTTCTTTCTTTTTTTTAATTTTATTTTATTATGTTATGTTCATCACCATACATCATTAGTTTTTGATGTAGTGATCCACGATTCATTGTTTTCGTATAATACCCAGTGCTCCATGCAGTACGTGCCCTCCTAAATACCCATCACTGAGCAAGTGACAGTCTTAACATACTATGCTAAGGTCTTGGTGGTTAATAATAAGGTCATTCTCTACCACCCAGAGTATCTTATGATTCAAAACTATTGGGGGAAAATGTACACCAAGAAACAAACAAATGAAGTCAGCATGTTGATGCTGAGCAAAGGCTGAGAGAGAAATAGCACCAAGAGGGGCGAATCATGGAGCAAAAAGTATAAGAATCCTTCAGCAAGAACAGGAATACAGCTGACACTTAACACAGTGTTTACTAAGTTCCAGATGCTGTTCCTGGTGCTTCATTTCTGCTTACACATCAATCCTCCAAACAACCCTATGAACTAGGTTTTATAATAGTCATCCCCTTTTGATGAATGAAGAAACATAGGCACATAGACGTTAAGTAATAATGCCTAAGATCACATAGCTAGTAGTTGATGAACTGGGATTTGAACCCAAGCATCCCAGCTCTAAAATTCACACACTTAACACCTATATAAAGAATCTCTAAGCTGAAGAGGAAGAAACAAGTCATAGAGGAAGAAAGAAGTAAGGGCAAGCGTAAAAAAAAAAATACTAAGGAGAAAAAAAAAATACGAAGGAGAAATGAACTAGCAATTCCAGTTTTTTAAATTCCACGTAAAAAAGGTAAATAACCATTATACATGAATGTTTTATTTAAAATCGGGGAAAATGGGAAAATTTTCATAATGAAATCCTAATTCTCCTCTGTTGGAATCATTTTAACAAATTCACTTTTGAATGTCTTTTTGGCACTTGCCAATTGTGACTCATGGATCTGACCTAACGCCCCAATGATACAAGTCTGAAAGGATTCTCTTTGCAATTATCTACAGGGACAAAGGAAAGAAAGCACCTCTTTTAATCACCATCTGTACTCAGTCAGGATGAATGAAAATTCAGGCACACTCGAATGCAGAGCAATTAAAAAAGATTACGTCTTTCACGTGGCTGGTGGTAGGGAACAGTAGAAGAAATGTGCAATATTCAAATGCTATTCCACCCTGTAAGCATTAATCTGCACCTGCTGCTATGGGCCAAGAGAATATAACATTCAGTCCTTTCTCTGGATCCTAGATATTTCTCTCCCATGAATTTGGTACAGGCAGTTGTTAAGTGAGGGAAGAGCTCACAAAAATTCTTTACTATTTTTTTTTAATTTTTTAAAAATTGATTTGACAGAGAGAGACACAGCAAGAGAGGGAACATAAGCAGGGAGAGTGGGAGAGGGAGAAGCAGGCTTCCCGCCGAGCAGGGAGCCTGGTGGGGGCTGGATCCCAGGACCCTGGGATCATGACCTGAGCTGAAGGCAGATACTTAATGACTGAGCCACCCAGACACCCTCTTTACTATTTTTAATGTGCTGGCCTTGCAAAAAGTTTAAGCCATGATGCTCTGCAGAAATTTTAGCTTCTCCCTCCTACCTACATGGCAGGATGTATCCTTAAGCCTGAGGGTAGGAGTTGACTGAATCCTACCTTTACCAGTTACATTTGGTGTGTTCCACATTAGTTTTACAGAACACAGTATGATACACCAACATGTTAACATTTGTAGAGACATCTCAAAATTTTTACTTTGGTAAATGTAACCTTACAAGCAATTTCTAAAAGTTTGTTAATTGAAATCTTGTGGGATGTACCTTAATCAAACCCCACCTAGAGTCACTTCAACAATAAGCAAATGGAAGTCCAAAGTAAAAACCCAATTGTTACCTCTAATTCAAGTCCAAATGTCCAATCTGTCTTACTGTATGAGCGAAGAGGGCAGAGGGATGGGAAGGGAGAGAAGTGGCCCACAGGGAAGTCTAGGAAACATCTAAAGGCATCTGCGGGTCTTAAGCATGTGTCATTTATTTATACAACTTGTATTTTAGAATGTGGAAAACCATAAAATCTAACAGAAAACCCCTAATAAGAGTCAAAGCTAAGAATTTGTGGTCAGTAGGGGCGCCATGTGGGAGAAAAGGGTGGGAATGATTCCATTCCCTCCTCCTCCAGATTCTGACTCACAAATTTAAAGCAATTAGAAACAAACATACTCAACAGAAAGAATATTGACTGTATATTAGTTATTCAATATTCTCCTTCAAATGTTCCAGTGATGCAAAATGCTATGGGTAAAGTGTAACATTGCCATGTCAATTCCATATTTTGCAAAGTCAGCTCTGGATCTTTCTGACTAGATTAATATTCGATATTTTTTCAGTCTTTTACTCTTTCCAGAGCTAGAAATTATTTAGTGTGGCAATATATATTTCGTAATATTAATCAGAGAGATTGGTTTTGTTTTCCTTTTTACTGAGGTGTGACATATAGCCTGTTAAGTGCATAAACCTTAATTGTGCATCTTGATGAATTTTCATTTGTATTCACCTGTGTAACAACCACCTAAATCAAGATACAGCATATTCTAGCACCCCAAAACTCTGTTGTGCCCCTTCCAGGCAATTATCACTTCCCATCTTCCAACATTCAACATGATTACTATCTTAATTTCTATCACCATAGTTTTGCTTGTTCACGAACATTTAAAGTTATATATGTGTGTGTATATGTATGTGTATTGTGTGTATGTATGTGTATATATGTATATATACATATATAAACATGTATGTATGTGTATACATACAAATACATAGACATACACAGAGAGAGAGAAACCAATAGAGTAGGTACTTTTATGCCTGGCTTCTTTACTCAACATTTTGTCAGTGAGATTCACCCAATTTGTTGCATGCAAAGGTAGCTCATCCCATTTTATTGCTTGTAGGATATTCCATTGTATGAAGATACCACAACTTACTTACCTGTTTTATTGGTGAGCATTTGGTTTGTTTTCAGTTGGGTTTCTTATGAACGTATCTACTATAAACGTTCTTAAGACATTGCTAGGTATGCCTTCCGGTGGGCAAAAACATGAATTTCTCTCGTGTATGTACCTGGTTCATAAGGTAGGCATATGTTTAGCTTTAGTAAATTCTGACAATTTTTCAGAGTGGTGTTTCAATTTAAATCTCCACTAGCAATGTACGAGAGTTCTACTTGATCCATATAGTCACCAACCGTTGGTATCATCAGATGTTTTGTTTTGTTTTTGTTTCTTTTTAATGTTAGCCATTCTGATGGGTATATAGAGGTGTGTCAATCTGGTTTTAATAGGCATTTTTCTGGTGACTAGGAGGCTGAACATCTTTCATATACATACACCATTATAATTAGTGGGATATCCTCTTTCAGAATGTGCCTATTTAAGTCTTTTTCCCATTTTAAATTCAGATGTTTATCATTTTCCTAAAGACTTTCTTTATATATTCTAGCTAGAAGATCTTTGTTGGATGTAAGGTCAGCAAGTATTTTCTCCCAATTTATAACTTGCCTTTTCACTCTCTTAGTGGTATTTTTTTATGAATAATTCTTAAAGTTAACAAATGCAATTTATCAATCTTATTTTTGTGGTTAGTGTTTCTTGTGACTATTTAAGAAATCTTGGCCTATAGCCAGAGGATGATGAATTTCTGATTAAGTACAAAATATAAAAAGGATTATCCTATCATTCTGAATTTATAGTGCTTGATTGTTTAGTGGTTATATTCTAAAAGGTAATAATTTCTATAGAAAAACAAATGAGCTAACGAAGTATTCCTTTTGATTTTAGCTAACTAAATGTTTAGAAACTATCTGACATTCTTGAAGTCACTTCCATGCCTCTGTCAAAAGACAAGAGATAACAAGTGTTGGCAAGGATTTGGAGAAGAGGGAACCCTTATGCACTGTTGGTGGGAATATAAATCAGAGGTTCTGTGGAAAGCAGTATGGATATTCCTCAAAAATTAAAAAATAGAACTACCATACAATTTAGCAATTCTCCTTCTGGGTGTTTATCTAAAGAAAACAAAAACATTAATGTGAAAAAATATGTATATCTCTGTGTTAATTGCAGCATTATTTATAGTCAAGATATGGAAACAACCTGTGTCCAATGATGAATGAATGGATAAAGAAAATGTGGTGTGTATATACAGTGGAATATTATTCAGCCATAAAAACAAAGGAAATTTTGCCATTTACAACAACATGGATGGAACTTGAAGGGATCATACTAAGTGAAATAAGTCAGATGGAGAAAGACAAATACTATATGATTTCACTTACATGTGGAATCTATAAAACAGCAAAACAAAAACCTGAGCTCATAGGCACAGAGAACAGGTTGGTAGTTGCCAGAGGGAGAGGGTGGTGGGTAGAGGGTGGGAGGAAGAAATGGGTTAAGGAGGTCAGGAGGTACAAACTTTCAGTTATAAAATAGATAAGTCATGGGGATGTGATGTACAGCATGGTCACTGTACTTTAATAATACTGTATTGCATGTTTGAAAGTTGCTAAGAGAGTAAATCTTAAAACTTCTTATCACAAGAAAAGAATTTTATAACTATTTCCAGTGATAGATGTTAACTAGACTTATTATGGCAATCATTTTGTAATTTATACAAATATTGAATCATTAAGGTTGTTGTACACCTGAAGCTAATATAATGTTATATTTCAATTATGCCTCAATGAAAAAATGTTCAGAAAAAAAATGTACCAGGAGCTAGGAAAAAGTGTAATGCCCAACATAGAGATGTGGCCTAGATTTAACAGCCTTCTATTCAATGATCTTATGGTACAATACTACATTGTGCACACACACGCTCACACTCACATATTGTGCAATCACCCATGCATATGTGTTTTCCTTACATTTGCAATAACGTATGTCACGGCAAAATATTAAAAAGTAAAAAAACCCAGAAGGCCATTTATATGTTGGACTTGGAGAAGCTCCTTAACGTCTCTGGGCTTCAGTTCACTGTCTGGAAATGAGGATGATAACAGCACATATCTCATAAGGTTGTTGTGGAGAGTAAATAAATGAATGCATGTAAAGTACTTAGTAAGAGTCCAACAAATATTAGACGCAGTTATCACCATCATGGAACACCAGACTTGGGCTAGTTATAATGATGCCCAGTTTTACTTTTATTTTTTTTTTAAAGATTTATTTATTTATTTGGGGAGGGGCAGAAGAAGAGGGAGAGAGAACCTCAAGCAGACTCCGCACTGAGGGTGGAGCCGGAAAGAGGACTTGATCTCAAGACCCTGAAATCACGACCTGAACTGCAACCAAGAGTCAGATGCTTAACCGACTCAACCACCCAGGCACCCCTGTACCCGGTTTTAGATGAGGACACACTCTGAGAGAAGTTAAGCTTATATGACCTTAGCAGTAAAGCTTGCCTTTAAGCCCACATCTATATTTCATGGGCTTTCGATTCACCGTGTGAAAATTGTAAATTGTTGACTGGACACTGAGCATTGACAGATCTGAAAATGGGCAAAAATTAATGAGAAATACATACAAGGGGTACCAAAACTTGTCACAAAATTCTTTGAGTTATGCTTTCTATGTCATTTCCTGTTAGGAGAAACATTTAAATAAATCATCCTAAAGGGACTCTCATTTGTTTAAACTTGATGCAAAGCTTCTCGCTAGCAGAACAGCATCTTATCTGTTATTGCGTGATTCATAATAAACAGCTCAATGCTGGGCATGGTGTTGATTTATGGATCACTGAGAAGACCTTAGAGAAGCTAGTTGCCTAGACATGTTATCTCTAGATCCTGTTACATTTTAGACTTCTGAAGTTTTGCTTATGTTTTCTATAGTCTGATTTCTAACTCATCACATGTTTTTATTTCTGCTTTGGAGCTTGAAGAGGTTTTCTACAGCACTGGCGATCATCACTGATGTAACTAATAGGACAGTGATTCTCAAAGTGTGTTCCCCAGACCAGCTGCAGCATCACCTAGAAACTGGTTTGAAATGTAGATTCTTGGGCCCCACCCCAGAACCTGTGAATCAGAAACTCTAAGGTGTATGGCCACGCACTGTTTTTTAACAAGTCCCCCCTGGTGATTCTTTTTTTTTTTTTTTAAAGATTTTATTTATTTATTTGGGAGAGAGAGAATGAGAGAGAGAGAGCACGAGAGGGAAGAGGGTCAGAGGAAGAAGCAGACTCCCTGCTGAGCAGGGAGCCCGATGTGGGACTCGATCCCAGGACTCGAGGATCATGACCTGAGCCGAAGGCAGTCGCTTAACCAACTGAGCCACCCAGGCGCCCCCCCCCACCCCCCCACCCCCCCAGTGATTCTGATGAATGCTAAAGTTTGGGAAGAATGTGCTGGAGAAGGTTTACTAGCTTACCCAATTAACTATGTGATGTAAGTTGACTTATTTATTAATAAATTGAACATCAGATCTCCAGAAACCATGTCAAGGATAATCATTTTATTTGCAGTCATTTGATTTAATTTGTTTATCCACTTTTTAGACTATATAGCTAACATGAATCAAATTTTAAGAAATACAAAAGAGCATACAAAGAAATCTCTCCCTTATATTCTTGTGTCCTAAGGTGAACCATGATGAAGTTTCTTTTGTGTCTTTCCAAGGTTATTTTATACATATTCTAGCAAATAGGTGTGTTCCTTCCTTGATTTCTTTTTTATGTAAAGTGTAGTGCACTCTATACACTGTCCAAATGTAGCCAACTTTAATAGCGCTCAACGTATATAGTTTCAACATTAAGTTTTGTGGTCTTTTCCATGTTTTATAAAAGAGGGTATGCTTTATAGAAACTTCTTAAAATAAGGATTTGTTTTACATTTACATGCTTCCATTAAACAAATTCTAATGCCGTGCACTAACAATATCTTTTTACTTGATTTTCAAATCTCCCATTTAAATGATCAAATATATAGAATTATCATCATCACCAGGTATTATTTCTCCTATGTCATGTCCAAAAAGCTCAGCCTTCTACGAATGTCAAGGCTTCATCATATATAACTGATTTAGTTTTCAGATTTAGATTTGAACCATGTGTTACTCATTCAATAATGCTGGAATTTATTCCAAAATAATGCTGGAGGCCACTTGCTTTTAGCTTCCTATAAAGAATTATATTGAAACTCCTTTTTGAATTTTCTTTTCTGTTCTCCCATACCTGGCATAATGCCAATTCGTTTTTTACTAAAAAATGCAACCATATTCTCTATTCTTTTCCCAATATTGCAATCCTGGCACTTGATCTCTTCAAACAATTATCTGGTTTCTTCAATTCTCCTTTTAATATTCTTTAAAGGAGTTGAAATATTTAAAATAGCCCTCTGGTCTGTGCAAAAACGTTCCCAGCTGCCTCAAAATATGAACCAAATTATACCAAGGGACTTATCTCTTGAAAATAAAGCCTACAGGAATGGTTCTAAATTCTCTAACTTTTAATTCAAGGCCTGTAATATTCTGCCTTTTCACAGATATCTCCCCTCAGTCTGTCAGCTCAATAAAGATTGTGTTATTTTTAGTTTCTTGAGTTTTGGTGGTGTATTTCTCTTTCCATGGCCTCGTGAAGGCCATTCACCATGCTAGCCTGTCAACTTGTTTGCTACCCATATTTCAAGGTTTCACCATGTGACTGAGATGCCCCTGAACCCCTAACAATACCATGCTTGTTTGTAAGTGGGCATATTTTATCTTACTGGGCTTTATAACCACCTTCTGAGATAAAAGTTGTGAGCATCCTTACCCCATGTTACCAATAAGGAAATGGAGGCCTACAGGGCTTAATCCTTCTTCTGGACTCTTCTGTGTTGACAAGCTGCTCCACATACTTGTTACTCATTCTATGCAACTTTATAATGTTATCTTTCTATGCATGTATGACTTGTCATCACAGCTCAATTTCCTTAAAAGCACACAATTTATCAGGCTGTCCTTCGGTTTTCCCCGCTGTGACTTGAACAGGAAAGGAACACAGTAAATATGAGTGTTCGACTTATTAGAATCAAAGAATCATAAAACTTGGAGCAAAAAGGGATCTTGCAAATCACTTAATGAATATTTGTATGTCTCAACAGGTTTGAGGTTTGCCTAGCCCTGGAGGTAAGAGATACAATGCCCCTCATTTTTATTAAAAGATTTGAGATTAAAATTACTTTAGTTTTAAATAAATGCTGACATAGAATGGTATGAAATGTGAAATTTAAATAAGTTTTAAGATGAAACATGAAACTTCAAAGAGACTCCAGAGAAATATCAGAACTATAATTGGCTGCTTCAGGCTACCCAGACTTCTAGGGGATAAATCTTTTTTTCTCCTCTGTAGTTGGTGCTATTTCTACTGAAAAAGTTGAGAGGCATAAAGTGCAATGTTAATTGAGGCCTGGAAAGGGTAAGCAAATTGCCCCAACTCACACATTAACTCATCCAATATTGATTCAGCATCTGCAGCTCAGTGTGCAAACAACAGGGCCAAAATAATGAGCAAAACAGACAAGGACACCCACCTTATAAAGTTTGTATCTAAGTGGGGGTGAAGGGAAGAGAGAGTCATTAAATTAATATTCAATGTGGGTAACCCACATAACCAGCCACTCTCTTGGTTAGTGCAACAGAACATTTTAAGTAAAAACAACTCAAATCTTTATTGCAGACTTTCCAGAAAATACCCAAGGGAGAGTCCATTCATATTGCACAACAAAACCTCTTCAGCATCTTTTCCTGTATCTTACATTCTCAATATGGCTTTCAGCAGCTGGCCACTGACAAAAAATTAACTTTCCCTATGTTCTTCCTGATCTTCAACCTTAACAGCTCCTCGCACTTTGGTCTCCCACCTCATCTCTCTTCCCAACTATTCTTTTTTTTTTTAAATTTAATTTTTAAAATTTATTTAAGTTCAATTTAATTAACATATAGTATATTATTATTTTCAGAGGTGGAATTTATTGATTCATCAGATGCATATAACACCCAGTGCTCATTCCATCATGTGCCTCCTTAATGCCCATCACCCAGTTACCCCATCCCCCCACCCACCTCCCCTCCAGCAACCTTCAGTTTGTTTCCCATAGTTAAGAGTCTCTTATGGTTTGTCTCTCTCTTGGTTTTCATCTTATTTTTCCTTTCATTCCCCTATATCCATCTGTTTTGTTTCTTAAATTCCACATGTGAGTGAAATCATGTGATATTTGTCTTAGTCTGACTTATTTTGTTTAGCATAATACCCTCTAGTTCCATTCACATCACTGCAAATGGCAAGATTTCATTCTTTTTGATGTCTGAGTAGTATTCCATTGTATATATGGAATATATATATATATATCACACCTTCTTTATCCATTCCTCTGTTGATGCACATCTTCTTCCCATCTATTCTATCCTCAAAAATGAAGCTACCTTCTTATAAGAGATTTCAGTGGTTGTGGTAGAGGGAAAAAAATGTAAGATATCATGAATTGATTTTTTGTACCTGTCACTTTTTTAATCCACACAGCATGGTAAATGTAAAAGTGCAAACTTGACCTAGGCTGGGGAATTAGGGCAGACTTCTTTGAGAAAGGGACCCATTAAGCTGAGCTCAGACTGTTAAAGAAGTATTAACCAAGAAAAGGGGTAAGAACATTCCAGGCTTAGGGATCACAGCCAATTAAATTTCTTGTGGGGAAAAGCATGGAAATAACAAAAGGCCATTGTGGCTAGAATACAAGGTAAGCAGGTGAGGGGAAGAAGCTGGAGAGGGAGGCAAGGTCCAATTTTGCAGGGCCTTGTGGACCATATTTAGGATTTGGTCCGTTTCTCTGAGAGCAGTGAGAAGTTATCAAAAGGAAGAAGGGCAGTAATGGGATCAGATTTTTATTCTGATCCAAAGAACTGATGGAAACTAGAGATTTGGGAGATTTGCAGGTAATTCTAAGTAGACTTCTGGTAAATTTAAGTCATGCCAGAGTTGATGAAAAAAAAAGTAAAAATTCAGAAGCTTGGGGCACCAGGGTGGCTCAGTCGGTTAAGCATCCAACTCTTGATTTAGGCTCAGGTCCTGATCTTAGGGTTGTGAGATCAAGCCTCGCATCAGGCTCCGTGCTGAGTGTGGAACCTGCTTAGGATTCTCTCTCTCTTCCTCTGCCTCTCCTTCTCTTTCTCTCTCTCCCTTTCTAAAAATAAAAATAAAAATAAAAAATAAAAATAATTCAGAAGTTCAGACTTAGTGCTTGATTGGAAATGGATGCTGAAGGAGAGAGATATCAAGGATAACGTCCAAGTTTCTGGCTTGGGCAACTAGATGGATAATAATAGATGTTGAAATAGGAAATTCTAGAAGATGACCAGCTTTTGTGGAGAAACTTTAAAGGTTAAAACATCTTGATGAGACGGAAAAAAAAATAGTGATTTTGTTCCAGCAGTCATGAAGCTTCAGAATTTTTTACTTATTCTTGCTTGTTTTCCTTTATCATTTTATCTCATCAATAACCACTTGAGAAACACATACAAAGCACGAGTTTACTTGGCTATTTTTTTCATTGCTTTCAAAGAATGATATATACGTTGTATCATTTAGTAAAATTGGTAAGAAGCAGTTTTGTTCTAAATTTCATTTGTTGTACTGGGAAATGTAAGCATAAATATTATCTATGTTCTACATAAGAGATGTTGGGCTGTCTATCACTGTATAACAAATCACACCAAAACTTAGTGGCTTAAAATAACTATATTATTCTATTACTATTTTTCATGATCCTGGGGGTTGACTGGATGAATGTAGCTAATTCTTTAAAGTTTCCTTAGTCATATGTCTGGCTAGAAATATTTGGGCTTTTGACTGGAATACTCACATAAGACAACATGTTAGCCTTTCCATGTGGCTAAGTTTCTGCACAGCATGGGAGTTGGGTTCTAAGAGAACTACCAGAAGCTGTACTGATCTTTATGACCCAACCTCAGAACTCATGTAGCAAAACTGCTGTACTCAAGGCCTGCCTGGATTCAAGGTAAGGGAATACAGTTCCCACCTCTCAATGGGAGGAGTGACAACACCACTGCAAGATGAGCAGGTAGGGTGGGAGATGTTTCTGTAGCCATCGTCCATCATGGGAAATACAGTCTGCCACAAGAGATAAATGCAGTTGGAAATAACCTCTTCTCTACTGGCCAATGTCTACAACAGAACTTGGAACTGAATAAGTATTTGCTCTGTAAATGAATAGGTAATTAGAATAAGATATACAATCTTCCCAAACTGATTCATGTTTATTATTTTTCACAATAAGCTACTTTTTTCTAGAATCTTTCTTTAGTATAGAGAGAAGTGAATTAATGGAAAAAAAACTTAAAATTGAATAATATTATAAAACTATTAGCTTAGCTTTGACATTTTTCTTCAAGATTCTAATTTCTATGAAATAATTCCTAAATTGTTATAATTTCAAATATTTCATTTCATTTTGTGGACAGAGACTGAGTAGTTAAAATAGTGTTTTAGGCTTAGTAATGGCACTCCACGTCTTAATGCTCCGAACCTGTGAATTCTCCTTACATGGCAAAAGAGACTTTACAGATGTGATTAAGGTAAGGATTTGGGGAGGAGGAGATCAGCTGGAAGATCCCAGTGGACCCTAATGCAATTTCAAGTGTCTTTACAAAAGGGAAGCAAAGGGATATTGGACCACAGTAGAGGAAAAGCCAAGGCCACTGAGTTTGGACGAATGCAGCCAGGAGAACAGGAGAGCCTACAGCTCCTAGAAGTAGAAGAGGCTTGCAAGAGAATCCCCCCACGGTTCCCCACTGATACCTTGACTCCAGCCCTTTAAGACTTACTTTGCACTTTCGACCTCCAGACTATTGGAGAACAAAGTTGTGTTCTTGTAAGCCATGAAGTTCGTGGCAATTTGTTACAGCAATAACAGAAAACTAATACTGTCAATAAACTAGTGAAATGGAAGAAAAATAGTTTGTATTTCAAATAATTCAAACCTATATGTTCTTCTGCTGACATAAATAGGAGATTGATATGGTAAATTAGAATGCTGAATGAAGATTATGCATATTAAAATGAGTATATGTGGTTGTAAAAATTTTTCTTTTGAGACGGGTAGTATAGTAATTAATCCTCATTTTTTTCAAGTTGTATGTTCCTGCCTTTAAAATCTTAGTTATGGTTTTAGTGATTTCTTTCTTATGTTCCAGATCTAAGACTAAGACACATGGGCCAAGAGTGACATAAATATAGATGGCCACATTTTGCATAATGTTTTATTTTAAAATAATTTTAAACTTACAGAACAGTTGCAAGAATAATACAAGAAGGAAAAAAAAGAATAATACAAGAAACTTCTGTAACCCTTCACCATATCCACTATCTCCATTTTGTGCCATTTGCATGCACACTATGTGCACACAAACACACACACACACAAACACACACACCATTGTTTGAACCATTTGAGAGAATTGGAGACATTTTTCTCCTTTATCGTCAAATAGTCATGTATATTTCCTAAGAATACAGACACTCCCTTTCATAACCACACTCAAAATTTCAAAATAAAGAAATTAAACTTTGATAAAATGCTATTATCTAACCCAAAACCCAATTCAAGTTTTGCCAGTTGCCCCCAGAGTATCCTTTCATAGCTCCTGGTTCTTCCATTCAAGCATCCAATCCAGTAACTCTCAGTGCATTCAGATGTCATAGCTTTGAGACTTCTTTCCTATGCGACACTTCCTCAGCCTTTCTTGGTCGTCCCTCACCATGGCACTCTTGACAAGGGCAGGCTAATTATTGGGTACAGTTATCCCTTGGTTTGGGTTTGTCTGGGGTTTCTTCCTAGTTCAGGTTTGATGCATAATACCAAGTGCCTCAAAAAGTGTATCTCAGGGCATCAAATCAGGAGTCACTTGATGTCAGGTGGTCTCAGTGTTGATGATGATCATTTTGATTACCTGGTTAGGGTGATATATAGGAGGTTTCTCCATGATCAAGTCACTACTGTTTTTCCTTTAAGTGAATTAAAGAAATTTGTGAGGAGAAACTCCGAGACTCTGTAAACATATTTTCCTCTCCGTACTTCCACTCATGGGATGATTTCTAATTCCATCATCCCCTCAGTTGTTAGTCAGCATAGTAGAAAGCGGCACCTCTTCTATTTCTTTCTTTCTTTTTCTTTCTTTCTTTCTTCCTTTCTTTTTTCTTTCTTTCTTCCTTCCTTTCTCTCTCTTTCTTTTTTTCTTCCTTTCTTCCTTCCTTTCTTTTTCTTTCTTTCTTCTTTCTCTTTCTTTTTTTCTTTCTTTCTCTTTCTTTTTCTTTCTTTCTTCTTTCTCTTTCTTCTATTTCTTTCTTTCTTTCTTCTTTCTTTCTTCTTTCTTTCTTTCTTTCTTTCTTTCTTTCTTTCTT